>NW_022589726.1:13307123-13620818 GCF_004348235.1 Phoca vitulina | reverse complement strand
CTTTCTTTCTTTCTTTCTTTCTTTCTTTCTTTCTTTCTTTCTTTCTTCTTTCTTTCTTTCTTCCCTCCATTCAACAATTATTAATCACACACTATGTGCTAGGCCCTTTGCTAAGCACCCAAGAATAATTTATATCCTTGGAGAAATACCAAAAGGTGTAGAAATTTTTAGATGAGCCAAAGAATTCTTTTACAACCCACTATACCCTGTTTATTTCACACATTAAGAAAAGATATTTAAAAGGTGATAATCACTTAGTATCTCCACAAAGTTTTTCCACTTGTATTAATGGAAAAATGTTATTTATATTTAGAGTTATAATTATACCCATGGACTTAAGTTATTTTCTTATGCTTTCTCATTTGTGTGTTCCCAAGGTTTCAACAGAGGTGAGAAAGGCTAAAATAGTAAGAAAGTCACAAGAGAGATAAGTCATCTTTGAGAAGACTTGTGCTTTAAGTTGGTGCATTAATATAGGATGACAGGCTTTTAGGAGTACAGACTTGCTCAAAAATTAATTAAAAAAAAGTTAATCACTGCAGTTCTAGAAGCCTATCTGCTCTGCAATCTGAAAATCACATAACTCAAATATTACAGTTAAGCCTCAGATATTTTGTGGCTATTACGATGTTTGTGGAGGAATATCTGATTGGTTCTCACTTTTTTATTTGGTAGTCCTTTTGTCATTTTTACCAAAATCTGTTGTCTGCTTTATTTTTCAATGAAGGCCTGGAGTGGGGTACACTCTATCAAGGTACTGATTCAACGAAATTGCCTTTATTCCATGTCTTTATAGCAAGGATAATAACCACCATTCATAGCATGGCATGTGAAGCCCTTCCACATGTATTAATTCACTTATTACCTACAGCAGCCCTGTGAGATGGGTATTATTACAGATATTTTTACAGAGTATTTAGCTAACCCAACCTCACCTAGGAAAACACAGGTGCTAGACCCTCACCACAGATCTACTCTAATTCAGGGTGGTATTTTCTTTCTTTTTTTTTTTTTTAAAGATTTTATTTATTTATATGTCAGAGAGAGAGAGAGAGAGCACAAGTAGGGGGAGCAGCAGGCAGAGGGAGAAGCAGGCTTCCCACTGAGCAGGGAGCCCAATGTGGGGCTCGATCCCAGGACCCTGGGATCATGACCTGAGCTGAAGGCAGACACTAAGCCACTGAGCCACCCAGGTATCCTCAGGGTGGTATTTTCAAATGGAATTTCTGTCTCTTGCCAGCTTGATTTTTGCCAGCTCCAGGATGAATGATACTGTGTCTCATCAGTCCATTAAATGTATTATAGACACAGCCATGGGTCCATGTGGGTGTCCTCTTACCTTGTCCTAGGTCTGTGCCCTTCCTGCCTGCTTCCTGGGCCAGGGCCCTGCAGTTACTCTGAGTTCCTGCCTCTAAGCTCCACCTTCACTTCACTAGTTGCCCTAAAACTTGAAGACTATTTTAAGACTTGCCATGTCATATATATATATACATATATATAACATAACAAAAATTATATATATATATATATATATATATATATATATATATATATATATGATGATGATGATCAGCACCCATACATCCTAAAGATGATCCACAAGAATGGAAACTAAATAAATCTAACAGAACAGCACTGTATTGGGAGGCAAGAATCAAAATTTGAGGACTAGATGTTAAAATGTTCCAACTTCCTCTCCTAGTGGTTAATTCAGTATTTCTTAGTAATCACTTTCAGTGGCTACACAAAACCATATAAGACTTACTCAATTTAACTGCCTGCCATTAAGAGGATTCCATAAATACTGAGATAAGACCTAGGCCAAGGAACTATTTTAGTTACGTTCACAGCACACTAATTAACCATTTTGCCTGGGAAAAGCTCCCTATTCTAAGGCATATTCATAAAATAGCTTTTAAGAAAAATTTAATGAAAACTTTTGTCTAGAGGCTTTGGTACACATGGGTACCCATATCTATTAAGGATCAGTTTATTCCTGAATATAATAAGGAATGAATATTAAAATCAATTTCTCCCTAATGTGACATATTTTACATCTTTAGGTACATCATAAAGTAAATTTTGCTGTGTGATCCCAATCATTTGCTCATTTATTATGCATTTATCAGACACTTACGAGGTGAAGGGTTCTGGGCTATGCCATGGAGGCATGAGGAAGAACCAGACCATCTCTTCCCTGTAGGAGTTCATAGTCTAATTGGGAAGGGATGGATTACTAGGGAACAAACAAATAGGTACCATCATCCATTAATATGTGAACTAGAACAGACTCTGATGGGGTGCTTCATAATAACCTTCATGTGGGTGGACCATTCTCATGGATCTCTCTGCATGTTTTGTTAGCAGAGGCATTGGCAGGCTTTTGGATTGAATTAGCTTTTCAAGGATGTTTGTACAGAGAACAGACTTAGAAGATAAGAATAATAGTTCTCTATGGAGCAGAGAGCAGATGTGCTTACTTGCCAGTAGGATAATAAAAGATTTGGGGTTCCTTAGCTGTGATGCAAAGCCACGGCATTTGCAACATCCATCTCAACTGTTCTGTATTGCCTCCGTGCCATGTGTGGGTGGGAGAAAGACAAGCACTGACAGAGACAGAAAGCTCATGTTGCTCATGGTGCTGTGAGTTATAAAGTCTCTTGTCTCTGATTCGGGTATCTCGTAGCTTCTGGCAGCACCTATGAAACTGGCTGACCAATTTGCTGCCTTGCAAGCAGGGAAAAATCTGACCTTTCACAGTTTTTGACACTCCAACACCTGATTTTGGAATGCATTTGAATATGGTAATTTTTCAAAAGAGAACCTGCTAAGAACTATATCTTCCAATCTTTCATTTATGCTTCATTTTTGGTCTGTAGTGATTGTATTTTCATCTTTGCCAATATGAAGCAAAAGTTTGGGCTGCTGAACTTACCCAATGGCCTCTGTGCCCTTTTCCTGGAGAGTAGGGCTGTAAAACGAACATTTGGAGAGGGAAATTGAATCGCATTGTGATGAAATAACTGCAATGTTCTCATTTGCTAATGTTCCCATTCATTTGTAATTTAGTCTACAGTACCATGAAAAATATCTGCCTTTATTCCACCCTGAGGTGGATAATGACAAATTAAATAAAATGAGAGCTTGTTAAAACAAACAAGCAAACAAAACAACAAAGTATTGCTTTCACCCTATTATTACAGCATAATTCAGGAAAATAAAATTGACTTTTTAAAAGCAAGAGTAGAGCTTCTGGGTTGATGAACACATGGAAGTACCACAGAGGGTGTGCAAGCTCCAAGCCCCTCCCCACATACCTGGCCCTTGCATCTCTTCCATCTGGCTGTTCTTGAGTTATATCCTTTCACAATAAGTCAGCACTCTAGTAAGGGAAAAAAAAAAGCAACAGTAATAGTCTGGTATCTGATTCTAGAAATCAGTGCTCAGTGACCTCTGAGCTTTAGCTCTCAATTTACAACTTACAAAGAATATTGTTCCTTTCATTATTTTTTTTTTAACCAACACCAAGAGGATGTGTAGAGTTTCAGATATTCTCAGGTAAAACAGGGGCAGATATACAGAATTTTTGCATTTTAATACAAATTAGAGTCTCTAGCTTTTTTTAGGTAAAAAGTGTGGTTCAAATCCATGTTTAGAAATAGTAGTCTGACTAGGATAGGCAGATAAGATAAGTCACAACATTTATTTGATATAGCAATCAAAGCAATATAATGCATACATCTTAGTACTAACTTAACAACTCCAGATCAGCAAAGAGCGGGGATAAGGAAGTATTGGTGAAAACAGAGGGCACCAACATTGATTGCTAAGTGTTGCATATCCCATGGATAGAATTGGAAATGGCCAAGATCCCAATCTTGGCATTTTCAACCAACATTGCTGATACTGTGGTTTTTCTGAAGAAGCTCCACAATCAGTTTAGCTGGGGATTTGGCCACATCACTTCTCTAGTTTCCTATCATGATGACTTGTTTCCAAATGCAGTGACCTGGAGTAGACAAAATGAGAACCTGAAGGATTCCATGTGTGCTTCTATTCCCAAAAGCCTTGACCAGGTAGAGGCTAAAGGACTCTCTTGAAGTCTTTCCCCAGGGCCACACCTTCATCTTGACTGGAGTTTTATGATCTTTTGGGTAGCCCAAAAGATGAATTCAAAGGAAAGAAAGTTCTCATTTCAGCCTACAGTAGAGGAGCCTTAAATCACTCATTCTTTTCCTCCATTCTCCCTTGAACTTTAAAACTTGGGGAATTGAAGAGGAGGATGCTTTTCCTTTTGGAAAATCTGTATAATTGGCCCTTATCCCACCAGTCCTAAGGGAAGAGATGAAGTGGAGAAAAGCAACACAAAGCAAACCAAAAGGCAAGAGTAAGAATGTAAATTAGAGTAAGGCTAGAGTAAGGTAAAGCCAGAGAGAGAGAGAGAGAACTCAAAAAAGGTAGAGATCCCTGCTCATTTCACTGAAAAGTTCACCAGCACTTGGCACCATAACCCAGTTAATGTTCTTGACTTATACCAGGGAACTGACTCTTTTTGTACCATATCTGAGTCTTGAGCTCCTCCTAAAAGAAATTACTTAATCCAATGACTTAATCTAACTCCTCCTGAGAAGTCAGCCTTAAAGAAGAAGGCAATCACAGTCTAAAGTGTCTTGCACATACTTTGAGAGCCTACTGCTCCAACCCAACATTGTTTTTGTATATTCATTTAGGTCAAGGAAATGAGCAGTTCATATTCTCAAAGAACTTCATAAATATCTTTTGCTTATTTTCTCCAGAAGTCTCTAAAAGTTCTCAAGATATTATTTTAATTTAATTACCCTGGGACAAAATTTCACATTTATTATACAACTAGTCAACCCCCCAGCTTCCCATACTCCACTATTGAGTTAATCCTCTGTTCTCATGGAAAGATTAAAGCCCCACACCACACCAAATGAATCTCTTCTTTCTGTTACCCTAAAGAAATTGGTCATTCAAGGTATATACAGAACGATTTTCTCTTCCATTTTCTTTTTCTTTTTTTTTTTTGTGGTAATTAAAAAAATTTTTTTAGTTAAATTCAATTAATTAACATATAGTGTATTATTAGTTTCAGAGGTAGAGGTCAGTGATTCATCAGTTGTATATAACACCAAGTGCTCATTACATCACATGGCCTCCTTAATGCCCATCACCCTGTTACCCCATGCTCCCCGCCCCAGCAACCCTCAGTTTGTTTCCTATGGTTAAGAGTCTCTTATGGTTTGTCTCCCTCTCTGATTACATCTTGTTTTATTTTTCCCTCCCTTCCCCTATGTTCCTCTGTTTTGTTTCTTAAATTCCACATATGAATGAAATCATAGGATAATTGTCTTCCTCTGATTAACTTATTTCACTTAGCATTATACCCTCCAGTTCCATCCATGTCATTGCAAATGGCAAAGTTTCCTTTTTTTGATGGTTGGGTAATATTCCATCATATATGTACTACATCTTCTCTATGCATTCATTTGTCAATGGACATCTGGGCTCTTTCCATAGTTTGGCTATTGTGGACATTGCTGCTATAAACACTGGGATGCAGGTGCCCCTTCAGATCACTACATTTGTATCTTTGGGGTATATACCCAGTAGTGCAATTGCTGGGTCATAGGGTAGCTCTATTTTTAACTTTTTGAGGAACCTCCATACTGTTTTCCAGAGTGGCTGTACCAGCTTGCATTCCCACCAGTGCTGTAAGAGGGTTCCCCTTTATAAAAAAAAAAAAGAAAAAAAAAAGAGGGTTCCCGTTTCTCTGCATCCTTGCCAACATCTGTCATGTCCTGACTTGTGAATTTTAGCCATTCTGACTGGTGTGAGGTGGTAACTCATTGTGGTTTTGATTTGTATTTCCCTGTTGCCGAGTGATGTGGAGCATTTTTTCATGTGTCTGTTGGCCATTTGGATATCTTCTTTGGAGAAGTGTCTGTTCCTGTCTTCTGCCCATTTCTTGACTGGATTATTTTTTTTGGGGGGGGGGTGTTGAGTTTGATAAGTTCTTTATAGATCTTGGATACTAGCCCTTTATCTGATAAAACATTTGCAAATATTTTCTCCTATTTTGTAGGCTGTCTTTTGGTTTTGTCAACTGTTTTCTTTGGTGGGCAAAAGCTTTTTATCTTGATGAAGGTCCAATAGCTCTTTTTTTGCCTTTGTTTCCCTTTTTCTTATTCTTTTCAGTATCAGCCAATTGGAATTCTTTCAGCAGCCTGGTTAGAATCTAACTCACTTTTGGCAGCTTCTGCCTAGTGCATCCCTGGGAGTTTCTGTAATTCCTTCTGAATTTCCAAAAGTGTATTAATTTTACCCTCATTCTTTTCTATGCTCAACTTTCTCAAAGTTCCACAAGGGCAACAGGATACATAGGAATATATCAATGCAAGGTCCATACCTGCAACATTTGGGAAACTCAAGTACATTTCCTTAAAACATGTGACCATGCAACAGTTTATAATATAAACATTAATTCCTATATACCATAGCATTTCCCAAGAAAAGTAAGTTTTTCCAAGATTCATTACATGTTGCATTGTAGACTGTGGTTCTCCACCCTGTTAGCCACACATTAAAATTACCCAGGGCTATTTCTTAACATTTTGCTACCCAGGCCTCACCCCAAACCAAGTAAGTATCTGAGAGGGGGATCCAAGTATTGATAGTTTTTGAAAGGACTGAAAAATCACAGGTGGAAACACAATCTAAATCTGCTTCCAGCTGTATATTATGATACAGATTAAATTATCCAGAGAAATGGGATAGAATAGTCAAGGAAAGGGAGAAGCAGATGGAAGACATGATTTCACCTTTCCTAGGGTCTCATAAATCCATGCTAGTTTCCCACAATCTGCCACCGCTGCTTTAGAAATTAGAACTTACATGGAATAACCTTCCTAAGAAAAGGTCCATTGTTCATTAAGCTTTTCAGATTCCAGGGTGTTGGGTACAGTGAAGGCCAGGTCTCTCCATACAGTCAGATCCCTGTGTTTGTTCCCTTACCATATTCTCTTTCAGAGAAGGAGAAAATGAGAAGTAAAGCCAAATGAGGTGGGATTCAGTAATAAATGAAATGTGTTAATGGGGGATATTTGTTAGGGGAACAAAATATTAAAATGCTTCCTTACTTAAAACAATGGTTTCCATGCTTAATGAAAACTGTCTTACTGTCCTACACATCAAAATGAAATAAACACAAGCATACAAAGATATTCACCTTGGAACATCATGCCTTCTCCAAGAGTAGTAACATTATTATCAATCTTTTATGTAGGTTCAGAAACAGGACCTTGTAGAGAACACTGGTGCGGTTCATTTCCCTGATGTGCTGGGAAAAGGTAAATGTGAGGCCCTTCTCAGAATGTTTCCAGTCCTCTGTGCCAGAGCCATGTCCATTAGAGTTTATGCACGATTCCAAGGGTCTTACTGTGACTTTGTCAACATAACCCTTCCATCAACTGGAAATTTCTGATGCTCGCAGAGAAGAAGAGGTAAAACAATGATTTCTCACCCTTTCTTTTCAAGAGAAATGGCTCAGCAGCTGCAAAATTCATTCCTGTGCAACTATCTGCCCGTGATACTCTTGATTGGTTTGGTAGGTTTATCTGCTGACAGACCATAATTGAGGAAAACATTGATTAATTGATCTGTTACTAGCTTGTGAGGCGCTATATGGCAATGAAGAATATGTGGTATGCAGATCAACTTTTAATTATTTTTATTTAGGGGCTGCTCCAATGAAATAAGTGACTAGGCAGGATCATCATTGATCTGTGGCACAGAAAGAAATGTTCACATTACATGCTGCAGATTTAGAAATGGTTTAAAATGTTTATTCTAGATGTTTAGAATGGATCTTTGCCCAGTAAGGCTTTGACCTGTGTAAAATGCAAATTATAACAACAACTTGCATTTGTGCAAAGCTTTGCAGTTTACAGATCATTTTCTCATGCATTATCCTGTTTGACCCTCACAACAAATCTGAGAGGCAGGCCAGACAGGTGTTATTATTCCCAAAGAGACTAAGGCTAGGAGAGATTCCATACCCCCTACATCCCAAATCATTTGCCCTATGTTAGTATGTAGAGTATGGAGAACAAAAGAGAGTTTGAAATTATTTAGTGAATTCTGGCTGGTCAGACAACAAGGGACATCATACTTATCAACAGTTTCTTAGTATGAAATATGCTGAAATAGAACCTGCCATTAAAATACAAAGTATTACATAGCTTTGAGTGTGCTAAAGGGCCTTATCTTCTCCAACTTGATTATGAACTATAAGAAAAACTTAAGATAAAATCCATTAATTGGAGTTATTAAGGATTTTCCCACTGTATTTACAAAACCCATGGAGAAAAGGCATTGCTATTTTTTTGTTTTGTTTTGCTTATTTTATTTTATTTTTGTTTGTTAGGCCATTGACATTGAACCAGTGCAAAATTAGTGTAGATTCTTGACACTCAGGGAAACAGAGGTTGAATATAGAATATTAATATTGAACATTTGCGCTATACAATCAGACAAGAATCACTGAGTATTGTTTCTTAAATTTCACATATGAGTAAAATCATATGGTATTTTTCTTTCTCTGGCTGACTTATTTCACTTAGAATTATACCTAGGTCTAGGTCCATCCATGTTGTTGCAAATGGCAAGACCTCATTTTTTTTATGACTGATGAACAAAGAGAAAAGAGACAAACAAGCAAAAAAAAAACCACCCAGACTCTTAAATATAGAGAACAAACTGATGGTTACCAGATGGGAGGTGGGGGGTGGGGAGAGGGGTGAAATAGATAAAGGGGATTAAGAATACACTTATCATGATGAGCCCCAAGTAATGTATAGAATTTTTGAATCATCATATTGTACCCTTGAAGCTAATATTGTACTGTATGTTAATCACACTTCAATGAAAAAGAAAAAAGAATTACTGAGTACTTTCCATGTGCCTAAGAGTATGCTGAGTACTGTGGGGTATTAAAACAAGTTCCCCACCCACAGAGTTTATGATCTAGTTGGGTGTAATAATCTGTGCAGATCCCATCCCTTAGTGAGAAGTGAAGAGGTGGGAACATGTGGATCAATATCTGTGCTGCTAATATTAAAAATGATAACAAGCAGAAGCCTTTTTTTTTTTTTCTGCTCCATTTTCCTGGTCTAATTTGTCAGGGCACCACGGTCTGAACAAAAGCTGTGTCAATAGGAATCTGCACTAAGAAAGCAATATTTTTATCCTTTTTAATGTCGGTCTGCAAGCCAAAGTGACAACTGATAACTGTTCAATGAAAGGTCAGAAAATAAGCATGAAGCTGGATTTGTTTAGGGCTTACCTTATCTTTTTTTTTTTTTGGATAAACGAAACTATTGTCCTAAGTCGCATAACCTGAGGCTCTTCACGTCTTACTAAACTGCATAGAGTTGAAGATGATTATAATGATTTTTTTCTTCATGCCCTTCTCACTGACATGGCTACATAGTTTTCAAAGACAAGCACAATTTCCAAAGGAGGATAAGTTTCCTTTTCATTAGAAAATAAGTAGTTTTGCTTTTTACAGAAATTGAAAAAGATTAGTAATAGAGGTAGTTCAGAAATAATGATTGCCTTTGAAGGAGAAAAAGACAAAAGAATTCATGGTAGGAAAGGGAGGTTTGACATGACTCTGATGTCCAGGCTGCCCAGGGAGTCAAGGGTAGCTAGAAGGGTTATTATAGTTTTGGTTCCCCTGGGAACAATTAAGGGATTAGTGGTCCCGGGGAGGACAAAGAGACATTGTCAATAGAGTAATAAAACTCTTCAGTACCAACAGACGTTGATAAACAGCTCCCCCAAAAGACATGATTTTGATCTAAATCCTAGCACCTCTTGCCCTAGGACCTCCTCTCCACCCACCCTTTCACCTTCAGATATGGCTAAGTTTCCTGTTCTTCTTTCTATCTTTCCTCAGGGTGTTTATGGGTGCTTCCCTGATTCTGCTTCTGTCACCATTTGTCCTGAATGAGGCTTCACAGACAGGAACTAGATGGCCAAAGGTGCACAACAGTTCCCTGGTGTGATTGGGTGCTTTGGGGTGCAGCTGCAGAGACCTGGTCAGAGGCACGGCAAAAAGGAAAAGCTGCCAGAATGACAAAGCATGGTTCCTAGCTAACCCATCTGATAGGAATTCCCTGGTAGGGGGCTACTAGCACAGACCTGACATTCAGTGTTGAAAACTAGTGGAAAGGTTAGGTCTCCCAGTAATGGCCAAATAGCTTCCATTAAACTAACTCTCCTGTTGACAACTGTTATAGACTCTCTCTATATAGAGACTATGTAATATATTCTGATAGATAGACGATGGATGATAGATAGATAGATAGATAGATAGATAGATAGATAGACAGATAATTTCCCAAAGTGGGCAAGAACTGGAGGGGTTCAACCCCTGAGTAAAGAAAACTACACAGGGTGAAATCCACATATATAAGGCTCTTCTCCTGAAGGCACTTCTTCTGTCCTCATGAGGCTTATAGGAAAGTCACAATCTTCTTGACCTGAGGAATTAGAAGGCAAAGCTTGGGATGCTGAGGTGGCTGGAAACTGAGACAAAATATCCCTGAAGAAAAGGAGCCAAGCAATCCTGAAAAATTACCCTATTAGATTTCACAACTTTCTATAAAACCGCAACATTTAAGAAAGTAAAATCAGCAGACGCAGAGAAAGAAATGGAACTGAATAGAGTCCAGAAATAGACCCAAAGATATATGGCTAATTGATTTTTTTTTTTTAACCAAGGAGCAAATTAATGTAATGGGGAGAAGATTTTTTTTTTTTTCAATAAGTGGTGCTGGGAGAACTAGATAAACTTATGGAAAAAAATGAACCTTGATCTCTACATCATATTATACACAAAAGCAAATTTGAGATGAATTATAGATCTAAAGATAAATTCTGGGACGCCTGGGTGGCTCAGTTTGTTAAACGTCTGACTTCTGTTCAGGTCATGATCCCAGGGTGCTGGGATCGAATCCTGCATTGGGCTCCCTGCTCAGTGGAGAGCCTGCTTCTCCCTCTGTCTGCTGCTCACCCTGCTTGTGCCCTCTCTCTCTCTCTGACAAATAAATAAATAAAATATTAAAAAAAAACAAAAACCCATCATTCTAAAACTATAAAACTTCTAAATGAAAACATAAGAATATCTTTGTGACCTAGGAATAGGCAAAGACAGATTATTTGTCAGGATAGACTCACAGATATTTATTTTACTCAATGATTTATAATTTATTAAACCAACATTGAGTTTGATGCTCAGTTATTAGATTTGGCCAGAGGGAGCTCCTCGAACTGGATCCTATGTCTATTTTGATATTTCCCTATTATTCTTTGAGCACGTCTATTCTAAGACAGAAAGATGTTCCAGACTTATTTGTCCTTTCCTTCTCCAAGCTCTAGAATCAGTTTTTTCTCCAAGGAGCTCTGGTTCCTTTTAGTGGGTCATGGTATAGATCTAAGCCTTTACTCCGCCGAGATAAACAGATGCCATATTTGATTCATGATTCGAGGGACATCAATACTCATTGAAGGATACTCACTGAAGGATGTTCACCATTCTCCCACAGTAGCCTCTCCAAGTTCATTCAGAATAGGAATCTTTCCCTTGAAGGAGTTTAGTTTCACTAGAGAGACAAAACAAGCATATCTAAAACAAGAAAGAATGTAAAAGAAATACATTTGCATGCTCAATGTACAGCCTCTAATTGCCATGGGATTTGAGGAGAGAGAGGCATTGCAGAGTTTGCAGTGGTCAAAGAATAACAACTTTAAGAATGAAGGGCATGGTGTGATCACAGGCTGAAGGAAATGTGGTGCCCTGTGGAGAAAGTGAGGAGAAATTAAATTGATGGATGATTGATGCAGAAGGTTGGACAGGGTGATGAGAATAATTTTATTTTAATGCTAAGCTGTAAGAATGTCCTGTTAGACAGCCAGCTTACCCTACCCTATCAGACTGCCCTCTTCCCAGATAGAAGGCTGACCATAGAGAAGAGTGGTCAGCTGCCCCTCCATTTTCAGCAAAATACATTGTGCAGATAGAGCTCTGAAGCACACTAAAAAGAAAATAGAGAAAATCCCTACTTGTTATCCTTCCAAAGACAACTCCTTGGCTTCCAGTATAGGAACTGAATACCCAGAACTGGGCTTTTATTTTCTTGAGGTCAGTAACAGATCCCCCAAATCTCATTTTACAGTCTTCAAACATGCTCTACACTCAAGTTAGAAATAATTTGACAATCACTTCTCCTTCAGATCTAGGTCTGGTGATTTTCCTTCAATTGTTTTTGGCTTTAGGGTTTTCTAGCATCCCCAAGGAGAAGGGCCACACATACCACAAAATCTTTCAAAGACTTAGAGTTGAAACCAGGAGACTCAGGCTTACAGATGAACTACAGTTGGAGAAGGGGCAGGGCAAATAGGAAGGCCCTCTTACAGCACCAGTTTTAGGAAATGCCAAAGGACAGACTTTCCAGATTCTAGTGATAGTGATGTCACTATTGACATGCAAAACAAGACTTAATCTGGAATAAGACCCCAAAAGAATGAACACTTAGTGACTATTGCATGAACTAGGCATCATGCTAAATGCTTTGCAGGTAGCTTTTCATTGAATCCTCATAGTAACTCTGTAATGTAGGTATTGCTGTGAGTTTTACAAATACTGAAACCAAGGCTCATGAGATTATTGTAGGTTGGGTTCCCCTAGATAGCGATTCTGTGGTCTGTGTACAGAAGATATATAGAGGAGTGCTGAAAAGCACCTGTAAAGGAATGAGAGGAGCACAGCTGGGCAGAGGAAAATATCGAGTTGGCATGATGTGACTGAAGTCTCAGCAAATCCCCCAAGGAGCTCTGGCACTGGGATGGCTTTCCAAAGCTGTGTCATTTCAAGGTGAGGGGCTGGTCCTTTGAAATCCCCCATGGCCCAGTCACTGGATAGCAGCTACCCCAAGATGAGGCAGCTCCTTTGGCTGGCAGCAATTCTGGATCTGTCATCAGCACACATGCTCAGAAGGTAAGGGAAGGAGTGCTTCAGTGTTGAAAGGGAGATCTAAATGGCATAGCCTCTCCTTGGGGAAGAACTCCAAAAGTCTGATTGGTCTTGTTTCCTTATGAAACTGAAAAGGAAAAGGCTAGGGGGTCTAGCTCAGGTCTTTGCCACTGTAGCTGTCCAGGAGTTGCAACCAAAACTCATCTTCTCCCTCCTCTACCATCCATTCTAAGTCCCCCTCGTCCTTGGTTAACACCTCTGCTATTTTATGTGGCTTACCTGGCAGGGGGACCCAGACTCTCATCCCTGAGTGTTCTGAGCCCCTGGTCATACGTTTCTTAGGTTGTAGCTGCTTTATCTCTCCATTTTCCATCTAAATTGGGTAAGGGAGTACCAAGAGATGCCCAGTGGGTTACCTGGATGCCAACCACATTCTTCCCTGCCCCATTGTATAAAAGCAGTCCTGCCTCTCAATACGATCAGGGTTATTAATCTTGCCAGTTTAGTGGCGTTTTTCCATGCCTCCTGGTCTCCTGGCACAAAGGACTCAATGAAACTGGATAGTAGCCATAGCTTAAAGTTAAATGGGACTCTAACCATGTCTTCTGGTTAGAGGACTTCTGCTTTGGGGACCCAGAACTTCTAGATACCCAGAGCCTAATGGAGGGAAGCGTACATTCCCAGGTAGGTCACTGGGAATGATGACAAGAGAGGCCTCTACCACTCCCATCCCACACTTCTTGGACCTATGTTTTAGTCCTGGAGTCACTTGCAGCAAATGAAGGTGAAGGGCTCCACAGAGAACATGGAGTTTGGAGTAGTCATTCAAGTTTCCCTGTCAGGGAAAGGGGGGGACCCCATCTTCCTCTCTAGTCAGAAACATGGCTGGTTTTGTTAGCTAATTGTTACTGTTTTTATTAGTCACATCGCTTGATGGTTCTCTTCTGCTTTTTCCTTCTTTCTTGTATGGTGTAGGTTACACAAGGTCATAGTCTCCTTCAAGTACAGCCTTGATGGTGCTGGTTTAGGGGTAGGATAATGAGAGAGCAGGATCCTTGGTGTGGTTTGGATCTGGGGTGTGAATTCAAAGAAACTTTAACCATTTTACTTGTACTTCAGTTTCCAGAGTTTGAAAAATCTCACAGAAATCAATCAGATGGTATTTGGTGATGTTGAAAGGTCTGATTCTAACACAAATATTTTCAGAAGGAACATGGGAAATGTCAAAAATTGTCAGCTCAGTGAATATCTTTTGGTGATAATGCTTTCCAGCAGTAAATTTCCACTGCTTCTCTTGCTTATTGTCAGTCGAACAAAGCACTTGCATGCTTTGCTGGTTTCTAACTAATGAGTTGGTTTTGCTCTTTTTAAAACAGTAATATATAATATAGAGTATCTATCGAGTCAATAAGCCTTTAATCAGAACTGTCTTAATGACAAACAGCACAGCATCACATGAAATAAGGTTAAAGTTTCTTAAATTGAATCATATTTTTGGTTTTGAATTTTTCCACAGGCATACAAGAATGATAAAAAGGATCATGTCATATTTGTTGTGCCTGAGGAAGTACAAAGATATTTGTTCCACACTTCCTTCCCTTTAGAATTTTAAAGTGAAATGGCCCAAAACTTTAAAAAAAAAGAAAAAACTACACTTAAATGTACAATTTTCAATACTGGAAATGGCAATTTCCAAATGCAACTCTTTTTAACACTCTAGTCATTAAATTAATTCTTGACTATTTTTATGGCTTGAAGATAATTTTAATATTTTTATGACAAGCACACTGGGTGTCTTAAGAGTTTTATTTACAACATGTATAGTATTCTATTTTCTCAAGTATGTGATATTTATTAAGCAAAGTAACCTGTTTTCTCCCATCTGTCTTCATTTTATGGGAGGATTTAATTTCATGTAGGACTTTAAAAGCTTGTCGGATCTAATGGTATTATACTGTCACAAGCCACCCAGAGATTTCATATTTTCATGTTGCTTAGCTTAAGCCTCACTATCAAAACGCTGTGTTGTCACCTTCTGCCCATGGTGGGCACTCCAGTTGGTCCCTTCCAGACAGATGTTCTTCTAATAGTCTATACATGTCTAAACCAGCTCAATGACACATTTCCTCGACATTGGGAAACTTGGAAAAGTCTTAACAGCGCATTAGTTAAATTAGAGTTCTCATGACTCCTCTCCCCTCTGTTCCTCCTCTAGTTCACAAAGTTTCTTCAAATCTCACGATGACCAACTGACCAGTCTCCTCTCCCGTCCTTGAGTCCTTGTACTTGCTACCATAAGAACTAGCTTTCCCCAGCACAGTTCTAACCAGAAATTTTTAAGCTGCTGAGAAAAATACTTTAATACTGTTGTATTTTTAAATGTATTTTGGTATTGTTTGTATGATATTTCCTGGTAGGAGGCTAACTGGGGCACCAGAAATAAGCAGAGGATGCTGCCTGAGCATTTCTTAGCTCAGCATATTCTAGTTTTTTCTGTTCTTCTAATGAGGTAGAATCCCAGATTTTCAAGGGCATGTTCCACAGTTTTTAAGCTTGCCAAAGAGAATTTATGCCAATCTTTGATAAGTAGTTAGGAAAAATCCACAATAGGAGACCCCATGAGAAACTAGATCCAAGTGCTCTCCTAGAACAGAGCAACACGTAAAGAAGTGGAACTTTTTTGAAGAATGGAACCAGTTTTAGAATCTCTGTGGTGAACATGCCTCAAATAAGTAAATAAAGCTAATAAAAAGAAATGATTTAAGGGCCAAAGGTCAACTTCCCTGGACTAAGATCAAAGAAATCTCTAGTAGTGATGAAGGAGAAATCTGTAAATTTAGTGTAGGGTAATCTGATAACAAAGAACCTGCCTGTCCCTGGAGCCAGAGTAGAAGTGCCTCATCCAGAGGAACAGGGGCAAGAAGGACCGAGTGGGCCAAGATCATCTCAGAGCTGAGGTATATAGCTCGATACAGTCTTACGGTAAAGTCTGAAGGAGTTTGAGCTGAATCCTACCAGAGAGAGATCTCCAGAAATGTGACCATATTTGGAAGTAGAGTTTTTGTAGATGTAATTAATTAAGATGAGATCATGCTAGATCAGAGTAAACCCAATGACAGGTGTCCTTATAGAAAGCCATGTGAACACACAGAGACATAATAGACACACAGGGAAGAGGATGATGTTACAAGGGGGACAGAGGCTGGAGTGATGCATCAAAAAGCCAAACAATCTAATGACTGCCAGAAATCACCAGAAGCTAGGAGGAAGCAAGGAAGGACTTTGCCCTAGAGCTTTCAAGAGAGTATGGCCTTGCTGACAACTTGATTTTGGACTTATGGCCTTTTAAGTTGTGAAAGAATAAGTCTCTGTATTTGGGTTTTTTAAAAAAATTGTGGTAAAAAAAGCCACACGTAACATTAGATTTACCCTCTTAACACATTTTTAAGTGTATAGTACAACATTATGAACTGTAAGCACAATGTTGTACAGCAGATTTCTAGAACTTCTTCATCTTGCATGACTGAAATGCTGTCCCTATTGAATAGCAACATCCCACTTTCCCCTCCTTCCAGCTCCTGGCAACTACTTTTCCACTTTCTTTTTCTAGGAGTTTGAATGCTTTAGATATATTAGTGGAATCATGAAGTATTTGTCTTTCTGTGACTGGCTTCTTTTACTTAACATAATGTCCTCAAGTTTCATTCGTGTTGTAGCATAGGACAGGATTTCCTTTTTTTTTTTTAAATAGCTGAATAATAGTCCACTGAATGTATATACCACATTTTCTTTATTCATTCATTCATCAGTAGACTTTTAGGTTATTTCCATCTCTTGGCTCTTGTGAATAGTGATGCAATGAACATAGAAGCGCAAATATCTCTTCAAGATCGAGATATCAATTCTTTGAGATATATGCCCATGACTGGGATTGCTGGATCATACGTTAGTTCTACTTTTACTTTTTTTGAGGAACTGTTTTCCCTAGTGACAGTACTATTTTACATTCCCACAAACAGTGTATAAGGGGTCCTATTTTTCCACATCTTCCCCAATACTTATCTCTTGTCTTTTTTTTTTTTTTAAGTAGGCTTGAGATCAAGACCTGAGCTGAGATCAAGAGTTGGACACTTAACTGACTGAGCCATCAGGTGCCCTTCTTGTCTTTTTTATAATAGTTGTTTGAACAGGTGTGAGAAGATACCTCATTGTGGTTTTGATTTAAATTTTCCTAATGACTAGTGACAGAGAGCATTTTTTCATTAGTCAATTGTATGTCTTCTTTGAAGAAATGTATATTCAAGTTTTTTGTCTACTTTTCCTACTGAGTTGTAGGAATTCCTTATATATTTTGGATATTAATCCCTTACCAGATGTATGGTTTGCAAATATTTTCTCCCATTCTGTAAGTTGCCTATCTTTGTTATTTTAAGCCCTGCAGTTTGTGGTAATTTGTAATAGCAGCCCTAGGAAACTAATCAATATGGAATATAATCTCAATTATGAAAAATGGCTCTCTGTAGAAAAAAATGCACGAAGAAAACAGATCAAATTGTTAATAGGACTTATCCCTGGGTGTGGAAATAAAGGCGATTTGTGTTTTCTCCTTTGTAATCATTTGTATCTTCCAGGTTATCCCAAATGAGAATTCATTACTTTCTTTGAGAAAATAATAATCCGTTTTAAAATTAAAACCTCATAAAAGTATTCAAAGGTATTTTGTAAGTCTGTCATTTAGTGAATAATTATTAAATATCGATTATGTTCCTGGTACAGTCCTAAACGCTGGAGATAAGACAGAGTTCCTTTACCCTCAATTTATTTACATTCATATACAAGGAAATAGACAATACACAGTTAAGGGAATAAATCAATAAAATAATTTCCTGGACATGTAGGAAGTAAAAGATAAAGTGGGAGAATGTAATAGAAAGGGCCTGGGGTGGTCAAAGTAGCCCGCTGTGAGTCAGTATTTTGGATCTCAGCAGTGAGAGGGAGCGAACAATGTGAAGTTCTGGAGGAGTGTTTGAAGCAGAAGAACAGTAAGTGGAAAGGCCCCGAGATGGGCAGAAGCTGGTATGTTTGAGGGACAGAAAGAGGCCAGTGTAGCTGGAGTGCCGTGGTTAACAGGGAGAGGGGAAGGAGATGAGTTAGGGCAGGTGGTGTGGTGATGTAGGCTGTGGCAGAGGTCTCTGCAGTCAAGGCCAGGGCCCACAGTCCTGGGGAGAAGTCTGGGTATAGCATAGCAGCAATGGGAAGTCCATTAGAGGGTTTTATCAAGGGATTGTCGTGTTTTGCTATTTACATAGAAATCTCACTCTGGCCATTGCGTGGAGGATGCGCTTCGCGTATGTGTAAGGGTGTTCAAAAATAAAGGTCAGTCTCAACAGTTTAAACAGAAAAGGAATGTACTAAAGAGCCCCAGGGAGCTCACAGATGCTCTGGGAGGGCCAGAGAATTAGACAAGAGGCTGCAGAACCGGCCATCCCGGTAGGGACCCTCCTGGGCCTCAGAGGACCCAGGTCCCGCAGCCTGTACCTGGGTGCCGACCCGAGGATTTATGAAAACATATCTAACTCTGTGCTTTAAATTAATAAAAACACAGATTCAAATCTGAGGCAAACCACTGATATAGTTGAGATTTCTTCTGCTAGCTAAGAAACCTAGAGGAGGCTCACTGTTATTTCTTCTTCTTCTCTGAAAAGGATTGCTTCTTTTCTCCTAAACCACTGTAGATGTCTGCATTTACCATCAACTTTATTTTTGAAATATATGTCTTTTTTTCAGACTGCCCCCTTTTTACCTGAGTGGCATTTAGCGGTGGGGAAAGGGATATATTTTTTCTTCTGGATTTATTCTCTTCAATAGAAATATTTATACAAAACATAAACTTTGATTTTAAGAAACCTCTAAAAGTAATCTGACATAATCTATGAATGGTCAGATTTGTCAGTCTGGCATTTCAAGATGGATAAAGTGCTATATTTATAAAAATGCGTAACTGAGATACTAACTAATACAACTGTACATTCCTGAAACAAGGGTAGGCAGGTAGAGCGTTTGTATATCCCATACAGAATTGTCCTGACCAGTTTCTCTCTCTCTCACACACACACACATACACACACACACACACACATGTGCACACACACACATGGACATATACACGGATATATACGCAGATATATGTGTACGTACATATCCCCTAGAATTCCCTGCTTGGTGTGGTGGAAAGACTGTAAGACTTGGAGGCTGGTTCCAATGCTCCCTTTACCACCTACACCTCTACAATGGCCTGGAATATGTCATTTCACCTCTTAAACCTCTGCTTGGTTAACTGTTGTTCTTACTCGATAGATCGTTGGAAGGTGAAATAGATCATGAACTTAAAAGTGCTTTTTAGCTGTAATTTCGTTCTCTAGCAAACTCTGGGTGCTTGGTAGTCCTATTCTCGGTTTCTACCTGCAAGGGGAGGAGTCATACCAGAGCCAGATAACTGTGGAGCTATTGGTCTTCTGCATATAATCACCTTTCCTGTGGGCCCTAGAACTTACTTTTGGAGACATCTTAGTGTGCACTGAGCTCTTCCATAATTTCAAGGCACCCTTGTTACATGTGTTCCATGGGCTCTGTGTATAATGAAACGGGTTTTTCTTGTCTGGGATTATAACAGGTAACAGACTCTCCACTCCCTTTTCCCCCATTTTCCACACTGATGGGCTGATGAGATATGACTCTTTTGCAAGGCTCAATTATTAAGCAGTCTATCAGACCAGAAGAAGCCTTTACTTTTGAATCACAACAGAGGGAGAAGGGTGCTCAGGAACAGCTGCGGGGAGCCTGGAAAGAACAAAGTTAGAAGCCAGAGTTATTTTTTGCTGTTTGCTCTGAAGTTACCCAGATTAGCTGGGTGGGTGAATATTTAATGTCACCACATCATATATGTAATTTGTATTGTCTGCTTTTAATCTTTATACAGTTTTATAATCTTAATAACATTTTAATTAAAAATAAATGAACTGAATACTCCAACAGAAAATTTTAAATGCAGACTATCAGGCTGGAAACCCAAGCTCAGCTGGAGAGACAAACAAAACTAAAATATTCTAAAAATATATGGCTGAGATATCTGTCCCCTCCTGCTCAGAGATCATAGCGTCTCAGTGACTAAGATCTCCTAAAAATACTACAGGCAGGTTCCAACTCACAAACATGTAGGTGTGACATCCAGACCTACCTCTGTAATTCAATTTTAGGGAATGTTCTTTAATGCTCAGACAAAGATACTCCCATCTCTCTTTGGCCATTACTCTTGCAGGATTTACTGGCTTGCAGCCCTCTCTTTCTGTCCTAACCAACCCTTTGAGGGAGCTGACTCAGATGCGTACATTCCCCTGAGATCTAGTAAGTGCCCAAATCCCATGCCCTTATTTGACCAAATTCATAGTATATAAATGAGTCTATATAAATGAGCAGTGCCCTGAACCTCCTAGAGAAGTTTACATTTTTAAAATGCTGTTGGTTTCAAATGTATGCCTAGTGGAATTTCAAACAGAATTAGAGAGCAAGTATACAATCGAAACAGTGTGGGTAGACAGGCTTTTGGATTCATGACCAAACGTTATAGATTTTCTGGGGGCAGTTCTGGTTTCAAATAAGTCATGCTATTGTTCACAGAATGTTTTAATAATGTTTTAATTTGTTTAAAATATAGGACCATTTAGCTGCAATATATATGCCATAATCTTTAATGACTGTATTTTAAAATTACACATACAATTAAAATTACAGTTTTAATTGTATGTACTTTGGGACCACAGTTTTGGAGAAAACACATAATTTTGGAATCTCATTGACAATGGGGTTTGGATTTTATTAACAGTCTACTTTCCATTATATCTCTGGATTCTGGTTCTACTGAAATTGCTAAGCACTGAGAAAAACATGACCATCCAATTAAGGTTTGAAACAAAGCTAAATTTCTTGCTTGCCTCGTAAGGGATCTCTCTCCACTAGTCAGCTACAAGGTCAATGAGTGTCTCCAAGAAGAAGGAGGAATCACACCAAATACATCCTGCAAGATTCTGAGTTCAGAGCTCTAATTGCCTTCCATGGCAGAGACAGCACTTCTTTCTAAGTCCCTTTCAGGTTTCACATGGCTGCTGGGAGATGAATTTCCAGCCAGTTGAGGAGGAGTTGTGTAAGATTCCAGTGGGTCTAGGATCACTTGTCTGGCATGTTTGTGTGCTCATGTTTGAAGCTTAGCATAAGATTATGTTGAAATGGGGCATCTGGGGGGCTCAGTCGGTTGAGCTTCTGCTTTCAGCTCAGGTCATGGACCCAGGATTCTGGGAGCGAGCCCTGCTTCTTCTTCAGGCTCCCTGCTCAGTGGGGAGCCTGCTTCTCCTTCTCCCTTGCCCTTCCCCTTGCTCCTGCTCTCTCGCTCTCTCTCTCAAATTCATAAATAAATAAAATCTTTAAAAAAAAAGGTTATGTTGAAATAAGTCATTATGATAGAGCACATTAGGAAAACTAGAGCTTTAGGCTTTGAATTAAACAGTATTAGAGTGGTGTACTCATTTATTTACTTATTCATTCTTTTTATATAAGAATTTGTAGAGTCCCTACTATGTGCTTTTCATTGCTGGATGCCAGGGATAATATATACAATGAAATAGAACCTAAATGTCACATGAGATCAAATTTCCCATTCTAAAACCTCTGAAAAATCTAATGTCTTCTACAGGGTTTGCATTTGCTGATAACTCGGAACTGAAACTTGTAGCTTAATGTCTATATCAGTATGACCTTACTATTCAACTCTCTGCATTAACCTGACTTTATTTTTCAAGGAAATTCTTACCAAGTAGGATGTCTGTTTCATGAACTTTCTGAAACCCTTTATTTTAATAGTAGACTATCAAAGTGGCCTTCATCAGGGTAAATAGCCTCCTTCTAAGAACAATAGATCATTCACCTGGGTTTATCAAAGGGCTGTTCGCTCCTTATGGCTCCCTTTGAGACCCTCTCTTCACTGTGTCTGCCAATCCTAAAATATTATATCATGAAATCTACCCAATTCTGCTCTCACATTGAAGGACCCACCTTAAACCAGACTCTTATAAATATCTTCTTTTGTACTCTCTCTTTCAAGATGCTGCTAACACTCGGTCAAAGTAATGATCTCCTTTATTACAATGAGCAATAAACGTGGCTTTGCTTGATCTATAAATTTTTTGGTGGTATTTTCGGGGAGTCAGCAACCTACAGAGCTTATATCACCATCTATTTTCTTCTCTTGTTTCTGCTCTTCGCTGACCAAGACACAAAACTGTGTCCCTTCCTTGTTTTCCAAAATCCCCCAACACACAATTACAATCAAAACAAAATCCATTCTGACAAAGAGTGTCGACCATAGCTTTAAAAAGTTGGTGACATAAAGGGGGCATATTTATTAGCAGTGACAACTTAAAACTGAATATTAGACATTCTTGTTCTTCAGCCTTCCACCCACTAGACAATGCTACTCAAAGTGTGGTCTGTTATCAGTACACCATGAGGTAAGTAGAGAAATTGAGAGTAATCATTTACAAACAATTGGTCAGTGATGATTGAACATTATAACCCCTCTTAAAACAAACAAATAAACAAACAATAAAAAGCTGCTCTTTCACCATAGATATGTTGAGGACCATTCTCCACACCCTCAGGTTTTCAGTTTAGTAGGAATTATCCCCATCCTTAAGCTACCCAAAACTTAATTCTTCTTACTGCATTATGTCGAGCAACCTACTTTCCATTCCTCTGCTTTGAGTACACTTTGAATATGTGGAGATATACTTGAGGCATTCTGCTAAACAATGAGATGTGTACTCTAGTTCCTACTGCGTAGCAACACAAAAGAGCTGGAAGAGGTCTTGCAATTTCAGTCTTATCTTTTCTCTCTCTTATAAAAATCAGAAGTCCTTTTTGTCTAATAGAACTATAGCATTTTTCTTAATGGGTAGAGGTTGGTACTGTCAACTTTGTCTTTAAATAATATCTTTGTCCCATTCCTTCATGATGAATTTAACATTGTCATGAACCATAAGGAACCCATCATTTTGTGAAGAAGTAGTCATGTAAAGGTATCATTGCAACACTGTAAGGTAAGTGCAGAGAGTGCTGAGGGTGGAGGACTAAGTGTGTCTGGGGATTCAGGGGATCCACTGTTTTATATCACTGAATAAATGTTGAGTAAATGATATAGAGTGGATGAAAGTTATAGTGCAGATATATCATGGATCTATGGTAAGATTCACGCTACTTCCCTTTTTCAGATAATCATAGTTTACCCTTCAGTAGTATCAATACGCAATAGAGATAGTATTGAGAATGGAGTGATGGCAGGAGGTCTGTGGTTATGGAAACTAAATAGCACTTAATTGAATCTCTAACAGATGGAGAATAATTAAATCATTTATTATCTTTTCACAATGCGTTAACTCATAGGTTAGCCTCAAATGATCAAATGGTTTTATCCAGACTCCTGGTAAAGATTTAATATTTTCATCTGATTCAACTCTGCTATTTCCTGGCTCAATTTAATGATTAACATGGCATAAAAGTAACAATTTCTTGATTATTAAAATCCTATTTGCTGCAGATTACAAATAGAATCTATTCTGAAGCCATTACTAAATAAATAGTCTGTAATAATAAAGTTACATCAAGCAATCAAAAACTGTAATGATAAGTTTATTAGAGAATTTTAATTCAAAACATTATTACAGAATTAAGCAAATGCAACCACTAATGTTTTTCTTGTTAAAACAATTTTTAGATGTTGAATAATACATCAAATAACTCACTTTGCTCATAACAGTCTGTGGCATTTCTTTCTAAATCCCATGAGCAAAGAGGGTATTTGTGAATAGAACAGTCAGGAGATCCAACCATGGTGGTCCTGAAATGGTTTAGACAGCTCAGTTGAAACTATCAACATCTTCCCAATGTCTAACTGCAAGGCTGACCTTACCTTGTGTCTCTGACCAGTAGCAATCATTTATGAGAGTAAATGCGAAATATTTAACCATGAATCAGCATCTTCAAACTGTTCCTATGGAACTGGCCCCTCCCATGGAAGAGACATATGGGTATGATAATATCCAGTGGCGTCAATAGTCACTATCTCACATTACAGTATGTCTTTGTTTCTAAAATTATCCATTTCACTGTGTAAAGATTATGAACACAGAGAGGAAGAAAGAAGAAAGAAAGAAAGAAAGAAAGAAAAAAAGAAAGAAAGAAAGAAAGAAAGAAAAGAAAGAAAAGAAAGAAAGAAAAGAAAGAAAGAAAGAAAGAGGAAGGAAGGAAGAGGAAGGAAGGAAGGAAGAGGAAGGAAGGAAGGATATGAATAAGATGGTCACAGTCAATACTTTGGTGTGCATCCTTTCTGATCTATGTCTGTTCTTATCACATACTATGTAAATGTGTATGTATATATGTATATGTAATTATCAAGGAAGGAATGCAAATACTTAGATCTACTGTTCTGTAATGTGCTTCTTTTAATTTTATAAACTTCTTTTGGGTGGGCTCAAAATGCTATATATTGCTTGATGGGATTAGATTGGAAAACATAGCTTGATCCCGTAGGCAAAAAAGCTTCCTACTCATCTGCTTCTCCAGATTTAAATTGTCCCAAGGGTGCAGACCACATATCACAGAGAGGAGACAAATGACATCATCATCATGAGCCACAGTTTAATTAATATGCCTCAGCATCACTATTTTTCATCCTTACACATTATTTCATTTTAGGGCTATTTTAGGGAGAATCTTTTTTGAGTTCAAGAAACAGTCTTGCTTGAGAGTCCTCCATGAAAAGGTGTTATATCGTCATGCTATATATGTGGGCTGGAGCTGTACCTAGAAAGCCACTGCCACATAAGGCAGCCCTAGAATGGCTTCTCTCTCTACATCTATTTTATTCTCTTTCTCTCACTCTCTTTTATGAAACTTTTCTCTATTTCCTGGTGATTCTCATCTCTGTTATGTGGTGGCTTTCTCTGTCCTTATATCATCATCATCATGGCAACCCTTTATCCATCTTTTTGGCTCCTGTCCCTGTAACCAACAGCTCCACTCTCTTGGTTTCCTGTTGTCTCTGCCCATCATTTTATGCCTGATCAATCGGACCTCTGTCCAGAGTCTATGGATTACTCACCCTTGGGACAGCTCAGCTCTTGGTCCATTCCATTAAACGGTGGTAGGGCGAGGTCTGGTTTGTCTGGTAGAAAAGTTGGCCTTGCGACTCAGGAAGGACTGTTTAGAAGGATGTATGGTCAAGGTATGCAATAATCAACACTTTTAGTACAAATATCCTTGCAGTTGTCTGGTAATTCCCAGAAATGAAATTCCTGACTCAAAAAGTACACACATTTTAAAAGCTTTTGGTATATATTGCCGAATCCATCTCTAGAAATGTGGTATTAATTTGCCCTCTTACGAGAAGAATTAGTGTTACTTTTCCCTGCACCTTCCTCAACGTATGTTATTTTTCTGTCACCATTTCAATTCCAGATTTGCTAGTTTGAGTTAAAATTATTATGTAGATAGTTAGGAGACAGAATCTAAATTTTTTTTTACCAATATGGCCCACCCCCTTTAAAATGGCAAAGAAATGTCTTGGGTTCACTAAGAAATGCATTTGCCTACTTACTAATGAACTAGGACTCATTTTATATGTCTATGGGTTATTTTATTTTTTCTCCTGTGATACATTTATTCATATTTTTTCCTAATAAGTTGTTTGTATTTTTTCCATTAATTCATAATTCTTTATGTGTTAAGTATACTAAGTTTTTGTTAATTAATGTAGGCTGATACTTCTAATTTGTTGCTTGTCTTTTCCTTTATGTTATCTTTAATGAAAAATTTCTTGATTTTAATTAGCATATTTACAAACCTTTTCTTTTATGTTTTATCTATTTCACTGCTGCATGGTTGATAACTGCTTTGAGAATTACATTGAAAATTCTCACACCTACAACAGTAATTCTACTCCTATGGGTATGTTCCAGAGAAATTCTTGGATTTGTGTAACTGTTGATATAAATGTATATAAATATTTATAAGTCTCATTTTTTAATCAGGAGGAATGACCTGGGAACAATCCAAATGTTTATCAAGAAAGGAATGGATTTTCAAACATTATGAGATTATTCAATGGAGTACCAGGCAGCCATGAAGAAAATGAATTGCAATTATGTTTTAGTTTTCTATAGTTGTACAATAAACCACCTCAAAATTTAATGGCTTAAAGCAAAAATGGCCTGTTATTTTTTATAATTCTTTGAGTTAGTCAGACTGTTCCTTGACTAATTTTGTCTGGGCTCACTCATGAGATGGTGTAGCTGGCAAGCCTGTGGAGACTGGACTCAGCTGCCGTAGCTGGGACAGATGGACCTTTCTTTCCATGTGCCTGAGTTTCTTCCAGCACAGTGGTCTCAAAGTAGTGTTAAGAGGGTAAAAGCAGGAGATGCAAGCTCTGAAAGTTGCATGACATCAGTTCTGCCATGTTCTATTGGTCAAAAGAGTCACTAGACTATCCCAGATTTGAGGAGTGAGGAAATGGGCTTCCCGTCTGGATGGAAGGCATAGCAAAGTGATATAGCAAATGGGAATGAACAAAAAAAAAAAGACATGATTCATTGTGAGCCATTATTTTGTTTATAATAACCTTTGAGTATTTTATTATCATGCTGTTTTTACCCTTTCAACTCTGTCCAAATTTTCTATAACCATTAGATATAGCTATCCCAAAATTCAAAGGATTGTTTATTTTTTAATATGGGTTCTCTGAATTTTTGGAGGATACCTCCCAATAATTTCCCAAATGCTGACACTGTGGTAAAATTATAACCTGCAATTCATATCTGCGTGGCTTGTTTTCTAGGATCTCAATAGTCCCTGTGATAGTTAATCCTTCTGTGTCAGCTTGGTTGAGGCTATGGATACCCATATATTTGGTTAAACACATCTGGATGTTGCTGAAAAGGTTTTTTAGACAATATTAATATTTACGTCAGTAGACTTGAGTAAAGCAGATTATCCTTCATAATGCGGTGGGCCTCATCCAATCAGTTGAAGGGCTTATGAAAACAAAACAAAACAAAAACCTGACCTCCCTGGAAGAAGAAGGAATTCTGCCAGCTGAAGGCCTTTAGACTCAAGGTAACACATCAACTCTTTCCTAGGTTCTTATTAGTTCTATTTCTCTGGGGAACCTTAATTGACATACATTCCTTAGAGACATGGCAATCTTATTCCAGTTTAAGGAAATGTCCTTTTTTTTTAAATTCCTCCTCTGCTCCTGTTCTGATAGTATGAGTGATGCATATTTTTCCAACCCTCCAGCTCCCCTTTGTTTCCCTGAGAAAATTTGACTTCTAGAGAAAGTTTCCAGGCACATGCCCATCTAATTTCCTTTTTGAACTTTGAGTCTGCAGTAATCGTATGGGGTTGTTTCTTTCTTTACAACAACCCCAAAAGGGTGACCTATTCTTTTTATAAAAACAATCTCATTCCTTTTTATTCATGTATTAATAAGTTGACCACTTTTCTGTGGGAGAAGATATAATTTGTATCTTGGTTTCCAAATGTAGCTAGAAAGAACTTTTCCTGAATTATCTGACACAACTTCATGAGGAGGTCTGCTTGGAATGTAGACACTATCATGGAAATGAAGCAGCCATTGTAGGATCAGAAAGAAGAAACCCAAACTCTAGGTTTAGGGTGGCAGGAAGAGAGAATTAACCTGGGTTATTAACAGCACTGTTGGTCTTTGTACCGCCTACCCCCATATGTTTTGTTATCTGGCAGTGATAAGTGCTTTCCAGCTAAACCACTTAGTTTGGCTTTTCTCTGGAAGGCAGTCTAATAAAATCCTAGCTAATATAAAAGGTATTTCAGAATGTAGTAAAACAAATAAATGAACAAAGCAAAAACATTTGTTAACCAAACATTTCTGTGGTCTTCTTAACGTTTATATTTTTGAAACCTTTTTAATTATTCACAGGGTTTCATGTCTATTATGTCTTTTGATCTTTGTAACAGTCCTGGGAAGAAAAATAGTTTTTATTATTCTCAGTATACAGATGAGGAGGAGTATAAGGCCCAGAAAAACCATAATTTATGATTTTTTAAAAATCTGGCATATTATTATGCAGTGATCAGAATCCTGGCTTCTACACAATTTATTTACTATAGTCCCTGGCACATGTTATGTGCTCAATAAATAAATGAATTAATGGTGTGTATAAAACATTTAGTTCAGAACCTGGCATATACTATGTGTTGAATAAATGAAATTTAATAACAATAATAATAACCACATGTTAGCTTCTTGCCTCGGGACCTACTGAATCCTATGAATTGAATTATTCTTCAGCACAGACCTAAAGCTAGCTTCTCATGCAGAATGGCACCTAAAAAGGCATCCTTAATGCCAAGTAATAACAGAAATGAATTTATTCATTATTCCAAAGAGAGGAGTAAACAACTGTACAAAGCTTGGATAAATTTCAAAGATAGGTCCCTTTGATTTCAAAATATTTATCAATGAAAACTGTTTAATTAATTAACTTCCCCCCCAGTAAGTGTTTAAGAAATGATTGTCAGAATATAAGACAGAAGTGACTTTGGTTGGCTGCTTGGCCAGTTGATAGGATTTCTTTGCTAAAAGACAAAAATCTTTGACATGATTTCCTTGTAGTAATATCTGTTTTAAAATAATTATCATTTATCATATAAACCACTCTGCACATGCTATTTTATAAATACTCATACTACTCCTGCAAGGCAGCTGCTATACTCTTTGACAGATAAGGTAACTTAAAGCGCGTGACTATGGGAACAGCTCCTCCCCTGAAAAGTGACTACCAAGGTGATAATAAGAAAGAGGACATAGGCTCAGTGAAAATTCATCCTTGATCCTGTAGGAGCAGTTTTTGGCTCATGCTCCATTCTGCTGATGACTTGCTCGGGGTATCTCAGTACCAGAAAGATGAGGCCTTTACAATATCTGTTGGAGAAAGCATTGGTCATAGAGTAGATCAGGGGCAGACTCCATCTACTGAAAGCATTAAGCAGACATTACGATAATTTTAACCATAGAACATGCAGTGTGGGTCTTTCAGACAAATTCTTTTACCAGTTGTCATTCAAAACTGTGACTCCTCCCTGACTTGGCCATCAACTTTGACTGCCTTTCAATGGGAAAGAAGTAAAAATAATGCAATTACTTAGGAAAACCTAGCCAAGAAATCATCTAGGAAATAACTGTATAGTCTGCCTTCCAGAGATTTCCTTAATATCAACAACAATGTCTTGCATTGGTAATGTGCTTCACAATGGACCTTATGACTTTTTCACAAGGAGGTGGGTATATAATGGGAAAAAAATTTAATATTTCATTAAATATTTCATGAAATATTGGCCATGACAAAGATCTACATTCAGTATAGCTCTCCCCTTGATTAACTGAGTTACTTCAAGTTAATCAGTTAAGTTCTAAATCCCCTTATCTATACAGTGATATTAACAAAAGTAATAAAACACCTCATTCAGCTGTTAGAATGTCAAAAACAGATGTCATGTGGGTAAGCCATTTATAAGTTATAAAATGCCATATAAATGTGGTAAATTGTCCATGCTTATTATCTTATTTTATCCTCACAGCAGCTCTGTAAGGCAGTTAGGGTAGAAATCACATACAAGCTTACCAGCCCTCAACCACACAGCTGTGATAAAACCATTCACTTACCCAAGGAAACAAAAACATGAAGAATGCCACAGACATTTCCATGATGCAGAAACTCTCAGTCATGGTGGCACAGACTCAGACTCATGTAATCACGGTACCATGACGTGGCCAGTCAGACACAGTAACATGGCGAATGTTTCTCAAAATTGACACTGTACCCCTTCACAATATCACAGACAATATACACAGGCACAGTTGTCTTATAAGTGAGGGGATTGAGGTTAGATAATTTAAATAATTCACCTAAGGCAATCATAAATGACAGACCCAAGATTTGAGATAAGGACATCTTGCTCCAAAGAATTGAGCAGTTACTGCATCACCAGCCTCATATCAGAAAGGGAGTTTCATATATCCCAATACCAAGCACTGTCCTCATGGATTATGAGTCATCATGTCCTTCGTTGACCAGAGTTTACAATGTATGCTTCTTGCCATGGCTACTCTATATTCTCTCTAAAATACTTTGGACAGTAAAGAGTCTGATGACAATAGAGTTTCAGAGCTTGGAGATGATCTTTATAACTCCCTCATACTGGGGAAGAATTCAGAGGAGTCAATGGACTTCCCCTAGGTTGGTCAGCTCGTCCATGACAGAGCTAGACCAGATCTAGGTCTTGAACACATCATCCTGGACTCATTTCATTCCCTCTCCTCAGCTGTGAACCATCTTTAGAATCCCGGCTGATGTGCATGACGGGGTGGGCTGTGTCTGGGATGGGCATGACCAGGGGGGCATGGCTCTCCAATGGGTCCACAGCACAGGACGCACATTGAAGTACAGGTGGAAACAAAGGAATATTATTTAGACCATGAAGTCATGACGTAAGTGTTCATTGTGAAGTATTGGTTTGGCTTTTCTGTAATAATAAGAGAAGGAATAAAAGGAGCCAAGAGGAAAAGCCATTTTGTTGCCAAGGTAATAATTCACATCATTCGACATTTAAACGATTAATGCAATATTTAAAAGGGAAGTTATCGCCTTGCATGAGGTGATCTATTGGCTAAATAGGCTCCATGACATTTTGAAGAAACAGAAAGTAGTAATTATAATACAAGAGGTTTTTAATGGGAGCCCAGAAGAAAGCAGGCAAACAGAGACAGGAAAGCAGCATTAGCAACCTCACACCTTGTTACCACAGCAGGATGAGATTTGATTTCCTTCTGTGTCCTAAGATCCAAACTCATTTCCCTGAGACTCACCTCAGATTTATGGGTGGCCCCTGAAAGATGTTGTTGTGGGTCCAACCCACCTGAGCCCCTTTAGCACACTCACCTTTATGGGAAGGGCTGCATTTCTGGCTGGTGTCTTTGATTCTGAGGTGTATGCACTGGGCTCTTTTCCTGGGCAAAGTTGAACTGGCTACTTTCCCTTTCATTAAAGAGAAAAGAGAAAGGCGGGGATGTAGCCAAAAGGAGAAAACAGCATTTATCCTTGGATATGGGATTAGGGCTGGAAGGAGAAGATGATTATCCTTGGGTCAGATGCTTCTTAGTGAAGAGCAGAGAAGAGAGCAAGGTGAGCTGAACTTCTGCCATAGGGTGACTGTGTGGGCAACAAAAGGCAATTAAGAAAAACATATGGCCGCTTTTGTGGATAAAGTGCTATTTATAGTATTCTAGAACTTTAAACTGAAATGGAGCACAAATCCTGCATTTCAGGAAATTAAGGCCCAGGGAAGAGAAATAACTCCCAGATTCTGGGTGGTTAGTAGCAGACCATGGTGACCCAGGTGCCTGCCTCCCAGCCTAGGGATTTTCTATAACTCCACACAGAGATTTGAAAGTTATTAAGGGGAGAAACCTCATCCTTCCTTCCTTCTTTCCTTCCTTCCCTCCCCCTTTTCTCCTTATCTTCTATTTATCTGGTATTTATCCAGAACCTACTGTTCTTAGGCACTGTTTTTAAGTCCTGGAGGCATTGGGCTTAATGCAAAATTTCTTTCTTTTTTTTACTCCCTTCATTTTCATAGCCCGAGTACCCAGTATGTGATAACTACCCATAAATGTTGAATGAAAAAATACGGCTTAATATATAAGAATGAAAAAGTCAATTATTTCTTTTGAATGAAGCAATGAATTTTTGGCCTGGCCAAATTAAATTCTATTGGACAATAAACTGAATTAAATTAAATTGCTATAGGTAATCTGCATTTAGAATAATACAGAAACACTGAATTTATCATTTTGGAAGAATTTGATCATTGACATTTAGAAGAAATAATTACTTTTCAAAAAGCTTTTGAAGATGTAGTGTCACATCTTGATAAAGTATTGATGTTTCTAACAGGTTTCAAGGGGACATTAGCTGGTTGGACACATTTTAACTAAACTAGGGTTACAACAAGAAAGGCAGCCAGTGAATAATTTAGGAATAATTTTAACCCACAATCACAGTTGACGCTTCCTGCATTTATCCTGTAACTCCACAGTTTGGAGGATTTTAACAGAGAAAGGTATAGCATCTACTCAGAATTTCAGGACAAATGATGCAGGGAGATCAATTCATAATTTGGATTAAGGCCGTATTATTTTTGCCAGCATTTGCAGCTAATGTGGATGACTTTGGTGTGGAGCTGTCTCACCTGAAGATGTGAAATAAACCCAGGGTATGACTGCCAGTACTGTTTTCATATTTCAGGTTAAATGACCTTGGCATTTTCCGAACAATAATGATATTTGTTTCTTTGACGTAACTAATCCTTTGCATTCTCTTTACCTCCTCTAAATGCCATTACACTCAGCTCTTTCATTTTCTGTCTTGAGTGAGCAGAAAGTTTTTTCCCCTTCTCATCAGAGGCACATTTCTCAGTAGTAATTTTAACTTTGATGAAAAACCATGTGATGGATTGAATAACCAAATAGCTTCCTCACTGAACCAGGCTCAGTTTAAATTATTTAGTTAAAACAATTTAATTTGGGGAAAATGATCCAGATAGCAATTGGTAAAAAGAATAGGTCAAAGAATAAATACTCGAAGTTGTAAATTGATTTTTCCCTTACCTATTGGGAACATTGACTTATTATGGTTGAGGTTTTGTGAACATTGCATCTTCAAGTTTTGTGCTTTTTAAAGTGATCTTATACAGTTTTAGATTTTTAAATTGTTTTCGTATTTTGTTGCTAATTCATTTCCCAGCAATTATTCCTACTCTTTATTGTTTTCTAAAAGGTAGAAACAACCTAAATTCACAATAGGAAATTGTTAAACAAAATTATGGCATGTCTGTATGATGGAATACTATGTGGCCATTAAAAAGAATATTTCAGAAATATATATACATTGACATGAAATTTCATGATCTTTGTTAGGCTTTAAAAAATCAGTTTACTAAGTAGTTTTTACAGTATGATTCTATTGAGAATAGTGTATAATACAAGTATAATGTATATAACACAAAACATATAATTTAGTAAAGAATCTATAATAGATTTACTAAGAAGAATATGTGTTCAGAAGAGACAGAAAATAAGTGAGAAATTTTTGAAAAGAAAAAAAAGTAAGGGAAACTGGGAAATTGCTTAAGTAACACATAAAATTTTGCCAGAATTTCCCCCACAGTGTACCGGAAGTATCAGAAAAACAGTGACTCTGAAGATTCACTTTTTAACCAAATAGCTGCTTTGGCCAATTTGTTTTTGATCAATCTGTTTTTCTCTCCTTCCATCTGAGCATTCAAATTGTCCATTTATTTTGTTTTTCCACTGATAATAGAATCTTCTAGCAGCTGAGGGCCATCTCATCTACTCATTGCACCACTTATTCTTATGAGAACCAGTTGCTTGGAATACTGTAGCAATTATGTAAATTCTTAGGTCTCCTCATAAACCCAAACACCAGCAGAAACATTGATAATATCCATGACTGATGAATATTTAAAGGTATGTCAGAAAAGTCTGAGACATAGTGCTTGAGATAGGCCTTAGGTTTTATCTAAGAGAGAGATATGTACACCCATAGCCATAGAACTATAGTTGTGTGATAGACTCCACACTTACTAGCTTTGGACATGTGACTCAATCTCTTTGATCCTTTTTCTTATCAGCAATATGAAGGTAATAAATAAAGTCATCTCACAGGATTGTTATGGGGATTAAATGAGATAGTATAAGTGTGGTGGGTAGAATAACAGCCTCCAAAGATGTCCACATCCTAATTCCTGGAACCTGTGAATATGTATAGGGGAATTAATGTTGCAGATAGAATTAATCTTGCTAATGAGATAACCTTGAGATAAGGAGATCATCCTGGATTATCTGGATGGGCCCAATGTAGTCTCAAAGAAACTTAAATGGGGAATAGGAGGCAGAAAAATCACAGTCCAAGTGTTACAATATGAAAAAGACATGACTGGTCATTGCTAGTTTTGAAGGTAGAAGGGCAACATAAACCAAGGGATGCAGACAGCCTCTAGAAGCTGGAAAAGGCAAGAAAACTGGTTTTCTTCTAGAACCTCTAGAAAGGAACACAGCCTTGATGACACCTTGATTTTAGTGCTGTGGGACCCACTTCAGACTTCTGACCTCTAAAACTATATGATAATAAATTTTCATTGTTTTAAGCCACTTTGTGTTAATTTGGTACAGTAGCCATAGGAAACCAATATAGGTTTTGGTACCTGAAGGTGTGGTGCTACTGTAACAAATCCCCAAAGTGTGGCTATGGCTTGGGAATCAGGCAATGGGCAACAGCTGCAGGAAGTCTGATAAAAACAGCATGACAAAAAGAGTCTAGATTGCCTGGGATGGAATGTGAGTAGAAATGTGGATGCTGATGACTCTGCTAGAGAAAGGAACCAGGGCTTGATGATTTTGGAAATTCTCAGCCTATCCTTATTGCAAATGATGCTAAATTGGGGGCTTCAATGTCAGAAAAGTGGGCTTTGGAGAGAAGGCCAAGGGTATGGCTGGGCAGACAACCTTTTTGCTAATGCCTCAGGAGGATCAGAAAGTCAGACTATTCAGTCACACAGAAGGCTCTTTGAAGAAATTAGGGATGTGATTCATGTATTCCTCAGCCATTCAGCAGAAGCCAGAAATAGAGATAGTACTACCCAGGAAAGATCTGTGGAGGATCCTCTAGTCTAATGGAGTGAATATTCATGGGGGAGACTCACAGAGTTTTTAAGAAATTTTTGTCACTTCTAGCTTTGAGTGAAAGGGACAGAGAGTATGAAATAAAGGAAGGCTCTTGGACTTCCAACAGTCTACAAGCAAGAAATAGGCTGATAAAACTACTCAGCTGAATTAAATCCAACAATATAAAGAAAGAATTACTCGCCATGATCAAGTGGGATTTATCACAGATATTAAAGTTTGGTCCAACATTTGAAAATCAATTAATATAATCCATCACATCAAGAGGCTAAAAAAGAAAAATCACATGATTATATCAATAGTTGCAGAAAAAAACATTTGACAAAACCAATACCCCATTTATGATAAAAACTTTCAGGAAGCTGGAAATATGGGGGAACTTCCTCAGCTTGATAAAGAATATCTACCACCCCTTCCCACCAGAACCCTATAGCTAACATCATACTTAATGGTGAGAAACTTAAAGCTTTCCCACTAAGGTCAGGTAAAAGGCAAAGATGTCCCTTTTTTCCAGTCCTTTTCAACATCATACTAGAAGTTCTAGCTAATACAATGAGACCAAATAAAAAAAATAAAAGGAAATAAAAGATGTACATATTGGGAAGTAAGAAATAGAACTTTGTTTGCAGATGTCATGATTGTCTACATATAAAATCCAGAAGAATCGATGAAAACAAATCCGGGAGCTAATAAGTGATTATAGCAAGGTTGCAGGAAATAAGGTTAATATACAAAAGTCATTTGCTTTGCCATATACCAGCAATGAAAATAAATTTGATTTGAAATTAAAAGCATGAAAGTATTTACATTAGCACCACCAAAATGAGATACTTAGGTATAAATCTAACAAAATATGTATAAGAGTTACATGAGGAAAACTACAAAATTCTGATGAGTGAAATCAAGGAAGAACTAAATTGCATGTTCATGAATAGGAGGCCTCAATATTGTCAAGCTGTTGGTTCTTTCCAATTTGATCTATAGATTACTGCAATCCCAATCCAAATTCCAGCAAGTTTTTGTAGATATCAACAAACTGATCCTAAAATTAATACAAAGGCGAAAGACTAAGAACAACCAACTCAATATTGAAGAACAAAGTTGGAGGGCTGATACTACTTGACTTCAAGACTTAATTAAAAAGTTACAATAATCAGGATAGTATGGTACTGGAGAAAGAATAGACAAATGGATCAATGGAACAGAACAGAGAGCCCATATATAGACCCACATAAATATGGTCAACTAATCTTTGACAAAGGAGCAGAAACAATAGAGTGGAGCAAAAATAGTCTTTTCAACAAATGCTGTTGGAAAACTGGACATCCACATAGACCTTATACACTTCACAGAAATTTACTCAAAATGGATCATAGACCTGAATGTAAAATGCAATTACTGTAAAACTCCTACAGGGTAACATGGGAGAAAACCTAGATAACCTTGGATATGGCAATGACTTTTTAGAGACAATGCCAAAGGCACAATCAATGAAGGAAATACTCGATAAGCTAGACTTCATCAAACTTTAAAAACTTCTCTGAGAAAGACAATGTCAAGAGAATGAGAAGACAAGCCACAGACACAGAGAAAATATTGTGAAAATACACTCCTGATAAAGGACCATTATTCAGAATATACAAAGAACTCTTAAAATTCAGCAATAAGAAAATAAACAACTCAATTAAAAATGAGCCAAAGACCTTAACAGACACCTTACCAAAGAAGATATATGGATGGTAAATAAACATATGAGAAGATGCTCCACATCATGTTATCAAGGAAATGCAAATTAAAACAACAATGAGATATCACTACATACCTATTAGAATGGCCAAAATCCAGAAAACTGACAACACTAAATAATGGTGAGGATGTGGATGAACAGGAACTCTCATTCATTGCTAGTACAAACGCAAAATGGTACAGCCTCTTTGAAAGACAGTTTCATGGTTTCTTTTTTATTTTTAATTTTTTTTAAGATTTTATTTATTTACTTGAGAGAGTGGGTGAGAGAGAGCATAAGCGGGGGGAGAGGCAGAGGGACAAGAAAACTCCCCACTGAGCAGGGAGCCCTATGTGGGGCTTGATCCCAGGACCCTGAAATCATGACCTGAGCCAAGGCAGATGCTTAACTGACTGAGTCACCCAGGTGCCCCAGTTTGATGGTTTCTTACAAAACTAAGCATACTCTTATCATGTGATCTAACAATTGTGCTTCTTGGTATTTACCCAAAGGAGTTGAGAATTCATGTCCACACAAAAACCTCCATGTTTTAGATGCTTATAGCAGCTTTATTTATAATTCCCAAAACTTGGAAGCAACCAAGATGTCTTCCAGTAGGTGAATAGATAAATAAACTGTGGTATATCCAGACAATGGAATATTATCCAGCACTAAAAAGAAATAATCTGCCAAGCCATGAAAAGACACGAAGCAACCTTAAGTGAATATTATTAAGTGAAATAAGCCAACTGGAAAAGGCTCCATACTCCAGGATTCCAATTGTATGGCATTTTGAAAAGGCAAAACTATGGGGACAGGAAAAGGATCAGTGGTTGTCAAGAGTTGGGGGGAGCAGAGAGATGAATAGGCAGAGCACAGAGGATTTTTAGGGCAGTGAAAATACTCTGTATGATATCATAATGATAGATACATGTCATTCTACATTTGTCCAAACCCACAGAATTACAACACCAAGAATGAACTGTAATGTGAAAGTACAGACTTTGGGTGAATATGATGTGTCAATATAGGTTCATTAATTGTAACAAATATACCACTCTGGTGGGGGATGTTACTAACAGGGGAGGCCATGCATGTTTGGGGGCAAAGGGTATATGGGAAATCTATGTACCTTCCTGTTAATTTTGCTGTGAACCTGAAACTGCTTTAAAAAAAAAAAAGTCTTAAAAAAAAACAAACCCCACTTAGCTGCCAACATATGCTACCTTTCATGAAAAAGGAAGGATGACTCCTACGGTTCATTATTGATCTTAGGAGGTGGAGTCTCCAGCCACAGAGGATTATTCCCAGGCCTTGAAACCAAATGGAGTTTGCTTGGATGGCTTTTGAACATTCTTGGGACTGGTGACTTCTTTTTCTTCTCTCGGTGCAAGCAGAGTGATAAACATCTTAACTCCCTTCTCTTTGAGGTTTATAATTACTAAAATATACCTAAAGATCCAGAGCAGAGCTGAGTGGTTGGAGGACTCCAGAAGATAATTCACATCTATGGTAAAGGAAGCCTGGGCAGTTGGATCTGCTTCCATACCTGTGCAGGACACTATGAGCTTCTGGGTGGAAATGGATCATCCCGATGCAACAGGAGCAAATGGCCATCTCTTAGGACAGGCAAAGTCAGCAGATCGGGAAATCAAACTTTTGTCTTTGATGGTAGCAGTAGTAGTGGTAGCAAGTTTTGGAGCAAGATTTGGGTGAATAGTTGTGGAATCCTCTAATCACAAGAAGATGTATCTGACTCAGGCTTTATTAGCAACATGGAAGTCCCAAAAATGAAATTTTTGCCCACAAGTCAGTACCTCCTGATATTGTGGGATATTGCAGGTGATTGAGAAGCCCAGGGAAAGCTGGAGGTTTCCCTGCCACTCTGGATAAAGACATACTCTGGGGTTGTTATTGTGGAGTGACATTGTTTACTCTCCAAACGAGTCTGGTTGAACATGACAACTCTCACATCATCATCTCATCTTTTAATTTTCATCATCATTGTCCTCATTATTGTCTTGTGAAAAGAACAAATTTGAATTATTTTACTGAGATGTTGTTGAGTATTGACATTTTAAAGATTTTAAACAGTGACAACAATGTAATCTTATTATAATAAGTTGGTCCTTTATTTACATTGCTTCATTAGGTTTCCATGAAAGATTTCATATCTCATTTTTAAAACTATTTCTCTATGACTGTCCAGAAGGCCTGAGCACTGACTCTATTATCATTATTCCTTTAATTCCCTTTGGGATCATAGCCTCAGGTCACAGTCACTTTCCTCCTCATGTGGTATTGCTGGGAGGCTGTTGTTTTACGCTGAATGACAGAAGGCACCCCCTATAGACAATCTATAGCACTAGAGGCTACTGCAGCTACTTGGTTTTCAATATTACATTCCCCTCCCTTCCATCATAATCATTTATTTCTGGCTGTAATCCAAATTTGCTCAATAATGAGCTTTTCTTTCTTTCTTTTTTTTAAGATTTTATTTATTTACTTGAGAAAGAGAGAGAGAGACGAGCAGGGGGAGAGGTAGAGGGAGAAGCAGACTCCCTGCCGAGGGGCAAGCCCAATGCAGGGCTCGATCCTGGGACTCCAGGATCATGACCTGAGCTGAAGGCAGACGCTTAACTGACTGAGCCATCCAGGTGCCCCATGAACTTTTCTATCTATGTAAGTTTTTCCAAAGTTTTGTGCCTATTTCTTTTATTGCACTATGATCCTGGGTTGGGACTAATTTTCCAACTTTATTTCTCAGGCATCTGTGGCATGTGTTGGAGACTGTATTTGCACAAAGAGCCATAGGAGGAGGACTTTGTGGGAGATTTTGTGAGCTTGCTATCAGTTCTTTTCTCCTCAGTGTGCTCTGAAATAGGGTGATGGTGCATTAGAGACAATTGCTGAGGGCATCTTGGGGAAATGGGGGAATAAACCCAATCCACCAGAGAGCCAGTGGATATAGACCTTGCCTCAGGCAAGAGAGATGGTCATAAGAGCTGAGAAATTATAACAATAATGATAGTATGATAAACATCTACTCCAGCATTTATTGAGTGACTTCTAAAAACTTTACATGTATTGTCTCATTTAATCTTCCCATTAACCTTGTAAATGTGTTTAGTATAAATCCCATTTTGAAGATGATGAGACCAAAGACCGAGGGAATTATGGAATCTGCCCCAGGTCACTCAGTGAATCACGTTGGAGGCAGGATTCAAATCCAGCCAGGTTGATTCACACATGACCTCCCCCTGCTACTAATGATAACTCATTCTATTCATGAAGCAGCTGCAAAAGTAGAGTCAGTTGGAGCTACAAAAGATAGTTGCCTTTTATCCTCGTAAATTCCAGAGTCCTTAGGCACAAACCAGAATGGAGGAGTCTTAGGATCTGCAGGGGAACAAGGAAATGGGGACACCATTCTGCAGCAACCACCTGAGCCAGACATGACTTAGGCTTACCAAGAGTGCTAACAAGTGAATTGTTTCTAATGCTTGGGGAGAGAGAAGAAATCTTGGGTTTTTCTACTGACTGTTCATGCTCCCTCTATGGGGAGAGTGACAAGCAACTTCCAGGATTAAACACAGTAGCTACTTATATTCTGGTGGGAGTAAGAGGATCATAATGGGTGGAAGGCCCCAAACCCTTTAACAATATGAAAAAAATTTATGAGCCCCTCCTCAGAAATATGTATGTTTGGTCATACCATTTTCACATCTAGGTTTAGGCTATAGAGATTAAAATATAAAAATATGAGTTAGGAGTTGGGCTCGCACTAAATAAAAATAATCTATCTGGATCTTTGAATCGTCAGTGTTGGGTGGCAACGTTTCTTAAGGAAGAAAGGAAGCATCATTCTTGACATTGGACAGGTACTACCATGCCACTTGTGGTAGGAAGAATTCTGATGGCCTACCAAGATTCTTGGCACCTGATATGCACACACTTTCTTGCAGTTATTCAGTCAAATGCTAATCTAAGGACTCCTGTGAAGGGATGTTGCAGATGTAATTAAGGTAATAAAACAAGTGATCTTAAGATAGAGAGAATCCCTGGGTGGGCCTTACTTAATCACCTGAGTCCTTTAAAAGAGAGTATTCTTCAGCTGGTCAGAGAAGAGGAAGTCAGACTCTCAAAGTGTGAGAAGGATTTGAGGTACCATTGCTGCTTTGACAATGGAGGAGGCCACGTGGCAAGGAATGTGGGTGGTCTCTAGGGGCTGAAAGCAGCCTCTGGGTGATGGCCAGCAAGGAAAAGGAATTTCAGTCCTATAGCTGCAAGGAGATGAATTCAGCCAACAAGAATTATCTTGGAAGCAGATGGTTTTTTGGAGCTTCCATATGAGAACTCAGTTCAGCCAACACCTAATGGCACCATGAACAGAGATCCCATGCTGTACAAGCTTCCGATCTACAGAATTGTGAGCTAATAAATGGGTATTGTTTTAAGCTGCTAAGTTTGTGGTTATTTGTTACACAGCAATAGAAAACTGATACACCATCTCTCCAAGATGTTCATGGGAGCTCCAGAGAGGACAAAAAGGGAAAACTAATATTTTCTTTGCTTTGTGTACATACAGCTAGGCAGGAGCTTTAGAATTTTTTTTTTTCTTCCTTATGCTGGAAGAACTAGATTGAAAACAGCTGGCTTGAATCCAGCAACTATAAGGAAAAATTTTACTGTGAGGACCCCTGGGATTTAAAATACAATGTATGAGCATTGGTTTTATCCACTTCCCCCTTTTTAATTGGATATGATACATTTTTTTTTTTAATTTCATATAAGAACCATGCCCAACATGGGGCTTGAACTTATGACCCTGAGACTCAGAGTTGCATGCTCCACCAACTGAGCCAGCTAGGCACCCCGGATATGATAAATTTTTATTTTAAATATGTATTCTAGCTTCCTTCTTGCCTCTTTTGCTAAAATTCTCAAGATAAGCCTATGGTACTCACAGGATAAACTTTATATTAGAGATTTTATAGCCACACCCACAGGCTTGGATGTGAGTCATAGCACATAGATTATAGTTGTCTTCCTGCTTCAATTTACAATGGCTAAGTTGCTGAACTCTCTTGGCTCTATGTACTCATAAGGCAAGTGAGGGGGTTTGGTTTAATGATTCTATCCCTGGTGTTCCATCTAGAGCTAATGTCCTCACATTAAAGATTTCCAGGATAAGCAGACCCAGTTGCCTTTTTTTTTTAGATTTATTTATTTATTAGAGAGAGAGAGAGAGCATGGGGAGAGGCAGAGGAAGAGAGAGAATCTCAGGCAGACTCTCTGTTGAACGTGGAGCCCGAGGTGGGGTTCAGTCTCATGACCCTGAGATCATGACCTGAGCCAAAACTGAAACCAAGAGTTGGACACTTAACCGACTGAGCCACCAGGTGCCCCATAGACCTACAGTTTTTTTAACAGCTAGTGATCAATGAAATTTTGACTTGTGATTTCTAAGGCGTTAATGCCCATCCCAAACTCTCTCACACCCTTTTAACTTGTCCATTCAGCGACTTTCATTTTTGCTGGCATTTGGGAATGCATCTCTCCCCTCCCCCCACTTTCCCTAGGCCCTCCATCAAAGGAAGCAGTAAACTTCCTTTCCACCCTAGTAACATTTCACAGACTCTGTCATGGAGACCAACAGTAGGCATGACCCCAGCCCACAGATCCATCTAGACGGTGTGTGTGGCACTTTTTGTAATATGTGGAAAAGCTGTTCTCTCTTGGTGAAGAAATTTAATGAGAGATCCTACCCTCCATCCCAATCCCTTTCCATATCAAATTTAATAAAAAAATAGAATCAATACATAACTTAATTAAAACAAAAAATTTATCAGGTTATCTTGAGATGGTGACACCTTTATTCTTGCAAGGCGCCTGACATGCAAGCAGGTTTGTTGCACAGAAATGCTAAGCCCTTAATCAATACAACAAAGTATTTCCAGACTCCCTAGGCTGATAAAATCGAGCAATCAATTATCCTGTAATACAGGTCTGGTGCAAGCAGGATTAAAAATATTATTGAAAACAGTTTTACCTCTTGATTAACGATTGCTGGAAGTTCTCAGATTTAATTCTTCGCACTTTACTTTCACTCAAAGTTGGAAACCAAATACCCCAAACTGTTGAATTTACTGATCACATTTCACAAAGGCAAGAGAGTTACCAAGTATAAGGAAGAAAATGATCTACCACCTGTAATGAAAAAACAATAAAGCTGCCTCTCTCGCTAATTCTATTCCTAGCAGTCCAGGCTGCTCATGCTCATGTAGACAATCATGTTGTTCTAAAGGCAATAATGAATTTGAAAACATCTCATGCTTCAGAGATCTGTTTCCAGAATTATTTTAAACTTCTTCATTCTCCAAACAAAGCCTCATTAATTCCTCTCTTGACTTACTTCTGGTCACACTTTTCTGGTGCTGTTTTAAGTGCACAATGAAGCATTTAAATATTTTATAAAAATAAAGGAAGAAGGACAAGTAGTATCAAAGAGCTTTACCACTTGGCAGTGCTAAATGCCTACGACAGCTTGGTTAGCCACTGAAAAATCACTCTAATGATATACTCGCTAGAAATGTTCCCAGTAGCCTTAGAAAAAAGGACCCAGCTGGAGAAAACTCTATGTCCAGCTCCATCACGAAAGCAGGTACAATCTGCAGTCAAAAGATGCTTGTAAAACTATGCGAGAAAGTCTGCAGGAAACGTGCAGATATGAGAGGAATGTCTTGTGTGCAGAGTAAGACAGACACAGAGAAACCCAGAGACACTGCTCCAGAGGGGGAGCAGACTCTGAGTCCTTATTTATTCCTTCTTTCAACAAACATGTCAAATACTTATTATTTACCAGCCATTACACAGGGCAAGGGTTAGAAGTTGAATAAGACACAGGCCTTGGAACTTTTGCATTGTAACATTAGAGAAAAACCCCATTTTGGGATGGGAAAGAGAAATAAAAGGGTGAAGAACCTAAACCAGAATTTGGGTCCTGCCAAGGGAACAGCAGCATGAGTTATTTTTGCAGAGGTCTCACTGTGGGACAAATTTTAAAAGCTGTACAGTACATAGAAAAATGAAACACCAGTTCTGATTTCATTTAATTGGGAACTTTTGGCCTCAGAAGAGTGCACAATAAGTTGCTTGGACAAAAGTCAGTGGTGAGAAAAGGCACTCTGGGCAGTGCATGGAGACAGTGAGGGGAGTGAATTAGTATGATGAGCTTTCCTACAGCCTCAATCTCCGTGGAGATAAGTTTTGGCAAGATCTGATTCTTTGGTCCTCATACGCTGGGCTCTGACAGCTCAGCCGTGGAGAGCTACTACTTAAACTAAGTCACTTTAAGCAGCCATTCAAAATACTTATGCAATCAGGTCAAATCTGTCTCTAATGGAGAGAAGAACGCTGCCGGCTGCATTGACAGCTCTTGAACCTGGATAGCTCTCTTCTCGAAGGGATCCCCAGAAGCTGGCTTGAAGCAACTCTTTACACTTGCCCTTTGATTAATTAAAGGTAAATGGCAGATGTCTCCCTACTAGATTGTTTGAGAGCTCCTGACTAATTTTGGTTGGATTCTTTAGCAGGAGACAGAAAGAAAGGGGCCGGAAGCAGAGGAAGATAGAAGAAATGCCAAGATGGAGAACAAAGAGAGACCATTTGGTAGCAAATTTTTTTCTTGTTTATTTTAATACAAGATTGGTAGGCCTTCAAGATTGAGATTACTTTGATTTGATTTTATATCATCCCTATACCATCCTCATGCCAAAGAAGAGATTTTATTCAACAGTTGATGAGATTTTTTGTTTTGTTTTGTTTTCTTAAAATCTGGCTTCTCTGATAAACTCTGGGCAAATCTCAACAGGCTAGTTCGTATGTGTAATATTAGATGTGGTTTGGTTTGATGGTATGACTTATATGAGTCATGAGACTTTCATCAACTTTTAATACTAATAAAATAATTGGGCAGGTTTCTCTACCTGTCTGAGCCTCAGTTTCCTAAGAGGATGGCTTTGATGATCACTCACAGTTCTGGAATTGTATGGTTTCCATTTCTGGGTAACTGGATCAGCATCACTGATATCCTGTGTCTTTTATATCAATTATGAGCTTTTGTTTTGCTACAGTAATTCTTGCAGGTCCTAACAACATATTTTGTTGCCACAATACAATATGGAAAAAAAAAACGCACATAATTCTGGGTAGATTTAGAGTATTTATTTATCATAAAGCTAATTTGAAGCTATTATCTGGTCTAGGCCTGTAAGTTTTACTTGGCCCAAATGAATTTAGAAGGTGGTGGGAAAATATTTTTCCTACCGTTTGCACAGGTATGCTTTGATATAACCCATCAGATCTCCCCTGAACTGGGGCCTGCTTTGTTCAAAATTTGTACCACTTGTAGTCTGATATCCTAAGCCCCCAAACAAAAGTAAAGATAGAAAGCATGCTCAGGCAAAGGACTTGAGACGGTGTGAGCAGGAATGTGAGAAATAGCATGCCAAGGACAAATTCAAATGTAAGCATTTGGAGGATTAGCATCCCAGGGAAAAGCTTTTTCATAGCTTCCATTTTTGACTAATCAAAATAAATCTTTAAAATTACACTGCAGCTGAGAATTCATTTTCTTTTTCTTTAGAGAAAAACAGAAAGAAAAATCAAAAGCATACAGAGGCAGATCTATAGCTACAGTGACAGTTATGAATAAGTAGCATGCATGATCCTTCAGGGTGGATTCCAGGAACTGAGTACAGTTCAGGAAGATCCTGAGCTTGCAATTAATTATTTAGAAAATGTTCTCCTTGCTGCTAAGTAAACACATAATGTTCTCTGGCAAGGGAATTTGTTTGAATTCTCAACCTTGAAGCTAAGAAGTCAGGCAAGGCTGCTACATGCATTTCTAACTTCAAAAGAAAGAGGTGCTAAGAGATGTGCCCCCCCACCCCCATCCCTCAGCTTTGCAGCATGACCCTGTTCTAAGGATCTTAGCCTAAGGAACAGAAAGATGGTTGGGTCTTTGAGGTCCATGGGAAATGTGGTGATTAAAAAGCATTGATTAGCAATTTTAAGTGAAATGAAAATGGGAGATGTAAACATGGCACATTAACTGAAATTTCTCACTCTTTCTCAAAGGAAAGTCATTATTAAGGTAAGCAGTACTGGGCATTTGGAGATGATCTCCCTGGGAGGGTACTAGGTTGTAAAAGGGAACCAGGCTTGCCAAAAGGGGATGATGGTAGCTAGCGGAGACTGGTGGCCATTTGAGCAGTGACTAAAGTGATAAGACAGTCATGGAGGATATATTAGGTCAATACGACGAACAGTACCAGGGAGGGAGTCAAGTAGTCACATGATAAATGTCTCTATAATATGCACACTTACAACAATATTAAAAGATAGTGCAATAGAGCTATGAGAAAGGAACAGATAAGGTGGTAATGAAGCATAGAAATGAAAAATGTTATATTTTATGTGGGAGAATCAAGGGACACTTCCTGACAGAGGACCTTGAAGGAAGAAGGGAAGGATTTGGTGGGCCAAGTTGGGGGCAATGCGTTCCGGGTGGAAGGCACAATAGGGACAAAGATACCAGGACAGTAGAGCTGAGTAATGGGGATTGATTTGGTGCAGCTGAAACAGAACACGAAAGGGGAAAGATAGGAAATTGAGTGGGAAGGGGAATTTGGGGCCAGATGGTTAAAAGTTTTAGATGCAAAGATTTGGAACTTTATTCCAGAAGCAACAGAAGGAGAGGAACACAGAACTGCCTAAGTGTGGAAGATGGACTGGAGGGTGAGGGGAAGCTGAGAACTGCTATAAGGCAATGGTGTAGGTAAGAGTTAATGTTAATTACAACAGAAGGAGTTAAAAGAACATGATGGTATGTGAGAAGCATCATGGAACCCAAGTGCATTGGATCTAATGGCCCGTTGCATATGGGAATAAGGGTCAGGAATGAGTGGTCATCGCTGTGGACTTCTTAAGCCTGGGTGAGTTAGAGAGACAGCAATGCCATGAGCAGAGGTAGAGAACACAGCAAAAGGAAGAGGATGGTGGGGGATAAAAGGCCTGAGGATAAAGAATGCTATTCTGGATGCACTACGTATAAGAGGTCAGAGAAACATGCCCCTAAAATATCTTGCTTGTATAAATGTAGACCTAGAAGCCACCATGGAGTATAACCAGGAAAGAAATTAGAGCATCTCTTATAAAGTTGAGAATTCAGGTCATGATTAAAATAACAAGAGATTAACTAAGGGAGATGGGAAAAGGAATGAGGACTACACTGTCTGGGAGATGACAACGTGCAGGGAGCGGAGGAGGAGTACATGCAGAAAGAGAAGTGAGAGGAAGGCGTCCAGGCAGAAAGACAGGGGAAGGAGGACTAGAAAGGACAAAGAACCAAAGGTCCAACCTTCTAAAAGCCAAGGAAGGGGACAGTTTCAAGGAGGACTGATATGTTAACAGGGCTCAAAGGCTGCCAGGAAGCCAGGGAGGATAGGACAGATTTGAGGTCCTAAAGTGGCATTAGTGGTCATCAGAAGAATGGTGTCCATGATGGGGGCAAGAGGTTGAAGAGTGGGCAGAGAGTTTAGAAGTAGAAACAGCATGAGTAGTGATTAAAATATAAAGTGATCTTCCTTACATAGAGAGAAAATAGATTGGGCATTGAAATGCCATGGTGAAGGACAAGGGCTTGAAAAAGGTAAACACTTATTTAAAATGTACCTTTTGTATTCTTATTTCAACCCTGGAAATCCACTTAATCTCATATAATCTAAAGTAAACTAAACCAATAAACAAAACATTAATTTAGTCAAACATGTTAGAGTCTCATTCAGCCCACAGTGTAAAACCAAATACACCTACAGCAGTACAGCATTTCCATGGCTAATATTTGTTGAATTATCAGGGGTTACCTTTAGAAATTAGAATAGTAAGTAGAATTAATAGTCTACAAATATTACTTGAGTCCTTACTACTTCCTGGATTATAGTGGCAACCAAACAGTCCACCTCTGCCTTTTCAGACCTTACATTTTCCCCACTGATATGGAGGGAGTGCCATAACTTTAAATATCAGAACCACTCTGTAAACACAATGCTGCAGGGCTGAAATGTGAAGTCTCAAGCTCTGAGTATAGGGTCTAGTGGTACTATTGACCTGCTGCTGACTCTGGGTCAGCTATCCCATCTCTCCTCTTCCTTTTGCTTTCTCTACTAATTGAGTCCTTTAGTACCTGCCAGGTACCTTACCAAGGATTATACACAATTTCACTTAACCCTCCCAACAAACCTGGAGAACAAGGTAAACAATCCTTGTTTCACAGATGGAAACCGTAGTTAATTGCATCTAACTCCAAATAAGATATGTGGGATTATCTTTCTCTCTGCTTTTCCATCTAAAACTAGACCCCCTTCCCAACACTTCTGGTATATTTTTTCTGCAATCTGTCTGTCTAGTCTTTATCAGTGTATATTTACTTATCTTGTTTTTAGTCTGCCTTCTCCACTACAATGTAAGCTGTCATTGAGAAGGAACTTTTACTTTTATATATGCTGTATCCTCAATATGTAAAACACGCAGTAGATATTTGATAAATATTTGTTTATTGAAAAAATGCATTGAATATATGAATACACATATCGATACGTGACATAGGTGAATATGTATATTTGAATAGATATACAGGTGTGTGTTAGATATAGGTGTGTTAGACATTCACACAAAATAAGACTAGGTTCTTCAGTTTATTTTGTCGATTTCCTGCTAAGGGTGGAGTTGGAAATTTAAAAGCAAAATCACTGATATCCTGATATTGCCCCATCAGAACTCTTCCATGGCTAACCTGCTTTGTCAACAAACTGGGTGGTTCCTTTCCTATTATTTTCCTCCTAAGTCCATGGAGGGTTGACATTTGGGAAGCCTGGCTCTTTCTTCCAGCCCCGTTAAGTCCCGGCTGCCTACCAGCTGTTTCCTGTCTATCATCCTTAATCACTTCAGTGTCTTTGTCATGAGATTTTTCTCTGATCTGAGAAGCCAAAATAATCCCACTTGAGTCATTTGTAGGCCTTGAAAATGACAGACTTTTAAAACTGGATAATATCTGTAGAGCATTTAGTCCAAGTGAAAGACGGGAATAGAGAGAAGGGGGCCATTGACATTTTATGGAGGAAGAAACTCAAACCCAAAGGACTGGGTGGTTTGTTCAAGGTCACAGCCTAAGTGAGTGGTGGAACAGAGACCAGCACCCAATTCTTAGTTTTACATTCCTCTGAATGTGATATCAATGGTCCTCAACCCACTGCATTTATTTGTAGTGAGCCATTAGAGAGGCAGCACACACCAGAACAGCGAGACTGGAGCCACCAACATCCTTGCCCAGAAACTATATTGAGCATCTCGGCACCAAGCCACCACAGCTTTGAATTGTGTCTGTGAGCATCTCTGCTTTACCTCGATTTATTCTGTGCATCTGTTAGCGAGATGTGTGCTAAGGTATCAAAAAAGCCTATAAAAATTTTTTTTGGGAGGGGTCTGGGAATGCTCAAAAAATTTTCCATACTAAGTAATGGTAATTGCTTTACTTTATAGCATTTCAGCTTACAAAAGGCTTCAGATCAATACTCTGGTACTGGATAGTGGGGAAACCTGTATTATGATTTAAATGGTCTGGAGTGGGGCCTGGGTATTGGTATTTTTTAAAAGCCACCCAGGTAATTCTGATGTGCATCCAGGGTTGAGAATCACTGAAGTATATCCTGTCTTTTCTCAGTATGTTACCTAGATGTAGCCATTTCTAGACCCATTAAAATAATGTATTCAACTTACTTACCTATATTGTTTTAAGAAAAGGCAAGCCCTCAATTTAACATCTGTGGGTTATAATTGTATTTTCCAAAGTATGATTGGTTCATGCTGATCATACAGACCAGGAGAAATGTCAGATTCATTTTCAGTTGGGGGAGTACTTGGTTGTTACTTTCATAGCTACTGGATTTTACTTTTTTTTCTCTCTTGGAGAGTTCTGGGGGAAAATATGACAAGAAAAAGGGTAAGAAAAAAGGAACAAGATGAGGTTAGCAACTGAGTATTTGTGGGAGACTTGTATGGAGGGACAGTAATACTTAGAAAAAGAGAAAAAACTCATAAGCGTTCTTACTTACCTTCTTCCTCCAAGATGGATAACCCTGTAGAGCTAAATGAGCATAATAACTGTGGAACATCAAGGAGACAACCTCCCAGCACTGTAGAGGAAGGATCTGGAATCAAACAATCAGACAAACAAGATAGCAGGAAGGATTTGAGCCAGAATCAGGAAGCAGCCCCATTACAAGGCTTTTAGAGCAAGACCCAGGTTGAGAGAAATGATATTTAAATACTGAACTTCCCCAGGAATTCTATGTTTAGATGTAGTTTATAGAGAATATTTAGTATTTCCCTCAACTAGTGTAGTAAATAGAATTTCTAAATCTGCTGACTTAACCTGCTGTATTCCTGGTTTTGTTCCATTGTGTCCTTCATTGACCTCTTGCTTCATAGGCTGACTTTTGTTTTGTCCTGACCTCATTCCTTCAGCGTATCTACCTGTTAGCTTCAGTTTCTTTCCTTACCTCATTTTCATCTCTTCTCCTAGGAAATTAATAGAAAGTTACCTAATTTGCCTCATTATTTGAGACCATGTCCCACTTTGTCATACGCCAAGTGTCTTGAGGAATGCCTTGCAAAGCAGAACCTGGACAGTTGCAGATATCATCAATTAAAGTCAGTACTAATGAGGGGCCCACTGTAAACTGAATCCAGATCTGATAGTGCAGTATTTTGAGTTAAACTTGAGTCTTTCCACAGTTCTGGAGCAAGTAAATGGACTTGGGAAATTGCTTTCCTACTTTTAGGTCCCTAGAGTACCAGTGAGTACACGAAGGCAAGCATGCATCTATCAAATGCTCCTTGCCCCCATCAGAGTTATTCATGAGGCTTTCCAAGTTCTCATCTTACTCCCAGGGATCAGCCAAATCCTGGGAGGCTCTGGGTCAACTCTGCCAGCTTGAGGCAGCAAAAGCATCAGTCATCAGAAGGGTATTTTCTGTGAGTCAACATCAGCCCTCCCCAGATACTGAGTTTTCAATATTGACATCTGCTCCCAGAACAGACCCTCAGGAAAAGTCATTTTTATGACACCACTGAAATGCTGATAACTGGAAGCCCGAGGTGAAAATGCAAATTTCTTAATATAGGCTAAAAAGGCCACAAAACAATGTCAAACTAAAGAAGCTGACACCTACCTAATTGTTTTTAGCCTTGAGTCTTGAATACAACCTTCACTTGACCTGATCCTCCTTCCTGTTACCAAACTGATGTCTCTTCCTTTCACAGCCAGAATTGCAGAGAATTGACCTGGGCGTGCTTTTCTCTTTCTTCAGAGCATTACTTATTGTCCTCATTTAATTAGACTTTTGGTGCCATTATTCTTTGAAAATTCCATCTTAGGGAATAGGAACCCCTCTTTGTGCTGTTTTTAACCTAGGTCAGTGTTTTGCACTTGATAGGAATTTAATGAATGTTTTAATTCAACAAATGTGTTGGTTGATTCATCATATTGCCAGAGGCTACTCTTGACCTCCTCATCAATACATTCTTTTCTTTGCTGACTCTCTCGGATGCTATTGACTTCGCTCACATTCTTGGAACTGTCTTTGCCTCTTTGGGATATGGAGTAAAAAAGACCATCAGATTTTGAAGCCAAATGACTTTAGTTGAATTCTTGATACAGCACTTACAATCTATGTGACTCTGGTAAAATCATGATCTTTCTGATCCCGTTTCTTTCTTCTATAAATCTGTTTCTACCTGAGAGAATGGGGGTAGGATCAAATATACCCATGCTAAAGCACTTTGCAAACTAATCAATGCACATATATATACATGCATATATGCATATGTACATTTTAAATGTAGTTGACCCTTTCTCACTGTACCTACCTCACGGTGATGTGGGGAGGATGAAGTTAATGATATGTACATATAAAACTATACATATGAAAGTACCTAGCACAGAAAAGACCTGGATGATGAGCAAGGGTAGGTCATGCACCCATGGGGAGATACACTCCAACCTGAGGGCACAGCTACTGCAGTGATGCTATGGAAGGAAAGAGTTTGCATGCGTCAGGAGAAACAAAAGGATTGATACGGCTTAAGTACAGGGAGCAGGGGCAGGAGTGATATATAATGATATGGAAAAATAAGCAGGGGAAAGATCACACAGAAATGGTAGAAATTTGGATTTTATTCTTTTTTTTAAGATTTATGTATTTTTTTGAGAGAGAGAGAGCAGCGGAGAGAGGTAAAGGGGGAGGAGCAGAGGGGGAGGGAGAGGGACAAGCAGACTCAAGCAAGCTGAGCACAGAGCCTGACACTGACACTGGGCTTGCTGCAGGGTCCACTTGGGGCACCAGGTGGGGCTCAATGTGGGGCTTGATCTCAGGACCCCAAGATCATGACCCAAACCAAAACCAAGAGTAGGACACTTAACTGACTGTGTCACCCAGGTGCCCCTGGATTTTATTCTAAGTGCAATGGTGTGTCATTTAAAGCTTTTGAGTAAGGGAGTGGAATGATCTCATCTACCTTTTTTAAAATATCACAATAGCTACTATGTGGGGAGCAGACATTAGTGGGGTGGGGACAGCATAGAAGCAGGGACATGAGTGAGGAGTTGTTGCAGTCACCCGGAGACTAACTGAAGGGAACTTCTCTTAGGGAGGCAATTATGGAGATGAGAATGGTGGACATATAGGGGATTTTTTTGAGGAAGAGTCAATAATCAAAATAAAAATGCTTTTACTGATATTGAATGCTCCTTCTAATTTGACTACAAGCCTCTCTTCTAACTTGAACTTATACTTAACTTCTACTTGCCCTTTGTGCTATTCAGTCTATGGTACAGTTATGCCCCTTTGTGCATTCTTGGACCCATGCCTTTCTCACATCTCTTATGCCCTCTTAATATAAGTAATCTTTAAACTTTCTGATTATAAACATGTCCCCATAATATGTGCATGTTTATTTTATAAATTGTATGAGTGAACATTATTAATTCATATAGTATTAGTAAAGACCATTTTTTAATATGAAAAGTGAATACACATGAAGATGAAGATTCTGATAATTTCTCCCTCCACTCTAGTAGATGTCTTGTGAACCTCATTCTCCACTCCCTTGAGGTAAGCACATCTCATTGGTCTTAGCTGTCAACTTCTATTGAGTCTTTAAGGTTTGACTCAAGATGCTTTTCCTATGAAATTTTTCTTAACCACTTATTCTTCTGCTTTGAAGTCCTAGAAACACTTGGATTCTACCACCTTAATTACATTCAGCATTTATCATTCACTATCTGTCATGCTTTGCTCTATCATGTCCTATCTTCTTCACCTGGACTGTAGGCTCCTTGAGGGTACTGACTAATGTCTTATACTTGCTTTAAGGCACATTAATATTTGTTGGCTGGAGGAAGAATCTAATCATACAAATATTTTCAGTCATGGACATCAAGAGTCATTCATTAATTCAACAAAAATTACCACTGAGTGTCTAATTATAGATCAGGTGTTCAAGTTTCTGGACATTAAGAAGTGACAGGACCAGCAGTTCTCTTCTGTCATAGAGATGACATTCAAGAAGGAGGCTGACAGGAAATAAATAAATAAATAGTTCTCCAAGATCCTTTAAAATGGTGAGTGACTTTTTCTACAAAGAAAACCAGGTAGTAGGAGTGTTGGTTGGGGTTAATGTAATGAATGAAGCCTTCTGAGGAAGTACCATTGTCCTATATGATGGGAAGACTCAGAAGAGTCAAGCTTCCCTGAAGTGAATTAAAAGATGCTTGCCATTCTAGGTATACGGTTTACCTGTTATCATGGATTTAGCCCTAGTTCCACCTCCATGGTCATTAAGATTATTTGAAATTCCTTTGCCATAGTGACCAATTCTAATTAAAAAAAAAAGTCTAGCCAGTAATTTATAAGTAAGTATAATAAATCATTAAGCCTAATGCTAGCTGCTATAACAACCAAATCCCAAATTCTCAGTGGCTAAACATGGTAGAGTCTGATTTCTTATTTATGTAACAGGTCCTTGTTAACACTTGGCCTTTTGAGATCCAGACTCCATCCATCTTCTGGCTCCATCCTCCTCTAGGACCTCCGAGTTCTCCACATGCAACCAGAGGATGGGGAAAGAAAGGGAAGAATCACCCATGGGAGGATTTTGTGGTTCTGCAATGAAAGTGGTAATATGCACATTCCAGAATGAGGCTATGCCTCAAAGCAAAGGTGGCTGGGAAAGGTAGGCTCAGTGTGGTCCTGGAAGAAGAGGAAATGGGTTTTGTGAAAAGCTGGTCAGTTTCTGCCACAGTCAACTTCTCCAGAGCTCCTTTTTCTAAGGTCTGAAAAATACCCAAATTTATTGACCATCATAAAGCCAGAGAAAGTACATATGATAAAACAAACCTTTGACTTTATCTCCAGTGACTTTATCCCCAATGATCATTTTCTCTCACTTATTTTATCTTGCTACTGTTAATATCATACATTCCACTTATCCCCACAAACGGGCCCACTTTCACAAATCTAAACAATAAATCAAGATTCAGTCTAGAGTTACAAATGTAATACTTCAATGCAAAACTTCTTGCCACAAGTAGAAACTCACAGCATATACTTTCCAGCTCATTAAACTCAATGCTTCGAAATGACCTGAAGCAGGCACCTCTTTTACAGAGAAGGAAATGGTTGGTTACACTAGCTGCTAGAATGACTAACAATAAAATGTGTAAATTTATTCAATGATAAGCTCTTTGCCGTATGGTGCTACGATAATCTTTGTTGCTCTCTTTACTTGTTATATGTAATTTGAAAATTCTGGTTTAATTATTTTGACTTGACTTCTTTATATATCATTTCTTTTGATTTGGGGGCAGAGGGGCAAGTGGCTAGTAGCTTGGGAAGCCTCAATTCGTTGACTTCTTCTTTATCTGTTTTGCTCATAGTCACCATGGCTTTTGCAGATTAGGCACTCTTTATACTTCTTGGAGCCTCTGAAAATAAATGATGAAGCATTAAGCTCACCAATTATCCCTGGACTGAGGGAGAGAGGCAATTATTTTACTAATTTTATTAGGATTAAGTATGAAACTGAGAAAAGTTAGGGAAAAATATGTACAAACATGACAGTTCTTATTTAGGGGGGCTGGGATGGGTGTGGCTGGGATGCAGCCCGGAAGGGCAGCAAAAGGAACGGACTCTGAGGACCGACCTTAGCCAGAGGTGGATGCCACCGAAGTAACTTACATCAAGGAAGTGGGGTAGGAAAGCAACATGTGGCCAGAGAAATGCAGCTAAGCATGAGCTCAGAGAGGAGGGGAGGTGATCAGTAGTGTAGGAGGCACGAGACAGGAATGGAATCTCTTACAAAGACTGGTTGAATAAAGCAGTTGAGAATTAATTCTCCCTTTTTTCCTCATCTTCTCTCCTCCCCAACCACTCTAGGCAACCTTGTCTGAGCTCCCAGAAAGTGCTAACGTTCCCTTCTCTGCAGAGTACAATGGAAGTGCAATGGACAGGGCAAAAATTTCCTCTCCTATCACTCTATAGCAAGTTCAAGAGGCAACTCTTCTTTTACTTACTTATGTCTACATAATGTAATAAAATATTCATTTATAGTCATTCCACCTAATTTAGTTATTCCTTATGTAACCTTTGTTTTGTATCTTCTGTGTGTCAGGGGCAGGTATATAAAAATGAAGTAATATAGCATCAAGGGGCTTATACTGCAAATACACTAACATGTAAATGAACAATTAAAACACAATTCAACAACTCCAGTTCATGACGCCTGACTAAGAAAATCCATTTGCTCTTTCTCCTTCCATGATCCTACTGAAATGATAGAAAATAAATAAATAAAAATAAGGATAAACCCATAGTGAAATTAGAAACCCCCAAAAGGCAGAGCCACTACATACCATTGGGCAGCAAAAAATTTCACAAACTTGTTTTTGGCAGTCCTCAGAAAGGGCTCCATCAGCAACCCTGGAATGCTAAAGAATTTCTGGAAGACACATAGCAGATGGACTTGGATTGATCGAGTGTCTGTGGCCCATAAAAACGAAATTGGATACCATTCGAGAGGGAATTTTCCCAGCTGAATTCAGGAAAAATCCCCTAGATCAGAGATCTGAACTTGCAAGCAGAAATAAGCCCAAGGATGGTCAGGGTGGTGATTATTAAGAGGCCTCTGGGCCCAACTGCTCCTGTCTCCGTGGGAGAGGCTGAATCAGCATTTGCTGTAGTTGAGTGATGCAGGAACAGTTCTTTAAACAAATGAAGCAATTGATTAATGAGAAAACCCAGCATGAGTATTGATTCCAGGGAAAGAAGGGGAACAAAGCAATAGACAAGGAGTGTCTGGGATCAGAGGCAAGCTCTATCTTTGCTCACATCCCCCCCATCTACTGCAGTCAAAGTTTCTACGATTAGCAACCTCTTTACTGCTGAGGGAGAAAATGGTTGCCTCTTCTGCTGAGATATGGAAGATATATCTAAGATATCCAACATCTGTCTAATTATAGTAAAAGGAGTAAAGAGAAAAGAGAAATGAGCAAGGAAAATAAATAGAAGTAAAATTTTCTGATATGAATAAAGATTTGACAGAGGTGGTGGAAAATTAAAACAAATGGAAAAAGAGACACACCTAGGAATGTAATTATGAAACTTCTGAACCAAAGTAAAGAGAAAGTCCTATAAGTAAAGGGAAAGAATAACTTGCTTATAGAAACAAGAATCAGACTAATAGCAAAATGCTCAGTTGTCACACAGGATGTTAAAAAATAATGAGACAATGTCTGCAAAATTTTAAAGGAAAAAAAATTTTTTAGAGAGAGAGAACACATGTGAGCAGGGGCAGGGGGCAGGGGGAGGGGCAGAAGGAGAGGGAGAGGGAGATCTTAAGCAGGCTCCACACCCAGCGTGGAGCTCGATGCTTGACTCAGGGTTGTATCTCAAACCCTAAGATCATGACTTGAGCTGAAATCAAGAGTCAATGCTTAACCAACTGAGCCACCCAGGCGTCCCTGAAGGAAAATGTTTTGGATTGAGGGCCCTATATCCACTAACCTATCATTCAAGTATTAAGGCAAAAACTAAGCCTTCAAAGCTTATCACTCATGTCTTTGCCACCTGCCCTCCCTCCCTCCCTCCCTTCCTTTCTTCCTTCTTCTCTCTCTCCCTCATTTCCTGTCCCATCCATCCAGACCAAAGAAGATATCAAAATACGAAGTGTTTTTCTCTGGGGAGAGGTATTACAAGATATTTTAAATTTTCTTTTGTTTTTCTGTATTCTCTTCCTCCCTCTTCTTTCTAACAACTCACTATTTTGCTGCTACTTCTATTACACAAGCATAACCACCAATTGTTAAATCTATTTATTTGCCAGGTTCTGGCCTATACCATTTATGTATATCTCAAATGATCCTTACAATGACCCTATAGAGAATATGAAACTCAAGTATATTACTTGTAAAATTAAAATAGTAATAATTTATTTTTTAGCCCCCTACTCGACCCAAAGATCCTTTCTCCAATCCTCTTCTTGCTGCCTTAGTCTCTCAAAGGATGGGGAACATACTGCTTCATTAGACAACTTATTCCTTTGATGGAATTTTTAGGCTACTCTGTTACCCTGTGCTGTAGTTTGTCATGGGTTCTGGGTTCTTGTTAACCTGTGTTGTTGGAAGATGATGAAGATCATGTTGATGTTGATTTTCAGATTTATGAGAGAGCTTGATGAAATGAACAGAATAGAGGTCTAAAAATAAAAGAATAGAAGGTGTTTCAGCATTTCAGAAAATAAAAGTAAAATTTCACACAAAGAGAGGAATAAACATGAAATGAGTTATCAGGGAAAGTAATTGGAGAAAAGGATAGTAAATGGGTTTGAATTGCTTAGATTTATTTTTCAAGGAGAGTATAGGATTAGTGGGAACAGAAAACAGTAAAATTGAGGTCAGTTGGTAAGAGGGGGCCAGTGATATGATAACTTTGCTTTCTATTTCATGTCCCAGTCAAGTGTAGGCCAGGCTGAGCCCCTTAGCAAGCTTTGAAAATGCCCATGTCCAAGGAAGTGATGAGAGAAATTTCTAGGCTTAAGAAATGTCTGCATTTCTTCAGCTCCAGCCAGAAATGGCAAATGGCAAAAGGGCAGAAGCTACAAATAAAGAAAGAGTAAATCATCTTTGTACTGGGGAAAAGTTCATTTTTGACAATTTGAAAATCTATACCATAGTTTTAAGGAGATACACGAGAAAGCGTACTGGCATAGTTTTTGTGTTCTTCTAAGAAAAATTGGCCCAAACCTGCCCTATCTGAAGTCTACCCAGCTCAGTGAAATGCAGCTCAATCCTTCCAGGTGCTCAGGCCAAAAATTTAGGAGTCACTCTGACTTCTCTTCCCGCCTCCGTTCTTTTAACCAATGGGCAAAGTGTATTGGATGTGCCTTTAAAATTAATTCCAAGCCTGGCCTCTAGGTACAACCTCAACCACCATCACCCTGGCCCAGGCCACCATCCTCTCTTGCCTGACCTATTGCAGTAGCCTCCTACCTGGTCTGCGTCCACTCTCATCATCCTGTGCTGTATCCTCAACACAGCAGCTAGAGCGATGTCAGAGCACGTCATGCCTCTCCTCAAAACCCTGCAAGGGCTTCTCCTCTTACCCAGAGTAGAAGCCGGAATGGTCTTCCAAGGCCTGTAGGGTCCTACATCATCTGACCCTCATTTACTCTTGTTCACTCCACTCCAGCCACCGCCCTCCTTAGGATTCCTGGAACACGTCAGGCCAGCCCAGCACCTTTCTATTAGGTGTTTCCTTTGCCTGGAACACTCCTCCTGCAGATAACCACATGGTTTGTTCTCCCTCTTCCTTCAAGGGACTGCTGAAGCATCACCTGCCAAACATCCTCTTTAAAATAGCGACCCCATCCCAGCCTTCTCTGTTCCTTTACCTGCTTTATTTTTCCTGATAATTCTGGTCACTTTCTAATATACTGTATAATTTGTTTTATTTATTTTATCTCCCCAAGTAAAATATAAACTTTTTTGTTGGTTGGTTTAGATCTGTTTATGTCTCTATGCCTCCAGGACAGATCCTGGCACATAGGAGGTGTTCAAAAAAATCCTTTTGGAATAAATGTGATATATTCACATTTATTAATTTATTATATGTGATTTATTCACATATGATAAATGTTATTTATATAACACATGTTTATGGAAGGCACATTTTGCAAAGCTATATCATTGTTTCTTTGGTCTCTTTTGGCAAAAAAAAAAAAAAAATGGGTGCATTATAAGATAGGATGGTGAGATCTGTCACAGGGCTCAGGATAATAAGCAATGACTAACTTTTGCATTAATTAGATCCTGGGGGAACATCACTGAGTATTAAAAAATAAAGTTTTATTTTGCTCACTGACTTAAAAATTTTTTTTAACTATATATTTCATAAATGATGCCCTCCCAAAACAAGAAAGTTAACTGAAATGAACTTAATATGGCCTGGAAAAAAATTCATAGTGGCATGTAATATTCTTTGGTATATATTTTTAATTGCATTTGGATTTCCAAATAAGTGTCAGTTTTAAATAGGTGTAAAAATGGAATATGAGAGCCTAAGGAATCTGGCACAGAGTGAGTCTGAAGGGATGTGAAACCTCAGTTCAAAATCAGAAGTCTTGTGATTCCACTCAAACTTTTTCTGGACTTCTTTGTGGCTGGTCCAAAAGTTGGGATTCCAAGAGTTTTAGGGGTTCTGCCCCAGGAAAGCCCACGGTCAGCAGATGCAGACTTGGGTTTCTCTTCTTAATGTTAGCCAGAGCAAGCAAACCGAATGTCAGACCCAGTCATTTGGTGAGAATTCCAGAAAGATTTTTTCCAAAGAAAGTCAATTAGATTTTACTTCTAGAAGTTTCCAGTGTTATTTGTAAAATGCTTGCTTAATTTCTAGTTCTTATTTCAAATACACAGGTAGGAAATGACTCAGTAGGAGGGGATTCTCCATCAAGTCCATTATTTATCCTTCTTACTGTCCTTCATCAGACTCCTCGTGATTTTCCAGGTCTCGCGATAGCTGTCTCTTCTTCCGGGGAGCGTCTCCCATTTCCGCCAAAGCTGGGTTAGGTGCCCCTCCTCGGGGGGTCTTCGCGGATTCTACTTCCCGCATCAGAGCACACGCGTCATAACTGGCCTCTTGTGACCTTTGTTCCCCCAGGATGGCTGGGAGTGGCTCTGAAGGCAGGGAGGGAGTTCGTGTTGCTTCTAGTCGGATCCGTAGCACTCGCACACTGTCTAGCAGAGTTGGTCGTTCAAAACATGTGAGTAGAACATGTTAACAAACGAATGTCTTCCTAAATGGATTAGCTCATCCAGATAATAGTTAGAAATGGGGAAAGGAAATCCTAAAATATTAGGCAACAAACCACTTAAAATTCTAAAAGTGATGTTTAAAAATCTAATTTTTGTCCGTCACTAGGACTGGAGCCCTATCACAGTTCTTCCATTTCCTCATCCCTACCATTTGGAGCCAATTCCAAAAGGAATTTATTTTATTTGTTATTTTTATTTTTTTAAAGATTTTATTTATTTGACAGAGAGAGACACAGAGAGAGAGAGAGAGAGAACACAAGCAGGAGGAGAGGGAGAAGCAGGCTTCCCGCGGAGCAGGGAGCCGGATGCGGGGCTCAATCCTAGGACCCTGGGACCATGACCTGAGCTGAAGGCAGACGCTGGATGACTGAGCCACCCAGGCGCCCCAGGATTTATTTTACAAAGAAGACCCTTGGCTTTATATGATTAAATAGAAAATGGAATTAAAGTTATTTGTTTTGGGGCTCCTTCGTTATCGCTCCTGCCCATTGCTGATAAGAGACACCTACCAGATATTGCTGAGAGTTTGATTTCACCTACAGATATCCTTTCCTGAACGCATTTAAGTTGTTCTTGTCTTTTCCCCTTTTAGCTTTGTGCTCTTAGTTTCCAGTGACTTAAATTAACTCTTATGCAAAAGCAGGAAAAAAAGAGCGAAAATTCAAAGAAATGTGTCCCTTGTGTGCGATTCTCAGCAGTTTGTTATTAAATCTTTAAATAATTAAATACAAGAGAAAACATTAAAGCGACATTAAAAAGCCAACCATATGTTGAAAATAGACATGGAGAGGAGGGGAGTGGAGATGGCCATAGAATTAAAACTGCTCTTCATTAACCTTGCTCCGTGGTGCCTGTGCTGATCATTTCTATGCGTGGCCTGCGTGCAAGATCCTCTGGGCCAGGCTGGGGTTGGGGGAGGTGGGCTGAGCTTCAGGAAGAGGGAAACGCTGTCTGAAGCAGTTTGCCAAGAGGAAAGGTCAGTGAGGAAGGAGACACAAGCAAAGACATGAGTGTAGGAATGATGAGTGGGTCATCAAAGGGTCTTTCAAACAAGTTGTTCTGTTTATTTTTTATAATCTGGAATGTTCCCAAAATAGAAAACTTCCTTCCTTCCAGAGCACAAGCTTGAATTGTAAGGTGGCAAGTCAGCAGTGATAAGAATACAGCGTTCTGCCATAGGTGACTCACGGGCATGGGTTTATTAAATGCTGGTTAGAAAACCGAACTGCATATATAACGAGAGGAAAGCAGGAGGAAGCCAAGGTCCCAGACACGGAAAGCATGCAGAATGGCACGTGGATTTAACTGTGTTCCGCGATATTCAGATGGTGAAGTCCTAACCCACAGCGCCTTGGAATGTGGCCTCGCGCCTTGGAATGTGGCCTCATTTGGAAATAAGGTCACTGCAGATGTAATCAGTTAAGATGGGATCCTACTGAAGTAGGCTGGGCCCCTCTTCCGGTCTGACTTGTGTCCTTCTAAAAATGGGAAATGTGGACGGAGATATGAACAGGGAGAATGCCATGTGAAGATGAAGGCAGAGACCGGGCGATGATTTTACAAGCCAAAGAATGCCAAGTTTGCCAGAAAGCCAGCAGCAATGAGGACAGGCCTGGAACAGATTCTTCTCCACCACCCTCAGGAGGATTCCACCCTGCTGACATTTTGGGCTCCGGCTTGTAGCCTCCAGAGCTGAGACAATAACTTTCTGTTGTTCAAGCCACTCAGTCTGTGGTGCTCTGTTATGGCAGCCCTTCCAAACTAATAAACCGAGGAAGGGCAACGTTGTGAGGTTCGTGTGGTTTTTCATCTCTTGTACAATTTAGGTAACCTTCCGCGCCATACTGCATTGTTGCTGGTCAGTCCGCAAATGCTCCCATGTGGCATTGCTGCCCGCCAGTTAGCAAACATCCTCATACTACATTGCTGCGTGTCGAGGAGCAAGCACATGTTCCACTCTTTCCAGCACTCAGCACAGTGCCAGGCACTCAGGGAATGCGAAGAATATAAAAATGATTCTTGCCATTGGGTAGTTTGTGGCATAGACCAGATATCTCTTTGAAAAGCCTACACTGAAAAGTAAGCGCTCAAGGGAGTGAGGCCCCCTTGCAGAGCACGTGGGAGGCTTTGCAGAGGAAGTAACGGCCGTGGCGGCAGCAGCGAGTTATTGAGAGCCGTGTGACAGATATAATGTCACATGTCCATCATCTTCAAGGACAGCCCGTGAGCTAGCCAGCATTACCATTCAGAGTGTACGGAAGAGAGAACTGCGTTTGGAGCATGTAAGGAGCTTGCCTGATATCACACTGCTCATCAGCGATGGAGCTGTTATTTGGACCCAGGTCTATCAAACCAAACTGAGTTAGAAAAAAGTAAACTTCCGTATTATATTGTTGTGGCTGCTATGGTTAGCTGGCTCCCAATTGCACACTTACAGCAGAATTGGGATTTTAATCTTGGCCTCAACAAACCATTCCGAGTTAATTTCATTAGACACTGCATAGCTTATTTTTTTTAAATAAAGATAGACACATATTTTTAAAATTGAGATTTGTAATTCTCTGTTTAAATACTATTGCTTAACTTTTCCCACTCCTCATTTGGGTCTTGCTTAGCCAAATGGTTATGAGTTCCCTTGAGGTCAGAAATTATGTCACATATGTTAGGAGCTTGATAAATAAGTTTTTAGGAAAAAACAGTGTTAAGTTAGATCTCTTTGATTTCTCTCCTCTCCATGTCTCACTCCCAAAAGAAAACCTCCTTTTAACTTGGAATCATTCCTTACTCATGTTATTCTCTAACACCTCACATCCAATGTATCAGCAATCCTTTGGATCTATCTTAAAAATATATCCACCATGACCTCCCTAATCCAAATTATCATAAATTCTTGCTGCATTACTGCAAAATGCTCCTAACTGGTCTCTCTGCTTCCATCCCTGCTCCCTTAATGGAATGACCCTCTGGTCTGAGAGTTCCATTTAAAAAGAAAGACAGGTCTTGTTTCTCCTCTCTTGGAAGCTCTCCAAGACCTTTTCCTCATTCCCAGGACATATTGAGTCGGTACCTTGAGTACTTCCTGTCCCTTTACCTCCAGACTATTTCTTCGACCACTATGATTCTCACTCCCTGGGCTCCAGCCACACCAAACCAGCTTCCTGTTCCCTGAGGGCACCGAGCACACTTCCTTCTCAGGACCTTTGCACTGTCCTTTCTGCATGGAATGCTGCTTCTGCAGATGTCCCCATGGCTTTGTCCTTCATTTCCTTCAGGGGTCTGCCCAAACGTCAGTGTATTAGAGAAGCCTTCCCTGCCCACCCTGTATGCAATAGCATCTCTCCCACCAAAATCGGGTTCTACCCCTGCACTGCTTCATTGTGCTTCATAGTATTTATCTCATTGTTTGTCTCCCTCCACTAGAATGTAAGCTTCATGGGGACGAGGGCTTTGTTTTGTTTACTTCTCTATCTCCAACATCTAGAACATTGCCTGTCACACAGGCATTTGACACATATTTGTTGACTGATTGAATGAATGATGAATGAAGAAAGAGTTCAGTGGTTACAGGATTGTTGCCTCATCTCTGTGAATATCAAAGTAAAGCCATTGCCTTAGATGTGGGAGTGTTTCAGAGCGTTTTCATGTACATTAAGTCAAAAAATCCTCAGAAGGTCTATGAGAATTTGTGAAACACATGTTCACTCTGAAATAAGAGGGTTATCCACAGGTGAAGTGACTTAGCCTGGGTCACATAGTTAATAATTGACTCGCCAGCTTTGAAAACAGGGTCTGCTCTTTCCTTTAATCCGAGAGCCTTTTCATAAAGCCACACAACCCTTGCAAGTCCTGACAAATCTGGTAGCTACTTCACTATCTTGATGTACTATGCTTGTTTAATATCTGCCCTGGCTAGTCGAGGTACTGAGTGCAAGTTGAGGACATAGCCCATTTTGGGGATTTGGCTTGGGACACCAGAGTTTGCAATCTTGCTGACAATGTCAGTAGAATGTACTTGGGACTATTCTTAAAGAGACATCTGTTCTCAGAAAGGCTTATGTGACTTTGAATGCTTTTGAGTATGTTGAATCTGAAGGAATCATTTGAATCTCTTCAGATTTAGACTTCTCTTTGAGTCATGAGATCTTTGGTGGGGAAAAAAACAAGAAAAAGAAAAATTTTAGGAGGTTCATAAAGTGGCAAGAGGTGGCCTCCTATGCTTTCAAGGAACTTCCATGGAGCCAACCAAAAAGATGGCTCATTATGCAGGAAGAAGATCCAACAGGTGGAAGAAAAGGTCAGCCTACTGTGAGGAGACAGGGAAAGGATACTAATGTGTGTTTAGTTTCTATTTGCCATCAGGCACAGTGCTGGTACTCCAGCAGTGACTCAGCAGAGGAGTGAACCAGTAAGGAGAAGCTGGGACAGACAGAACAGAAACAGCTGTGTCTCAAGGCCCCATTGGAAGTCCAAGCCTTATTTTCTCTTGGGGCTTGTGGGTTTGCCATGTGCATTGACATCAACATTTCTTCTTGTCTGTTTCCCACTCTTTTTCTCCCCACTCTTAATTAGCCAATAAACATGCAGCAGGCACGTTCAGAAGTGTGTAAGTGTAATGGAGAATACACAAGATATTTGAGTTGTATACCCTGCCCTTGAGAAGCTTATAATTGCTAGTGTAACTGGATACTGCCAAATAGATTGGAGAAGGAAAGTTGGCAGTATATGTTGAATTATGTTTCTCTGGACTTCTTTTGAAGCCTCTTCACTTGGATACCCCCATGGATAAGCTCCATAGATTCATTATTTATTTATTTGTTAATTTTAAAATTTTATTTATTTATTTATTAGAGAGAGAGAGAGCACAAAGGGAGAGGGAGAGAGAGAAGCAGACTCCCCACTGAGCACAGAGCCAGATGTGGGGCTAAATCCCAGGACCCTGAGATCATGACCTGAGCCGAAGGCAGATGCTTAACCAACTGAGTTACCCAGGCGCCCCAAGCTCCATAGATTTATAAGGTATCCTTTCAGCATCATACCCAACCTGTGTACATTCCAGCGATAAGAAGCCAGACTTCATTCAACCTTCACCTATGAGCAAGCATTTATTGTCTGCTATTTGCCCAACATAGTGCTGGGCATGGAAGTACATTGTATGCAGAACCTTTTTCTGAACAGGGGAGTTTCCCCAGGTTTTCCCTGCCCTCCATTCCTTGCTTGTCACTGGGAATTCTGCCTTTTAGCCTTTTAGTAAACACAGGAGACCGGTCACTGGATACCCATGGAACAACATTTCATTTTCCTCAGGGGTATAACCACTTGACAACCAGCCTGGGAGCCCGGAAACAGACCTGTCCGGCAGCCTGTGTGCAGCAGAGAAATTTATTACGATTTCCTATTTCTTCCACAGGAAAGAAAGAGCTATAGCCTGTATTTTGACATTTTAAGAAGACTTACAGGAGTTATGCCACATCAAATGAGCTGACGTTATGACACGCTGACACTAATGTTCAACAAAACACATATATTGCAGAATTTAGAGGCTAGTCACATACCTCCAAGGCTTTTTTATTGCTATGATTTCTTCTTGGGCCTGCCTATCTTGAGGTTTCAAGAAAGGAAACTCTTCAACTTTATTCCTGAGAATTAAGCTGACATGGGCACCTTGTGCATATTCTCTTATCTCTGTTCACCAACGAGGCTGATAAATCATACATAGGCTTGTAATTATTTCAGTACCTTCCTCTGAAGGGTAATTCAAAGTATTTTAGCTTCTTATTCTAGTATTAAGGATATTTTGGGAAAACACATTTATATTTTGCCTGTTTTGCTCTGCTTTGGTATCCACAAAGCATATTTTCTATCGCAGAGAACGATCTGCGGTAGTTTGAAGTGCCTAATGTCAATCAATGTTGATCATCAACTTTGTGCTCATCCCTTTGGAGGAATACAGTTCAGTCCAATAACACTTTGATGAGCACCAGCCATGTATACAACCCTATGGCAGATGCTGCAGGGCACAATAGATGAATTTACAGTTTCAGAGAGGACACAGGACATGCACACAAATAATATATACAAAGTCGGTGTCATAAGGAAATCATAAACCAAGTGCGGTAACAGTTCAAAGGTATAGATCAGCTAAAATGGAAGCTCCATGGGTGCCCGGGTGGCTCAGTTGGTTAAGCGACTGCCTTTGGCTCAGGTCATGATCCTGGAGTCCTGGGATCAAGTCCCACATCGGGCTCCCTGCTCAGCGGGGAGTATGTTTCTCCCTGTGACCCTCTTCCCTCTCGTGCTATCTCTCATTCTCTCTCACTCAAATAAATAAATGAAGTCTTTAAAAAAAAAATCAGTTTAAAAAAAAATAAAAAAAATAAAATGGAAGCTCCATGAAGGCTCTATTTTATGCGTTTTTTTTTTTTTTAAAGATTTTATTTATTTGACAGAGACACAGCGAAGAGAGGAAACACAAGCAGGGGGAGTGGGAGAGGGAGAAGCAGGCTTCCTGCAGAGCAAGGAGCCCAGTGCGGGGCTCGATCCCAGGACCCTGGGATCATGACATGAGCCAAAGGCAGACGCTTAACGACTGAGCCACCCAGGCACCCCTATTGCATCACGACTGCCTTCCTCACCACCAGGCACATGGTTGCTTCTCAGTAAGTACTTGTTGACTGAATGAAGATTCCATTTGGGGGTGAAGGTGGGGGCGGAAGGCTAGGAAAACCTCTGATGCGGAGGTTTGTCCATAGCTGATGGAGGTGGGAGGAGAGTATTCCAGGTGGAGGGCAAGGTATTTGTTAAATCACGGAGGCCCGAAGACCTGTGGAACATCTTGGCAGCGTTTGGCTAGAATAAATGGTACCTACATGGCAGTGGTGGAAAGAAAAATAGATAATTATTGGGGCCAAATTATGGTGATTTTATATATCAGATTGGGGATTTAATTGATAGGCATTGGAGGAACATTAAAGTACTTTGAGCAGGAACTTGGCATGATCTGAACCATGATTTGGGGAAACTGATGTGGTAGTGACGTGTAAAATGTAGCTCCCACACTTAAATGTACATTAGATTTAGCTGGGAAGCTTTTTAGTCATACAGATTTCTATACCCCACACAAGACGGAATGAATTGGTTAAGTCCATCATCTGTATTTATACCAAGTTCTCAAGGTAATAGCCAACCAAGTAGTTCACAGAATTCAAGATTACATGTGTCTGGGGTCAGTGCTTTTGGGAGGGATGGGGGAAAAGATTGCAGGCTCATGTGGGTCAGTGAAAAAAAATCATAGGAAAGGGAGTTCTGAGCAGGAGAGTCTGCAGAGACCTGCAGCAGAAATGGGGACCAAGCTTGAGTCAGGCGCCAAGGAAATAATTCTTGAGAGGAGAATCTGAACCTAGGAGTATCTGCAGATGTAGGTCTAGTAACATGAGTAGGAGTCAGGACTAGCAAGCGGAGGTGTGACGCATGACTGCTGGGAGCACAGACCACTCTTCTTGTCTACACCTGCCTGGAGAACCCCAGGAAAGATCTTCCCAGCAAGCAATCGAGTACATCAATCATTATTTCCCTATATCAGAACTTTCATTTGTATCTGGTACTTGAGTGGAGATTTTGTGTGAAACTCGTATGTACATAGAGAAGCAATAAGAGGTGTTGGTAAGTGTTCTCGAATCCACTGACTTTTTTTTTTTCTAACTTGAGAATACTGCAATAATAACACTGCAAGAAGACTTAGGCTTATTTCAAGGGCAATTCAAGACTACAGAATTAACAGCAGCACTCTTCTAAAGTCAAAGCATGATTTTCTACCTGTAATAAAAAAACTTGAAACACAACTAGAAAAATAAAAGATTTTATTTTTCATTTCAAAGATTTCATTTCATTTTAGATTTTATTTTTCACTTCAAAGATTTCATTTCAAAGATTTATTAACTCTTTGAAATGCTATTCTAAGCAGTATGTTTAAAAGTCTATTGTAGAGAAAGGTATAAAAATTCGGGTGGGGATTACACATGAAAATTTTTATTCTATTTCATTTTATTCCCTTTAAAAGAACAAAGATTTATTTAGGCACTGATGGCCAAGTAGTTTGGTTTTGAAAAGGGGGACCTGGGTAACATAAAATAATGGAAAGTACAATGCACAGGGAATCGAAGAACTGAATGATGTTATAAATAACAACAACAATAATAGCAGCAATGCTACACTTAATTTAGTGATCTCTATTTACCAGCTCCTGAGCTAAGTGCTTTACACACATCATCTCATGTAATCCTCATAATGACACTGTGAAGTTGGTATGATTATCATCTTCATTTCACAGAGGGAAATTGTGGTTCAGAGAGGGTAAATAGCTTGCTTATGCTCAAATGACTCCTAAATGGAAAGTGGTAACACAACCTGAATCTAAATGCATGCCGCTAACCAATGCTTCCTGATTTTACCAGTGATCGGTTATCTTATCTTGCTACCTGAAGAACTTACTAAATCCTCACAAAAACCCTGGGAGTTAGGTACTATCGTTATTTCATTCCCATTTTGTAGATGAGGTCACTGAGGCACAGGAAATTTGTAACTTCCCCAAAGTCATCCACTAACAAGTAGAGAAGCTGCCATTAGAATCAGATATTTTAATTCAGAGTCTGCCTCTCAGTCTAGTGACGTATATACAAAACAAAAAAAGAAAAAAAAAACATTTTCTAGTGGTATGCTGCCAGGCTATCTTCTTATTCTTGTCCTCTTCAATATTTTCACTAATGTTATGTTAAAATATTGATTTCATAAATCTGTAGAAATGTACCGATTGCATTGGATGATTGATTTGGGATTTAAGTAAAATCTAAGAGACAGGACAGACTGAATCTAACACAAGGATGTGCAAGAGGGATAAATATCAGATCTTCCTCATGGATCAAGAACCATAGCTACCTGATGTGGTAACATGGTGCTAAGAGAAAGAAGGGGATCATTTTGTAGGTAACGATAGGGAGTTTTAGGTGACAATAAGCACAATGTGAGTCAAGGATGGTTAATATCACCTTGCTTTCAACCTCTCAACAACATGAACACACCTAATGCCAACTTAGGGCAGTAATAGTACCCCTCTGCTTGTAGCTGATCAGAAGAAATCTGGAGTGCACATTCTGTTCTAGACACCAAAACTTAGCACGCTAGAGAGATGAAGAGACTTAAAATCACGTTACATGAGCATGGATGAAAAACTGGGAATGTTTAGCCAGTGGGAGAAAAGACACAGGGGGAGAGAAACAGCTGCTTTCATGTGTCTGCTGGACTTTCAAGGAGGAAATGCTATTTGATTGTTCTTTCTACTCAAAATAAAAGTATGAGTAGAAAATTAAATTTAGCTTAATAAAAGGAAGATCTTTCTAGAAGTTGGAGTTTTGGAAAGATGAAACTAGTTGGCTCATGTGAGATTTTTACCTAACTCAGATATTCATTAGAATCATGTATGCGCCGTTCTAACACTGCGCACTCAGGCCTCTACTCCAGGGAGGTGTAGGGAGGGAATGGTTTTTATTATTATTATTTTTATGTTATGTTAATCACCATACATTACATCATTAGTTTTTGATGTAGTGTTCCATGATTCATTGTTTGCATATAACACCCAGTGCTCCATTCAGTACGTGCCCTCTTTAATACCCATCACCAGGCTAACCCATCCCCCCACCCCCTCCCCTCTAGAACCTTCAGTTTGTTTCTCAGAGCCCACAGTATCTCATGGTTCGTCTCCCCCTCCAATTTCCCCCCCTTCATTTTTCCCTTCCTACTATCTTCTTCTTTTTTTTTTTCAACATATAATGTATTATTTGTTTCAGAGGTACAGGTCTGTGATTCAACAGTCTTAAACAATTCACAGCACTCACCATAGCACATACCCTCCCCAGTGTCTGTCACCCAGCCACCCCATCCCTTCCACCCCCCACCACTCCGGCAACCCTCAGTATGTTTCCTGAGATTAAGACTTCCTCATATCAGTGAGATCATATGATACATGGAATGTTGTATTTTTTTAAAAGTTACCCAGGTGATTCTGATGTTCAGCTAAGACTGAGAACCACTCACTTGATGGATAATGATGATAATGACTATTTATGGGTGCTAACTATGTGCCATGGACTACACTACATGCTCTGCATGTGCAATCTCATTTACAAACTCATTTCATCTTCTTAATAACAATTTGTAAGGTAGTGATTATGATCTCATTTTACTGATGGATTAGCTGAGCCAAATTTAATGATTTGCCCAAGGTCTTCTGGGGTAGTAGATGTAACAGGGTTGGTGTCGCCACCTGGTTACCAGGGTGGTGGAGGTTCTTGGGAGGTAGAGCTCCAGACTCAAACCCAGGTTAGCTGAACAGGAATGAGAGTTAGTTACCTGCATGCTGCTTTGGGATTGCAATGATAAGTTGGCATAAGTAAAATTTAAGGGGGATTCCAAAATAAAAATTTTGTGATTTTGTTACCAACTGAGACTTCTAACATACAATAGATCTTCAGGTTAGAGTTTAGGAATATAATGGAGTTTATAAAGATATTTATACTTCTGGCACCAGAAATAAGTAGATTTTATCAAGATTAAGGAGAACCAGATTACAACCAGAATAGATGTATGGAAAGGCAAATAATCCAGACCAATAAAATGAATTCACTGTAGAAAGAATTCCAGGAAAAGAGCAATAAGATTTGAGAGATAACGTTGAGGAGAAAGTCCAGAAAAAAAGTAGAGAAATCTCTGAAGTTTTCATTACTCAGGCAAAAATGATTCTCTGAAATAAAGTTCTAAGAAGACCTGTTGCCTGAAAAAGAGCAAGAGTAGAGATGGTCTCCTTTCTGATATGACTGGCTCAAGGAACAAATGATTATAGCTTGTGCTCAGTCTTTCTCTCTCTCCCCATCTTTTTATCTCTGGTGTGAGCTTCAATCTTTCTCAGTTTATTTCAGGATTTGACATATGGCATGAAGCTGGATGGCAGCAACATCAGATTCACATACCTCTGGTGTAGTTACTTGAAAAGCTAGAGAGATTTTTGCCTTGCAAGCACCAGTTGAAAAATTCTGGGGAAGACTTTTTATTGGCTTAGCATGAATCATGTGCTCATCTTTAAATCAATCACTGTGTCCAGGGGATGGATGCTATAATTGGCTCAAAAGGGATCACATTCCCAGAAATATAGTCAGGAGGCAAGACCTATTGGAAAACTGGAAGGATAGGAGGGGCTGCTAGGCAGACAAAGACAAAGGCCATTCACAACATACTTAACAGTGAACCATTAGGGGTTGTCCAGTTAGAGTTAAGAAAAAGGCACAAATGGGGCACCTGGGTGGCTCAGTCGTTAAGCGTCTGCCTTCAGCTCAGGTCATGATCCCAGGGTCCTGGGATCGAGCCCCACATCAGGCTCCCTGCTCCGTGGGAAGCCTGCTTCTCCCTCTCCCACTCCCCCTGCTTGTGTTCCCTCTCTCACTGTGTTTCTCTCTGTCAAATAAATAAATTAAATCTTTAAAAAAAAAAAAAAGGAAAAGGCACAAATATTCCCCGGCAGCACTATTTAACATTATTCTGGAAGTTTTATCTAATTGGTTAAGATACATAACACAAAAGATAAACAATAACACAAATATGAGGTGTAAGTATAGAAGAGACAAATACATTTTTTTAAAAGATTAATAAAGGGGGAATATAACTTAAAAATATCAAATAATGCCAACAAGGCACACTACTTAAAACAGTGTAATAGTATAAGAATGGGTTCTAGAATAGGTCCTTCTCATTGATAAAAGTGATTATTTCAAGTTGGTAGAAAGATGATGAATTATTCAGTAAATGGTTTTTCTCCAACTGGAAAGAGAAAAATATATTATTATTTCACACCTTACACAAAAATATTTTAAAACTGTAATTCTCATTGAATAAAATACACATTTTTTTTAAATTTAGGGATGAGGATAGATTAAAAAGGAAAATCTCAAACCCAAAAACCATAAAGGAAAAAAAGATTGAAAATTTAAAACTTCTTTACAAGGAAAGATATAATAGCAAAACATCAGGAAGAAACTGGGATAAAATATGTATAATATGTATGAATTATACTCCTCCAAATAATATTCTAAACATATTACAAATCAATCTGAAAAACACAAATGATCACATTTTTAAAGTGTGCAAAAAGTAAGACCAGGAGATTCACAGAGATAATACAAAAGCCAATCATAATGAAAAAATTAAAAGATTAATATAATTTTGTGGTGATAAGGGGTGAAGGTGATTCTCTCATACCATTGGGGGAAGTAGACTTTGGTGCAATTCTTTAAGGGATAATTTCACAATATCTCTCAACATTTAAAATGTGCTACTCTTTCATGTAACAATTCCATTTTAGAAATCTATACTTGTATGTGTAAAGGTGCAAAGAAAGTGTTTGGAGCATTGTTTGTTAGAGCAAACATTTAGAGATAATGTAAGTGTCCATTAATAGATAATGTAAATGTCCATTAATAGGGAATAGATAAAAACAACTATGGTACCTCCATATTATGCATTAGTATGAAGACTTTAAAAGGAATAAAGTAGATCTTACGGACTGGTATGGAAAGTTGTTGATGATAAATTATTCAGTGATAATATGATTTGCCAAGTATGTGTATCATGATCCAATATATGCTTAGAAATAGAAAACCTATAAATGTATATATATACATGCTTGCATGCATATGTTATAAGGCTTTGTTACAGGCACAGAAAGCTTTCGTGGTGTTTTGGCCAGAAAGTGAGAATGGGATATAATTTTATTTTCTTTTTTCAATGTGCATAAAGTATCTTTTGAAAAAATTAAAAACTAGTAATTTTTCTTAATATAAGAGTTTCAAAAATAAAATTAATTTCATTTTATTTGGTTGCTTTCTTTGATGTTTATTACAATAAATCCTTTAAATTAATTGAGAACTTTACATGTAATGTAGCTTTTTCACACGTATTAAAACATAGTGGTACCAAGATACATGCTTTGAGAATACAGACGACAGAAAAGGTTTGAGGCACAGATCTTTATGAGAATGTTTAAATCTCAGTGAAGCTGGTAGAAATATTTGGCTCCACAGGCAGAAAGGAATTCATAGAACCATTATATTCTAACCTGTTTTATCCACCAAGACTGTCATGTAAATGTCTGACAGAGCTACGCATATGAGAAGTTACACAACATCAGTATTCATTAAGATGGGTCATTCAGTACAAAGTGAGCTCATTTTACCAATATAAATTTGCAGGGATTGAATGAAGGGAAATCAAAGATAAAGGGAAATCCAAAGTGTGACCTTGAGCCATCGCCTGTGGGTATAGTCTTGTTTCATCAATGTCAAGGAAAGCAGAGATAACTTTTAAGTTATCTTGGAGCATCAGAGCATGCAAATTACCTTATGGTTCTCTCCCCCAATGAGAAATCAAACTAATACATACCTGCCTGTCTCATACAGAAGCGTACTCTCTCACCTCACACAAATGACAGGGGGACCCAATGTGGGTTGCAAAATTTCAAGCTCAGAAAGCATGCAAAAGAAAATGACAAGCAAGAGTCAACCAAAACATATTACAGGATTGTGCTAATTGACTTGGACAGAATTTCTTCAGAGTACGTTACTAGGGTGTCACTGATGTATCCAAAGGGAGAATGGTGTGTAGAATGTGCACAAAGTGCAGCAATTTGCACTCATCCCTGGCCCATCTAAGTACTTGGGCCTCCCTGGATGTTGGGGTTAACAAAGTTAATAATGAAGTTTCCCTAAGTGACAAGCAAGACAGGTAAGGAAAATTATAATAGGTATCAGATTACACATCCAGCATTTTTCTAGATTCCTCTCATTTCCTGTAGCCTCAATCAGTGCTCCATTTATATCTCATGTATCTTTCCCTTATTACTGTTTTCTTCCTTTTTCCCTCTCTCCCTCTCTTTTTTTCTTTCCTTCTCCTTTTCTCTGCTTTCTTCCTTTTTCTTTCTTTCTCCTTTTCTTTCTTTTCCTTTCCTCCTTTCTGTTGTCTCTCTCTTTTTTTAAACATACTCCTTTGTTTCCAATAGCCAGCACCTGTCTTTTTCTTGTAGCCTGTCCTCAGGCTACCCCAATGATGCCTGGAAAATTCCATGTGCCTCCAGGTGGCCCTAATTCAGTGAGTGCTGGGCTACATTTCTAAAACTCTTGTTTTTGTCATCTCAGAGGCAAATCTCACAGCCCACCATTCTGCAGAATCAGTCTGAAGCTATCCTTGAGGCACGCTGAGATAGCACCCTTCCTTCTCCTTCATTGTTCTTTCCCCCACTTCCTTTCATGGGTTTTTGGGAACTTCCTTAATAAATTACTTGAGCACAGATTTTTGTCTTGGGACTGCTTCTCTTAGAACACAGTTTCTACTGTCAAAAAAGTTAAGTTGGCAAATAATGAAATGTGACTTTAAAAAATAATTTAAAAAACAGTTTATTTAAATACATTTTTTAATCACCAAAAATTTCTTTGCCAGATGACATATCCATATTTTTAGCTGAAAAACATATTGCCACCATTGCTACAGGTAAAGCTTAAAACAATTGCAAAAGATAATATTTTGAATCTAACCAGGATGGAGCTTAATGGTGGAAATGCCCTTCTCATTCGACCCCCGCTCCCCAGCCCCCCACCCATCCACACTAAATTAGTGGGGGGTGGGAGGGATGGGGTGGCTGGGTGATAGACATTGGGGAGGGTATGTGTTATGGTGAGCGCTGTGAATTGTGTAAGACTGTTGAATTACAGACCTGTACCCCTGAAACAAATTATGCATTATATATTAAAAAAAAAAAAAAAGATAGCAGGAGGGGAAGAATGAAGGGTGGGAAATCGGAAGGGGAGACGAACCATGAGAGACTATGGGCTCTGAAAAACAAACTGAGGGTTCTAGAGGGGAGGGGGTGGGGGGATGGGTTAGCCTGGTGATGGGTATTAAAGAGGGCACGTACTGAATGGAGGACTGGGTGTTACACACAAACAATGAATCATGGAACACTACATCAAAAACTAATGATGTAATGTATGGGGATTAACATAACAATAAAAAATAAAATAAAATAAAATATTCACCACCAAAATTCAAAAAAAAAAAAAAGAAATCCAATTCTCCAAATTTTATTTTCTCCTATTCACTTGGCTTTTACATACATGAAATAGGATTTTATTTGTGATTTCCTCAGGAACCCAACTTCTTTTGTTGAGGTCAATGACCATTCATCTCCATCTCCTTTATACATTTTTGGTAGTGTCCAGTGGTAACTGAGGTGCAAAAATATGAACACAAGGTAAGATCTCTACAGATTACCCAAAGGTTTAGGAATATGTAGCTTACTTCATTCCACTAAAGAAGAAGGAAACTTAAACTTTTCAACTAAAAGTGGTGAAACAAAGGACTTTCCAGGTAACTGTCCACATGGATAATCTGAGCATTCTGGTTAACCAAGATGTCTTTTTATATTGTACTGCATGCATCTTGCACAAAAAGCTTAGTGTCCAGATGGACATGTCTTGAATTTTGGTGCATATATATATGCATTTAATTCCTCTGATATTTGGAAGACTAACTTCTAGTTCTCTTACAGGTTCCTTTCCAGACAGGCACTTGTGTGACTATGTTTCTATTCAAGTGTGAACCCAGAAAGCACTGGTGCTCCTAAGAAAGTGGCCTTGGGAAGTAATGCACCTGGACCATGAGATGAAATACTGGGGAAAATGTGTCCACTTTTGAAAACTCCCACCCCATTTTATGACTTTCTAGTCTCTCTTGTATGGAATGATCTCTTCTTCACTTAGCAAGCTGTTATGCATCCTGAAAGACCTGGTCCCAATGTCTTTTCCTCCGCAATGCTTTCTTTGACTCCCCTGGATGAAGCTAGGTTTTTTGACCTCTGGTTCTCTTGTCATATTATATATGATACCCTTATTATAAGCAATTACTATATATGCAATTTAACATCCCCAGATGGTCATACAATGACTGACATGTAGAATGTACTTAGGAAATGTTTATTAAAGGATGAATGGATGAATGAGCACGTGAGTAGATATACAAGGAGCAGATAATTAAGTTATTGATGGTCATGGAGAATAAAAGATAAAAAACAAATGCATGGGCAGAAAATATGTACTCAAAGAGATTTGATGTCTTTTAAGCTGGGGTGATTAGAGACAGTTTTATGGAGGAGGTTGGATTTAAATTGGGCCTCAAAGGATGAGTGAAATTTTGCTAGTCTAGTGATCAATAGTATTATTCATGAAAGTGCTTTCAGAAGCATAGAAAGTGCCATAAGCTGCAAATACTTCATTAATACTTATTATAGTACATTGAATGTACTGATCTACTTGTAATTGATACTCCAGAGAATATTTAGAATGAAAAAAAAAAAGAAAAAGGAAACCTTAAAACACAGCACAAGTAAATTAAAACTTGTGGTAGATGGTAAATCTACCTACAGCAGCTTTTGAATATTAATACACTTATATACTAATAAACATTTTCAGGAGGAAAAAAGAAATCCTCAATAGATTTTCTTAATTTCATTTTTTGACAAGGCAATTATTGGATTTTGCAATTTTGGGTCTGTAATAATATTTGCATTGTGCCCACTCAGAGACTGAAATTAATTTTAAGGGATATGGTTGGAATCTAAAAAATGTGACACCTTCAAATGCCACATGGTCCTCCTCCAACGTCTCTCTGAGTGTCTTTATTTGCAAAATAATTTTGTAATTCTTCATTTCTAAAACTCAGAATTATGCTATAATGTTTTGGAGAGGAAAGAGAGACACATCACTTGCAGTAATACCTATATATTCGAATTGGTATTTATAAGCACACATTTAGAAAAATATCAGAAACAGACACAGTCAGACATAAAGTCCTGGTTCAGATTCGAGCACTTGTCCAGTTAATTTTGTATTTATCTGGAAGATTGACTCCCAGACATCAAAGCGGTCAGATTTAACTAACAGCCATTTGATTCACATTTTCACAAATGTTCATCTCTATATATGGTAGAGCTGCTGCGTGGTTTTGAAGAAGCTGATCTGATCAAGTGGAGTTGGTGTGGTGTAAATGGCGGGCTGAGAGTATTGCACGCCTCTCAGTCAGTCTTTAAATGCAATGCCTAAGTTTGCAGAACACTGTTTATCTGACTTCAGCTGGGTAATTCATCTTCTGGTTTCCATGACTGAAGCAAGTAGTCCTGAGGGATAGTTTCCAGTGTATTTAAATAATTCTAGTACCAAAAAAATTTTGCAGTGAACCTTAGGATGGAACTCACTAGGCAATCAGTAAGTGGGCAGGAACTGGGTTGGCTTATCAAATCTCTAATTTTGGGTTTTATGTTTGAAATGCTATTTAGAAAGGACATCTTGCATTTTACTATATAGTCTAAAATTTACTAGACATGTCAAGGGGAAAGTGAGGGTCATTTGAAAAACTGGCACTTTTACTATTATATGTACTCTACCATAGGTGTGGGTCTGTTACTCAAAACAAAGCAGTCAACCATTTTGACCTTGGTACATTAGGGTAACATTTAAAAGATTGCTTTTGAACACTGTCAATCAACTATCTGAGTGATTAATTTTTAAGATACTGATAGTTTCTCATTAACTGTGTTTTGAGTGCTATACCAAATGTTTTCCATAGATTATCTCATTTAATCCTCTCTATAAATGAGTAAGCTCAGGCTTAAGTAATCTGCCCAAGGTCACTGAGTGAAGATAATGGGATATGAGTGCAGGCAGTTTGGTTCTGGAATTTATGCTCACTTGTACCTTGTATTTATTTACCCTTTAGAAACATTAAAAACTTAACCCCCCTAATGGTGAAAACTGGTCGATATTTGACTGAGGAGAAAGTTTGGTTGGGTCAGTTTTTTCGCACTTACCGTGGTGTTGAGGCACCTGGTGTTCAAAGACATGTTTCTAACTTTATAGTCTTAGCAACTGACTCACATCAGCGAAGCTCAAGAGAGCTGAGTTTTTCACACAGAAGGACTTTTTAATAGTTTCCAGTTGGTGGTTATTTCTATCCTCTGGCAAGAATAAGCAGTGGTTAATAGTACGGGTATTAGGGATAATCAGTCTTGGATTTAAATTAAGGTCCACCACTTACTAGCTGTGTAACCTTGCACAGTTTTCAAAGCCTTGGTTTCTCCATTTATAAAATGAAGATAATAGCCTCATTGTATCAAATTGTTATGACTTACTTCATAGAAAGTGCTTTTTATGGGGCTAGAGTTATAGTCAACCTTCAATAATTAGTAGTTATTATTAATGAAGGTTATGGGAACATGATCTGTTTCCATCTTCCTAGTATCTGGAAAATCATATGAATAATTAGTAGGTAGTTTGATAAACAGCACATCTGATAAAAGAGAGTTGCTATTTTATGGAATATTCTATGGAATATTTTATTCAAGCTTGGAAAAGTATTCTCTTCCATTACTGTGTTTACTGTATTTAAGGCACTGAAATACTCAGGTCTGCCAGAATCAGCTTCTCTCCTTTAAACAGTACAGGATAAACATCAATGCATTCCTGAGCTTTAACTCTACTTTTACAAAATTTCTGTTGAAAGAAACTGCCTTATGAATGGAATACTGTCTTTCTTCAAATCTTAGATGCTGCCTATCGTAAAATGGCACCATGGATTAAAGAATATTTTTAGGAGAAAAAAGAAGTGAGATATTAAGTGCACACTATTAAAAAAAAACACTAACGGAAACTAGTTTACATTTATCTATACCATTATATACTACTTTTCCTCTAAATCTCATAAAGTATGAGTGTTGACCTTCACATTCATTCTAAAATTTCTTCTGAAGCACTTTTGGCCATCAGCAGTTAGGCAAAATCTCATAGGAAAACACTGTTTTTTATAACACTTGTTCATGATCTTTACTTCTTCAGCACGTTTGGAATTTACAGTGTAATTTCAAGCCATGTTTAATGCATACGAGGTTTGTGCTACATTTCTATTTGGTTTAATGCACAGTTTGATTTTTTTTCTTTATTTGAATTAACTATCCCTAAATTTAATTAGCTTCTTTTGAAAGTCAGCCAAAGCTTTTGTCTAAAAGGTATTTGATCCTTTAGATTGCATGAATGTGTTATATAAAACCCTCCTAGATTTAGAAATCCTATGATCTAGTTCAGGGATTAACAACCCATAATTTGCAGGCCAAACCTGCCCCACTAAATGATTTTGTAAATAAAGTTTTATTGGAACACAATCATGCTTTAGGAGTGCTGACAATACTGAGTCTATATTTGGCCCTCCATCTTGTTCATGTTTGCTTGATGGCCTTTCTTAAGGCTACATGTTCCAGGTCCCTTGGAGGTAATATACATACCTTAGAAATGTCTGCCAAGGTAATATACATACCTTAGAAATGTCTGCCAAGGTCAGGGTAGGGAATGGCTTGGTTTGGCCTCCCATGAATCTGTTAGAGACAACAGAGTCTTTCCCCGTCCTGATGCACAGGAAGTGCCACAAGATCTAATGAAAGGTTAGCTGTCAATTACGTGCACGCGAGCTCTATGATCTCATTACCATCCCCTTCTGCACATCCCCTTGCTCTGTAAAATCTGTGGACTAAAGTCTAGACTTTGCAGAGAATAACTTTGCAGCTGGATAGTTGTCTGCCTAATTGCCCCCACTTCCTCCCGCCCCCATCAGTAAGTTATCTTGAATAAAACTCTGTGTAAACTGTATGGAGTTGCCTGCTTCATTTTCTGATATCAAAGTGCCTTCTCAGTTTGGGGGATACTTTACTGTCCCTCTCTCACCTTCTAATATAAGCCCATTTGTTTATATATAGTCTATGGCTGTTTTCATACTACAGTGGCAGAGTTGAATAGTTACTACAAAGTTTATATAGTCTGCAAAGCCTAAAATATTTAGCATCTGGCTCTTTATAAAAAAGTTGTGGCGGCGCCTATGTGGCTCAGTCGTTAGGTGTCTGCCTTCGGCTCAAGTCGTGATCCCAGGGTCCTGGGATAGAACCCCGCATCGGGCTCCCTGCTCCACAGGAAGCCTGCTTCTCCCTCTCCCACTCCCCCTGCTTGTGTTCCCTCTCTCGCTGTGTCTCTCTCTGTCAAATAAATAAAATCTTAAAAAAAAAAAGTTGTGGACCCCAAGAGATTCAGTAATTTCTAATGTCTAACACACATTAATTCTCTCTCATTACCTTCTCCTCCTCGTTATCATTACCATCATCAACAACTATATCCATCACTATACTGAGCTCCCAACATGAGTTGTTTTATTTAATACTCATGGAACACCTTTTTTTCACAGATGAGGAAATTGGGGCCAAGGAGGTAGTTTATCCAAGTACACATAGCTAGTAAGAGGTGACACCAGAATATATAGCTTTATAAACATGATAGGACAGAAGTGAATTAGCAAGGAAATATGCAGTGACTTAACAGATCTGGAATAGTTGGCCAAGCAAGGGTTCAAGTGGGGAGTCTAAGAAAAGATTAAGCAATATTGCAAGTAAAGTCAAGCTCACCGGAGCACCAGGAGAACACACGCCTTGAACATCAACTATTTTCCATATGGAAGAATCCCTAGTTTCTTTATAGTTTCTGGTTACATTATACACTTCCATGAAAATGTCAGCTCCGTGAGAGCTGAGACTTCTATTCCTCCCCCCCCACTGTTTTATCCTCTGTGTCTAGACTAGTAGACAGTCAATAAACAATTGCCGAATAAATGAATGAACAAGTCCTCAACTGTGCAAACTGGGAAGAGGGACAAGGAAAAGACATTATCTCTGGTGGAATTCTCTTTGACTATCTGAATATTTTGGCAACTGCAAGTTACCAAATAAGCATCAGAGGATAGAGCTAAAGAAGTAATAAATTGAGGTTTCCACTCGGTCCAGTTTTATCATAATTCTTGGTTTAAAAGAAGGTGCTGGGGTTTTGTTTTATTTCTTCTGCTCGTATTATTCAAGGACACTTGGTTACAAGTGAAAAGAGAAAAATAACTGACTAGCAAAGTGCTAGTAACATTTGGACAAGGATGGACATCTCTCACTTCTATTTCTTTCTAAATGACGGTGTCATTATTTTCTACCAGAGACTGGCCTCTTAGGTGAGGGGACAAAGTTTCCAGCAGTCCCAAATTCATATTCTAATCCTCTGTAACCGGAGGGTAAAAGCTTTTCTTGACTCCATAGCAAGACACTTTAATTTAATGGAGCCTCTCCTCATTGCCACTGGAATACCCATGTCCCTTAATTCCGGCTTCATCATTTTCCATCTGGATTATACCTATTGCCTACTTCATCCATTCCCTGCTTCCCTTTTAATTTATTTCCCCAAGCTTATCAGGTTATTCTTTTGCTTAAAATCTGCAAGGACTCCTTATTCCTTTCATACCCAAACACAAGCTATTTGCAAAGCCCATACAACCCTCTTTGATTTCATCCTACTTAATTCTCCAAGTTCATCTTTCAACATCTCTACCCTCTCCCCCACATTAAACTCTGAACTCTAGCCATACTGTATCACTTACTGGAAGTTTCCCACTAATAACTTCTTCTATCTGGAATGGATTTCCCATCTCTATCTGATTCATCGACTCCTATTCACCCTTAAAGATTCAGCTCAGTCTTCTTTCCCTTTCCACTCAGAGAAGCATTTTTCTTATATGTTCCCACAAAATTTTGTTTTATTCGATCTTATCACTTAGAGTATTTTTATCATCTGGAATTGCTTGTCTCACAAATTGGACTGTGAACTTGAGGGCAAGAACTGTATTTTCTATTTTTTAACACTGGTAACAATCATATATTCTTAGTAAACATTTGTTGGGTGGGTAAATGATTATGTGCACAAATGGCTTAACGTTACATTAACAGATAAAATAAACTTTTCCTTTATGTCATAGACCATAAATATCAGAGTTTTCCATGATCAGACATAATGTGGAAAGATAGATCTCAGGAATATCATGTTTGAGAAGTTTGAGAAACAGTTGGTTGACAGTGTGGTCATGAAAGCCAGACTGCATAGGTTTAGCTCCTACTCCTTCCACCTACCACTTGCAAGGCCTTGGGCAAATTACTTAACTCTCTATGCCTTAATTTCATCTGTTTAAAATTTTGTTAATAAGAGTACCTAGTTTATAGGGTTGTGTGAGAATTAAACCAGATACATCGTGTAAAGAACATAAAATGTAAGTGCTGAAGAAACATGAACTTTTATAATAAATTTGTTTGTTATTGCCTAACGGAATATTATGCCATGGCAAGATTCTATGCTAATGAGAAACTATCTTTTATAGATATAGACATGTTCAGGCCTGAATTTTAAAATCAAATAAGCCAAAAAAACAAGCAAACAAACAAAGCCCCTGCAGAGCCCCCATCTCAACCTTATGTCTGCTAGAGGTGAAATATATACAGATGTGACAAGAGAAGATGGATTCCGAGATTGGCACAAAAGTAAGTCAATCTAGCTTTTCTAGTTAATGTTGATGGTCTCTTATAGGCAAAATGCCTTATTGTGGAATCGTGACTTTTTAATTAAAGTTTTTTAAAAATTAGTTTAAAGGGTATTTTAAACTTTGAATCAAACATTTGCAGAACTTCGCAGAATCCTTAAATAATTTGGGGATTTTTGAAGATCATGGTTGAAACTATTGGTCTAGATGGTCACAATCTTTCAATCAAGAGCCTTTGTTTAACTTTAGCCTTTCAGTATTGTATTTGTGTGTGTGTGTGTGTGTGTGTGTGTGTGTGTGTGCGTGTGTGTGTGGTCATAATTATTCCTGGGCACCACTCTCTTACTCATAGTGCTCCTTAGTGGCACCATATTCAAATTGGAAGAGTAATTATTGAAGAACAAACATGGCTTTTAGTATATTAAAGACAGAAAAAAGGAAGTTTTGAGATTAGTGACTTAATCTGCTAGGTCTAGTGACAGTCCTTGTATTTCTGGTGACAGAGCTGGAATTGGCAGGTGACACTGAAATGGTATATCTTCACTGCAGACTTATTTATTTGACATGAATCAAGATAGAAGGATCCTCTTAAGAATTTTGATTGGCTGGCCCAGGATTTGAACTGATAGTCTTGGCACTAAATAATCTTTGCAAGTTAAAGGATAGAACAATCTCTGCTTAAAATCAAAATAGGACTTTACACATTAATGAAACTTATTTTATAAAAGTCAGTTAAAAATCTTGCTTACAGGGGCGCCTGGGTGGCTCAGTCGTTGAGCGTCTGCCTTAGGCTCAGGTCATGATCCCAGGGTCCTGGGATCGAGCCCCGCATCGGGCTCCCTGCTCCGCGGGAAGCCTGCTTTTCCCTCTCCCACTCCCCCTGCTTGTGTTCCCTCTCTCGCTGTGTCTCTCTCTGTCAAATAAATAAATAAAATCTTTAAAAAATATCCTGCTTACAAATTTGTATTACAGTCTCCCAGCCCTAAGGTGTTTGTTAAGAAAAGTGTAGATATTTGTTTCTGGAAAAGTTATTAGGAAATCTATCTAATGCATTGTAGATAAAGAGTTAAAATTTAAAGCTGTTTTGTTTTAAGTTAATAAAGCCAATTATTAAACTCAAAGCTTTGTCTTCATTTTGCATTGTAGCATGTGCATTAGAAAACCAACATAACTGTAGGCAGTTAGAGTTATAGGTACTCATATTTTCAAAGGAAAAGAAAATCATTTTTAAAACAAGATATACACACATCTACACATTATATACCTAAAATGCCTACTGACTCTGTGTGAAAAGATGGAGCACTTATTTAATAAATCTGAAAATGCACAATGGGTGATATAAAATGCATATAAAATTAAACCAAACAGGTGCATTAATCACTGCTACCAGGACAAATGGATTCAAGCAGCAAACATTTATTTAAATGACCTACGGCAGGACAGAGAATGGCAGAAGATAAAAAACACTGGGAAAAGTTTATAGGTTTTTCACTCAAATACCGCAGGGGTTAGGGGAGAAACAATGGGAAGTGAGCACACTCATTTGGCCTTCTTTCTGACAGAGATGGAGCAAAAGGGTGAGAGGGGTGGCCATCTTCTTAATGACCTAATTGTAAATCCATTTGTTTTAGATGGCTAATCTGTTTTTATTGTGTCAGTGTAGATGACTTGGATAATTGCTGGCCCTGTGGCTCTGGAGAGATCAGATGGCACATTATAAACTGGAAGGTAGCCAGGTCTTGCCCAATATAGAGTTGGTTAAAACCTTTGATGACATAAGTGTCTGATAAATAAAATATATCTCGTCAGTGAAAGCTTAGCTTGATAATTAGACTGGAGAGCAGGTTGTTTCATGTTTGAAATCCTACAAGCTCTGAGATACTCAAAAATTGAATTAAACTCAAGAACAAATTCTAGTAAGTTTAGGTAAAGTCTGGTTTCTTCACATTGAAAGAATTACCTCTTAAAGTGGCTTAACAAAGAGGCCTATCATCTATCTGATATCTGAGTATTATCTGAAAAATGTAGCTTTGAAAAATTAAGTGTAAATGAGTCATAAATGCATCATAAATTGTGGAATTAGTTTTCTCTTGAGAGATATACAGATTCTAGAATTGAAGATGAAAAAAAAAAATGTGGCAGTTGTCATTCCTGCCCTCAGGTTTGTAAAATAGTTTTATGAGCCTGTGTCTCTCTCAGTCCCTCCTTTCTCCTGGGACCTGTACACCTAAGAAATGTTGAGGACCTCTAGTAGGACTGTAAAGTGACAGAGATCCTATTTAAATCAGCATTAAAAGGGGAACAACATGACATCAGCTTTTACCTTCCTTAAAATAGCATATAAAATTCCCATAAGTTATTTCCCCCTGCCCACCTTAATCTCTTTACACTGTCCCTGGTTGGAAGCGGTTAAGTGGGAAAAACCCCTAAAAGTAAAGTACAAATTATGTTAGTCTGGATGTTAGTCAGGATGGTTAGGCTGGATGGAGCATACAGCCTTAGCAACAAACCCTGTCAAAACCCGCCGGACTCACTATTTGACATCACAGGACCCTCACATAGTTGTTCACGTATGTGTTTTGGAGTCTGGGTGAAGTGGAAAACAGCAGTATGTACTATGTCTGAAAAGTACTATTCACCCTGCACCTCATTTGTCCCACACTGATTCCATACCTAGGACTGTCTGTCCCACCAAGACCTCAGAAAGGAGGTGAGCGGATCTATACAGGTCCCTGCTCTGGCACAGCCAGTCCTCAGCGCTGCATTAGGAGCACGGACACCCTACCAAATGCCTCCACATCACTCTTAGATATGAAAGGTGCCATTTTGCTAATGTCTTAATCCTACTGCCGCACTCTTCATTCTCGATAGATTAACTCACTTCCTATTTATGTAACATGCCTCTTTGTCTTCTCAATTTTTCCTCTCCTCCCTTATCTTCTCTTTTCCCCCATCTCTTCACATTATTTGTTCTGTCATCCTTATCCTTCACCTTCCTTTTTTAGTGACACATATTACCTATCAACAGAAGGAGATTTATGAATATTATTTGAGTAAGAGGCTTTTGGAGAAAGAGACTACGGATATCCTCTTACTGACTTCTGAGGGTTCCCTTTACTTTTCCCATGGCCTTTCACTGATCAGAGGGAGCCAAATGGGCACATATTGCTCCATTATTGGGCCCTCATGGTCTTGGAAGATCTCATCAACCCAAACAAGTCTAACAGTCTCTTCTCCTAGGTACAGGATTTCAGAACTAAAATCTCCATATTGCCACAGAAACATGGACATTTGTTCCCCTGTTCCACAATGACAGAATGAAGAGGAATAATGCCACATAAACAAGAATGGGATTTTCAACGACAAGAAAATAAGTAGCAACTGGAATTGTTCTAAGAGGGACATATTTTGTCAGGTCAAGGATATCCAAGGGAGAATCCCAGAGACATGAGACATGAGAGGTCAGGTAAGGGCGCCTGAGAGCTTACTACCTGGCTGCAACTTCACCTGCAGGGGCATGACTGATATTTATAACCTGGTTATGGTTATACTTCTGCTCATTAAAACAAAACCCTGAGGGAAAAAGCTCTAAAGTCTTATTTAGACGGTGGTTTCAGTTCAGGTGGACTTTCTGAATCCTGGTGTTTATTGCCTGTCAATGGAAAATTCTCAAACACGTAGAGACTTCCTAGAGGGAGTAAGCAAGATTGGTGGTCAGGGGTCCTTGACCCCTCTTCTGATCACTTCCACCTCCCATTGGTCAACAAGTCTTTTCAATTCTTCTTCAGTCCCTCCTGTGCAGCCCAGGACAGCATCCTCCTTCTTGATCCCTGTGACTTAAGTCCTTCCACACTGTTGAATGCACACCACCACCAGAATGACTTTCTTTAACTAGTGGGCCACATCTGCCCATGATATGCCAGACACTGGAGTCCTCAGGCAATTTGGTCTCCTTTTAACATTTTTTCCTAGGCTTCCACTTCTTCACTATTCAGACACTCTGCTTTGAAAAATGATAATTTTCTACTCTAGCACATCCTTATATAAGAGGAGACTGTGGGATACTTGAAAGAAAGAAATCTATTTTACCCAATTTTTTCAGAATTATCTTTACATGTCAAATGTAGTTCTTAGCAGATGCATTGTAATTTTTGTTTATGATGTATAGAAAACTTCTCTTTATTTGGTGAAGGAATTCGAGCTGTGGGAAATGGATTATTCCACTCCTCCCTAACCAGCATAAACTAGTGCAATAAAGCATTCCTAATACCAGGCACTGCAATAAAGAGAAGAGGATGGATGTGATGGGCAAAGGGAAAAAAATGAATCCCCCAGCTAATGGGTATCTTCAACCTCAGGTCGCCAAACTAGATGCTTTCGATATTAAGGCATTTCCTTTTGGGAAAGAAATGGTGGCCATGGAAAAGAGCTAATGACTCCTCTGGATAATGATTTTAATACAGATGGGTCTAATTCATTGGTTAGTTGAGGAAGAAAGTCAGAGGGACTACATTGAGTCTCAGGCCATTTGCTGAACAAATAAGATGTGTATTATAGCAACTCCACCCCTTGTCTGGGGATTTGCCCTGCTACTTTTTCCTCCCCTAACTCTGCTTCTCACTAAACTATAGCCCTCACTATTACACTAGAACTTGGAGCTTAAGTCTCATTAGCTTAATTATTATTTAATTGACTGTTTTACCTGCTAACTATGATAGACTATATATATATTTGGTGCCTCTTCATGCAAAGGGATTATACATTCTCATTCTGTTAAGCTTGGGCAGCCATGTGACTTGTTTTGGCCAATGAAATGTGAACAGAAGTGACGTGGGTCACTTTCAGGCAGAAGCTTTGTGAGCCCCCGCGTTTGTCTGTTATGTTCTTTCCCCTGATTCTCCAATCATAGAAGCCTGAATCAAACGAAACCTTCATCAGCCCCAATCCCTGACTGACCACCATGAAGCGCTCTTTTGTCAAATACAATGCACATAAAGCATGAACAAAAATAAACTGTTGTTTTTAAACTACTGAGATTTTCAGGTTGTTTGTTATTGCAGGATAACTTTGCCAATTCTGCTCGATACGCTTATACAGCAAAGATAAGTAATAATAAAAGCCAACATATTTGTGTTCTAGTCTCAATGATAAGTATAAGATTACATCTAATTAATATACTCCAAGCAATACATTTGGAATATAAAAATATATTCAATATGATATTTACTTCTTCTACTAAGGTAAGATAATCATAAACTATTCTTTAGATTCACACAAACCAGCTTCCTTCTCTCTTCTTCCCTCTCTGGAGGTAAGATACTTATAAGCAAAACTCTAGGAAAACTCCCATTCTTTTACCAGCTTTCCTTAAGAAATGAGTCCATATCCTATTATAGTTCTATTCTTCCAATGCAGCCCCTGACACATTATAGAAAAGTAGTAAATGTACACTCAGTTATGAATCACTGTAGCAATAATACAATACTTTACCCACAACAGGTGGTAAATGAATATTTGTTGAGTGTAGTTGAACTGCATTGGAATATAATTCTAAATTTTTTTTTGAAATTTAAGCATTTTGTACTTTTGTGATCAATCTAACACATATCAGAGCATTCTTTTCTCCTTCATCAAAATTTACAAATGCATCAATGTTTACATATATATTTGCATGTTATTTATTGAAAATGAACTGCAATTCTGTAATTATGAAATCCTACCTGGTTTCTAGGGGGTGTGGCAAAGGTTTTCAGATGTTAGATAGCTTATGCCTCAGCTGCGGGGCGGTGGGGGGGGAGCTTTGTATAACTGCACACTCTTGGGTTTAATACTCAGAAAGTACGATTTTGTAGGTCTAGCTGAATCTGCAATTTTAACTAGCGTCTTCAGATGATCCAATCCAGGTCATCCGTCGACTGCTTTGAAAATATCTTACCAGAACAGTGCTTCAAAAATCTTAACATGCAAACCAATGACCCAGGGGCCCTGTGAAAATGCAGATTCTGATTCAGTAGTTCCAGGATCAGACCTGAGAATCCGCATTTTTTTTTTTTTTTTTTTAAAGATTTTATTTATTTATTTGACAGAGAGAGACACAGCGAGAGAGGGAACACAAGCAGGGGGAGTGGGAAAGGGAGAAGCAGGCTTCCCGCAGAGCAGGGAGCCCGATGCGGGGCTCGATCCCAGGACCCTGAGATCATGACCTGAGCTGAAGGCAGACGCTTAACCGACTGAGCCACCCAGGCGCCCCGAGAATCCGCATTTTTAACAAGCTTCCCATTGATGGTGGTGCTGGTGGTTCTCAGGCCACACTTGGAGTAGCGAGGAAGTAAAAAAAAAAAAACACATATCATGTTTTCTTAAGTTTGTGGATTGAGATTTGTTCCTTTACGTCATTATTTTGATATGTAAAAATCAGTTTGCACATGTCAGTTAACTCCTTAACTAGATTTCACACTGCCTGAGGCCATGGAGCAGGCTAATATACGATTTCTCTCTTCCCCCGCCTTGGCTTCTACCTCAATGCTGAGCACTTGTCTTGCAGCACTCGATAAGTTTGTTGATTGATGAAACTGCCATAGAACAGCTGCAGAGCAACGTGATGTACATAACCATATGCAGTAAAATACCATTTTTACAGAATGGGTTTGGATCATTGTCAAAATGGATTTTCGGAGAAAATGAAAATTGACAGCAAACATGAAAATTTTTGAAAAACATATCTTACTCAATCTGGATAGTATGATCAAACATGCCAATAAATCCATTTCCACCCTTCAGGAATGAAATGGATCACACAGAAACTCAGTTTAGTGTTCTAATTAAAAGTACACTAAGACTTTTATGTCACTTGAGGTTGGTATTTTTGTTATAAGGTAATTGCATAAAAGCTAGAAACCCGTTATTGTGTGAACAGTGTATACTTGCTGAGGAGACACAGTGCAAGACGGTGGTGTTAGCTGTCAATTCTAGCTTTAGACATCATTTCCTCAAGGTGAAAAATAATCCTGGAGAAATAAACAGAAGGGGTTTCCTATTCTTGTAGCGAAGCTATGTGCTTCACAGTTCTGGGCGCACTGCGAGCCTATACACTCATTCATTCATTCACTCAAATATGTCTCTTGCACACTTGCCAAGCTGGTGCTGTATCAGTGCTATACACTGCTGTCTCTGAGCTAATTGTCTAGTGCAAAGTACGAGCGGAGAGGCAATTATCCTACTGGGCAGTAACTGCTAAGATAGGAGAAATTCAAGTTGATCGTCACATAAGAATGACCAGAGGCATCGGGGAATGTTCAGGATGTGACACTGAACTGAAATCTGAAGCATGGGGAGAGAGCCAGAATCTAAGCAAAGGTGGGGGGGGGGGGGGTAGATGGTGGAGGGGGGACATGGGAAGAAAGGCTTTTCCTGCCCAAAGTGCCGGAAGTGCACCTTCCTGCCGGAAGTGATGGACAGATCCACGGACTTGGTGAGCTGGAGCCGAATGGTAAAGCTTACCTGACTGCTGGGTGTGAGATAGAGAAGGTAAGGATGGTGCTGGCTGCTAATCAGAAGCTGGATTGTAAAGTTTATTTAAACCATATTAAAGTTCGTATTTTATCCTGAATACTGTGCTTTAAGCGGGAATAGCATGAGTGGGTTTTTATTTTAGGACGTTCACTCTTGGAGGGCCTCTGTGCCTAGGTGGTGACAGCCCCACAGCCCTCGCGTTCTTGCTGTCTCTGTACGGCTCCATCTCCCCGACGCGACTGTGACCTCCTATAACCCAGGGCTGTGTCTTTTTCAGCTTGGTATCAATCTTAGAGCATGACACATACCAGTAACAAATTGAACAGAAGAGTTTGCTTAACAAAGTGAAGGGTTTTGGTCCCTCTCATTACACATATTCCATGTGTGGGTACTAAGTAAATTCTCACTGACTATAAAATGGAGGCTGGTGTCAAATAAAATCTGGGATTAGAAAATAGTAATAAATCTTTCCCATAGTCACAGGATGAAAGAATGTCATTTAATTTAAACCCTTCTTGTCTTCGGGGGAAAAATCACACTTGAAAGTTGCTGTAAACAATCTGAAGTAATCAGGGGTACAGCCGACTCAAAACACTGTCACACCCACCCTGCAAATCCAATTCAATTCTCCTTTTGTCTGGCCTAGCAGGAAATTAACCAGACAAGCCATTGGGATCTGTTATAATAATACTTCTTAGCATTTATATGGTTCTTTCTGGCTTCAATGAACTTTACGCACATTAATTACTTAATCACAAAGGCCACTGTGAGGTGGAGAAGCAAATATAGTTATCCCCATTTCTCGGGTAAGGAAATTGAAAATGCAAAGGGGGTAACAAGCTGCAGATTGGTCTGCCAGTCAGCACTAAACTCAAGATTAACTCCCAGAAGGCCAGTACACAGTCCATTAGCCCAAATTGTCTCAAGACGAAAACTATTCCTGGAGTCCTGAAAGAGAAAGGCTCTGCATTACCATAAGGGAAAGCAAATATAGTAGCCCAAATTGTTCCCCTGTTTCTCCTTTTCCCTCCGAGCACAGAAACAATTTCATGGATCCTTGAGACAATTATTAACCTTGGGGCTGGATCCTGTGCATAAGTAACCTGTTCCCCAAGTATAAATGAATTTCTGTTTGCAGGTACCTTCATTTGTCGAGGATACCAGGGTAAGGATTCTTGCTCCTGAGAGCGAAACGGTGCCCTGGTGGCTCAGAAGCTTGGCCACTGATAGGATCTTGCCCCAGGGATTGTTTCCCTAACCCAGGAGAATTCCTGCGTATTAGAAATTAGAAATCTTAAAAAAAAAAAAGAAAGAAAGAAATTAGAAGTTGCCCGTTCTTCCTTTTTATGTCATCTGTTGATTGAGAATGGCCTGCTGCATGATGTGGTAGAGGTTTATTTCATGTGGGCTTTGGCAGAAAACTCCTTTGTGGCTCAGCCTACTGGAAAGCTTGGAGCAACTAGTTAGATAAATTCATGTATGTCACATAAACAGCAATAGCTTCCAAGCATCTGGAAGACAACCAGGAGTTAAAAAGGCAGTCCCAAATGGGGACTTGCAGCAAGATGCATTATAGATACATGATAGGCAAGATAGGAATTTTAGCTGCATATCAGCTGCCTTAAACCCTGGAGCATGGTCTAATGAAGCATAGAGAATCCTCAGAGTTGTAGCAGGTACTTCCCTTGGTGTCCTTGGGCACTGCTAACTGAATACTTAACATTCTCTATCCCTTGGGTGATTGGAAGATACCGGGAAATCCCCCAAAATTCATTTGACCTCTTTAGGTATTCAGAGTAGTGAACTATTAAAATATTTCTCTTTTCTTTTTTTCTCCTTCCTTCCTTCCTTCCTTCCTTCCTTCCTTCCTTCCTTCCTTCCTTTCTTCCTTCCTTCCTTCCTTCCTCCCTCTCTCCCTCCCTCCCTCCTTTCCTTCCTTCCTCCTTCCTTCCATTCATTCTGAGGTTTCCCTCCATTAGGAACACCTTTTCAGAATCTCTTCCCACCCCAACCTCTTCATGGCTCCCCTGCTTCCTTTCTGTAAGCCCCTGATTTACACACTTGATTTAGAGAGAGGAAAATGTCAGGAGCATGACTGGGGGCAAGGTGAGCCCAAGTCCTGAAGGAAATAGTGTAGAGGACATTTTGGCCAAAGGAGTGAAAATATTCCTGCTTCCTTGGAGGAAATGAAAATATTAAGAGCTATCATTTACTAAGTATCAGGCATCTTCAGGTCTTAACACACATTATCTCGTTTAATAATTATGCCAGTCTTTCAAAAAAGATTAGGAGATAAATACAGAATTTTGCATTTTTCAAAATAAATTTGTCTTTTACAAATCAAAAATATGCAACTTTCTGTCCCAGAACACATAGAATTTTAGTATTAGAAAGGACCTTAAAATCATCCAGTCTACCTCCCCTCATTTCACAGGTAGAGAAATTGAGCCCACTGTGGGTGGAAAGCCAAGACCACGTTTTCTGCCTCCCAGTCCAGGTAGTGGAGTGGGAACAGACATGGATTCAGAACCTGAGTTCCACCTCTGCCATTTGCTGGCCCTCAGGAAATTGTTCGACCTTGCAAAGCTGCCTCTGTGCACAAAGGAATTCAACTATATGCTTTCTAAGGGGGGTCACTTGCGGCCCTGAAGACTTTGTGTCATCTCTCTGCTAGACTACACTTCCTCTTACGTTAGCAACAATGACATTTAGAAATCACACGGAAAACTAGAAATGCAAAGGACGATGTACTTCCCTGCATGAGTTTTTACTTTCTCTACCCCCACTCGTGCTTTCAGGTTCTTATTAGAAACAAAGAAACTAAGAAAAAATTCCGCACAAAGCATATTATCCCAGAAGTTAAAACTGCAGGATCTCATAAAATAAAAACTACCTGGTCATGTACCTTTGATGTACAGCTCATGTAAAATAAAAAGTTTTAGAGTATGGGACACTTCTGATTTTTGGCTTTAAAAAAAAATACCAGGAATTCCTGCTGAAACAGGAAACTCTGGTTTTGAAGTCTACAGAGACTGAAACTGTAGTCCAAAGCAGTACAATCAGGTCTTTTTGAGCAACTCCCAGGGCTGTTTTGGAAAGAGGAAGATCAGCAGGGAGAGCTTGGGCACGAACCAACCAGGCTTGCTGGTGGCCGTCCCCAGTCGACCGCACTTGCCTCCATGTGGCTCAGCAGGCGCTGCGTGGTTTTTCACTCCAGTGGTTAGTAGGATGCTGGTGGGTCTGAAGACAGTAGCAAAGCCTGAGCTTCGGCAAAGTGCTGCCACGGCAGACAGCTCCGTCTAGAGAATTTTAGCAAACATATGGAGGTTGCTTGTTTTCATTGCCTCTTACAGTTTTACACATTGATAAAGTATGCCTCCCTCTTCCATTTTGTTGTCAGTACTTTTTAAATCCAGTATATATACCTGACACTGCATTAAATTAATGACTTATACTCACATGCCGCACTGGGTAGACCACATGATTAGTGGTTAAAATTCCCTGCCCTAAAATTGTTAGAATTCTTTTTCAAAAGGTGTATAGACATGAGGTTAAACATTACCACATCAGAAAAGATGGTTCATTGGTGAACATATGTATGTTTATTATACTGGGAACGTTATGTTCTTTGATAATTTTCACTATGAAATATTTCGGGCGGTTTTAAATGGTGGCACTAAAAATAAAGTAGTGGGCACTGAACAGATGGATTGAATTAAGAACAGGTTTAATGCCAAGTTCACTCATGTCTGAATGGTGAAAAGAGGTATTCATTTAAAAGTCTTGTTATTATTTAAAAAAAAAAACCCAGTGATTTTTTTTCTTCCTTCTTTCCTTTTTGACAACAAAAGCCATGTTAATAACTGTGATATACATATTCTAAAGAATTATGAGAAAATGTAAAATAAAATCACCTTATATAGCACATAAGGAGTTGGAAAAAATTTAAATGAAGAGTTTCTATTTCTATTGAACAATGAACAATTTCTATTAAGTTTGAAATCTAATGAAATATTATGAAAACTAATTTTGAGACATGCATGATGATTTTCAGGGGCCAATGTATTTAATCTTAATGAACTATGATTTCTACTTTTGGGAGAAGCTATTTTGAAGCCACAGTGAAGTATCTAAGCATCAACCAACTATTGCAAAATAAAAGATTGAGTTAATTGTAAATGAATCAGAAACATATGTTTTAATTTTCCATTAAAATATATATGCAGCTTTGTAAATTAAGACATTCTTCATAAATATTTATATCAAGCCAGACCTCAAATATTTGAAAAGTAGTTGAAGCTATTTGACAAACTTAGAATTGAATTGAACAAACTAAAAATTAAATGTATATGACAAAGAAAAAGATGCACTGGCATATCTATTTGCACAGGAAGACTTCACATGGCCTGGGTGTTGCTCTTGAGTCAGAAGATTTTGGTTCTGATACTAATTGTCTAAGCAAGTCACAGTGTCTCTGGGCGTCCCATTTGTTCGCCTGTACACTTGGTGGAGGAGGCCTTCTTTGGGCCTATTTCAGCTGGAAATTTCCCAAATGCTGTAGAACCAATGAGATAACATATATGAAAGCAATCTACAAAACATATAGCATGAGATGACTGCTTAAAAGTATATGTTGTGTGTTTCTCAGTCACATTATGACTTCCTTAAGTACAGAAATCACTTAGTTATGTACCTACCAGTACTTAGCACAGTGGAGTTCTACAAATAGCAATTTAATAAATAATTACTTCATGAATAAATGTATTCCCTTCAAAATCAAAGGATAATTACATAACTACCCATATGTAAATATTACATATATACATCTATATATACATACATATATACGTATATATATTTATATTTACAGCTTTGCATCTGAAATGACTTCTGAGGGTATTATTTATTTAGCTGTAGATGAATAAGCCAGTAGATTGAGGACCACCAGCACCCTAAAAACTGTATGTGCCTCCTTCATTATCTTGATTTTGTTAGAGTCTGTGTTGCCCTGGAAATAGCACTATGGCTTGAGCTTGACTCATTCATTCCCTGCTTCAGAATGGAAGAGAAGTTCATCTTCAGGTTTCTTTTCATATCATCACACCAGATTCTCACACACAGAGGGCATCCTGTGCTTCTAAGCCTAGCGAGTATCGTATAGACTTTAGCAGGCCAACCAACACTGTTTCTAAGCATAAAATTAGTTGCTTATAAAGTTTCCCATCCACAAACTATAGTGTCAGAAATGTTCTACTTTGTCTCTGCATCTTCATGCCATCAAAAGCAGGACCTTTTACTAACCTATAATCTTGAGCTCACATCAGTTCACTCTTGGAGAGTATGATATGACTTTGACAGGAAGGAGAGAAAGACTTTCTGCTTTGGACAAAAATTGCCATATGACAAGCCACTTTATTCCTTGCTGGTATTCTTCCCTGACATCAATACCCATGAATGAAATTTCAACTCCTATTATCTATCCTTTGATTCTTGCTGCCTGACCCATTTCCCCATGCCACACCTGTTAGCCTAAACTCTTTATTTATTTTTTTTTTTTTAAGATTTTATTTATTTATTGGAGAGAGAGAGAATGAGAGACAGAGAGCATGAGAGGGAGGAGGGTCAGAGGGAGAAGCAGACTCCCTGCTGAGCAGGGAGCCCGATGCGGGACTCGATCCCGGGACTCCAGGATCATGACCTGAGCCGAAGGCAGTTGCTTAACCAACTGAGCCACCCAGGCACCCTAGCCTGAACTCTTTATTCAAGAACAAGTGAAAACTCACTCCAGCTTTCTCTTGACCCCAAGTTCACAGCCTGCCTCAATGTGACCACCAATGCTCCACATATGCTCTCCAATCATAACACTCTCCATCAATAGATGCATCGCTGCATAAAATACAGCAATATTTAAATCAAGAAACTGGATCATACAGATATAATCCTTTCAAAATTTTGCAAAAATTTAGCATCTGAGAACTAGAAAGATTCTAAAGGAGAGTCTAGTGTGCTGGTTTTTAATCTTCATTTCACAAAACCATAAGGTTGCAGAGATAGTTCAAGGATTATGTAATTGTTTGATTCAAAACAATTTTTTTCAAACTGTATTTTATGTATTTGTAAATTCTTAAAAATAAAGAACTCCCCAACTATGTCAGATACCTAAGTTTTAAACATATTGGAGACCACCAGTTTTCAAATTTCTCATCAACTGACTTCACAATTAATAAGTATCAAAAGTTTGGGCACCTGGGTGGCTCAGTTGGGTAAGTGACCGACTCTTGATTTAGGCTCAGGTCATGTTCTCAGGGTTGTGAGACTGAGCTCTGTGTCAGGCTCTATGCTCAGTGCAGAGTCTGCTTGAGTTTCTCCCTCTCTCCCTCTTCCTCTACCCCTCCCCCTGCTCTCGTGCTCACACTCTCTCTCTAAAATAAATAAATAAATCTTTTTAAAAAATAAGTATCAAAAGTTTGAATGTATTAAATCACATTTATGCTAATAAAATGCCAGTCTTGTTTATGGATGGTTCATATAAATTTGCAGGAAAATTTCTATTTTAAAAACAAAAAGCTTGGCGGAGCAAGATGGCGGAGGTGTAGGAGACCTGGATTTCGTCTGGTCCGAGGAATTCAGCTGGATAGGGATCAAACCATGCTGAACACCTACAAACTCAACAGGAGATTGAAGAAAAGAATAGTAACAACTCTGAACAGAAAAGCAACCATTTTCTGGAAGGTCTTTTCTGATTTGTTTAGTGTATATTTTCTGGGGACGTTGTTACCCTGTTAGCAGTTTGTTCTCTCATTCATCTATTCTCCTCTGGATAAAATGACAAGATGGAAAAAATCACCTCAACAAAAAGAACAAGAGGCAGTACCGACTGCCAGGGACCTAATCAATACAGACATTAGTACGATGTCGGAACTAGAGTTCAGAATGATGATTTTAAAGATACTAGCTGGGCTTGAAAAAAACATGGAAGTTATTGGAGAAACCCTTTCTGGAGAAATAAAAGAACTAAAATCCAACCAAGTCAAAACTAAAAAGGCTATTAATGAGGTGCAATCAAAAATGGAGGCTCTAAATGCTAGGATAAATGAGGCAGAAGAGAGAATTAGTGATATAGAAGACCAAATGATGCAAAATAAAGAAGCTGAGAAAAAGATAAACAACTACTGGATCACGAGGGCAGAATTCGAGAGATAAGCGATACCATAAGATGAAGCAACATTAGAATAATTGGGATCCCAGAAGAAGAAGAAAGAGAGCGGGGCAGAAGGTATATTGGAGCAAATTATAGCAGAGAACATCCCTAATTTGGGGGAAGGAAACAGGCATCAAAACCCAGGAGGCACAGAGAACCCCCCTCAAAATCAATAAAAATAGGTCAACACCCCGACATCTAATAGTAAAACTTACGAGTCTCAGAGACAAAGAGAAAATCCTGAAAGCAGCTCAGGAGAAGAGATATGTAACCTACAATGGTAGAAACATTAGATTGGCAATAGACCTATCCACAGAGACCTGGCAGGCCAGAAAGGACTGGCATGATATATTCAGAGCACTAAACGAGAAAAATATGCAGCCAAGAATACTATATCCAGCTAGGCTGTCATTGAAAATAGAAGGAGAGATAAAAAGCTTCTAGGACAAACAAAAACTAAAGGAATTTGCAAACACAAAACCAGCCCTACAAGAAATATTGAAAGGGGTCCTCTAAGCAAAGAGAGACCCTAAAAGCAACATAGACCAGAAAGGAACACAGACAATATACAATAACAGTCACCTTACAGGCAATACAATGACACTAAATTCATATCTTTCAATAGTTACCCTGAATGTAAATGGGCTAAATACCCCAATCAAAAGACACAGGCTATCAGGTTGGATTAAAAAACAAGACCCATCAATATGCTATGTGCAAGAGACTCATTTTAGACCCAAAGACACCCCCAGATTGAAAGTGAGGGGGTGGAAAACCATTTACCATGTTAATGGACACCAAAAGAAAGCTGGGGTGGCAATCCTTATATCAGACAAATCAGATTTTAGACCAAAGACCGTAATAAGAGATGAGGAAGGACACTATATCATACTTAAAGGGTCTATCCAACAGAAGATCTAACAATTGTAAATATCTATGCCCCTAACATGGGAGCAGCCAATTATATAAGGCAGTTAATAACAAAAACAAAGAAATACATTGACAACAATGCAATAATAGTGGGGGACTTTAACACCCCCCTCACTGAAATGGACAGATCATCTAAGCAAAAGATCAACAAGGAAATAAAGTTTTAAATGACACACTGGACCAAATGGACTTCACAGATATATTCAGAACATTCCATCCCAAAGCAACAGAATACACATTCTTCTCTAGTGCCCATGGAACATTCTCCAGAATAGATCACATCCTAGGTCATAAATCAGGTCTCAACTGGTACCAAAAGATTGGGATCATTCCCTGCATATTTTCAGACCACAATGCTTTGAAACTAGAACTCAATCATAAGAGGAAAGTTGGAAAGAACTCAAATACATGGAGGCTAAAGAGCATCCTACTAAAGAATGAATGGGTCAACCAGGAAATTAAAGAAGAATTTTAAAAATTCATGGAAATAAATGAAAATGAAAACACAACAGTTCAAAATCTTTGGGATACAGCAAAGGCAGTCCTAAGAGGAAAGTATATAGCAATACAAGCCTTTCTCAAGAAACAAGAAAGGTCTCAAATACACAACCTAACCCTACACTTAAAGGAGCTGGAGAAAGAACAGCAAATAAAGCCTAAACCCAGCAGGAGAAGAGAAATTATAAAGATCAGAGCAGAAATCAATGAAATAGAAACCAAAAGAACAGTAGAACAGATCAACGAACTAGGAGCTGGTTCTTTGAAAGAATTACCAAGATTGATAAACCCCTGGCCAGACTTATCAAAAAGAAAAAAGAAATGACCCAAATCAACAAAATCATGAATGAAAGAGGAGAGATCACAAGCAACACCAAAGAAATACAAACAATTATAAGAACATATTATGAGCAACTCTATGCCAGCAAATTAGATAATCTGGAAGAAATGGATGCATTCCTAGAGATGTATCAATTACCAAAACTGAATCAGGAAGAAATAGAAAACCTGAACAGACCTATAACCACTAAGGAAATTGAAGCAGTCATCAAAAATCTCCCAAAAAACAAAAGCCCAGGGCCAGATGGCTTCCCAGGGGAATTCTACCAAACATTTCAAGAAGAATTAATATCTATTCTTCTGAAACTGTTCCAAAAAATAGAAATGGAAGGAAAACTTCCAAACTCGTTTTATGAGGCCACCATTACCTTGATCCCCAAACCAGACAAAGACCCCATCAAAAAGGAGAATTACAGACCAATATCCTTGATGAACATGGATGCAAAAATTCTCACCAAAATACTAGCCAATAGGATCCAACAGTACATTAAAAGGATTATTCCCCACGACCAAGTGGGATTTATCCCTGGGCTGCAAGGTTGGTTCAACAAACCAATCAATGTGATACAATACATTAATAAAAGAAAGAACAGGAACCGTATGATCCTCTCAATTGATGCAGAAAAAGCATTTGACAAAGTACAGCATCTTTTCTTGATCAAAACTCTTCAGAGTATAGAGATAGGGGGTACATACCTCAATATCATAAAAACCATCTATGAAAAACCCACAGTGAATATCATTCTCAATGGGAAAAAACTGAGAGCTTTCCCCCTAAGGTCAGGAACACGGCAGGGATGTCCACTATCACCACTGCTATTCAACATAGTACTAGAAGTCCTAGCCACAGCAATCAGACAACAAAAAGAAACCAAAGGCATCCAAATCAGCAAAGAAGAAGTCAAACTCTCACTGTTTGCAGATGATATGATACTTTATGTGGAAAACCCCAAAGACTCCACCCCAAAACTGCTAGAACTCATACAGGAATTCAGTAAAGTGGCAGGATATGAAAATCAATGCACAGAAATCAGTGGCATTCCTATACACCAACAAGACAGAAGAAAGAGAAATTAAGGAGTCGATCCCATTTACAATTGCACCCAAAACCATAAGATACCTAGCAATAAATCTAACCAAAGAGGCAAAGAATCTGTACTCAGAAAACTATAAAATATTCATGAAAGAAATTGAGGAAGACACAAAGAAATGGAAAAACGTTCCATGCTCATGGATTGGAAGAACAAATATTGTGAAGATGTCAATGCTACCTAGAGCAATCTACACATTCAATGCAATCCCCATCAAAATACATCCACTTTTTTCAAAGAAATGGAACAAATAATCCTAAAATTTGTATGGAAACCAGAAAAGACCCCAAATAGCCAGAGGAATGTTGAAAAAGAGAAGCAAAGCTGGTGGCATCACAATTCCAGACTTCAAGCTCTATTACAAAGCTGTCATCATCAAGACAGTATGGTACTGGCACAAAAACAGACACATAGATCAATGGAACAGAATAGAGATCCCAGAAATGGACTCTCAACTCTATGGTCAACTAATCTTCAACAAAGCAGGAAAGAATGTCCAATGGAAAAAAGACAGTCTCTTTAACAAATGGTGTTGGGAAAATAGGACAGCCACATGCAGAAGAATGAAACTGGACCATTTCCTTACACCACACACAAAAATAGACTCCAAATGGTTGAAAGACCTCAATGTGAGACAGGAGTCCATCAAAATCCTAAAGAACACAGACAGCAACCTCTTCGACCTCAGCCACAGCAACTTCTTCTTAGAAACATCGCCAAAGGCAAGGGAAGCAAGAGCAAAAATGAACTATTGGGACTTCATCAAGATAAAAAGCTTTTGCACAGCAAAAGAAACAGTCAACAAAACCAAAAGACAACGGACAGAATGGGAGAAGATATTTGCAAATGACATATCAGATAAAGGGCTAGTATCCAAAATCTATAAAGAACTTATCAAACTCAACACCCAAAGAACAAATGATCCAATCAAGAAATGGGCAGAAGACATGAACAGACATTTTTCCAAAGAAGACATCCAAATGGCCAACAGACACATGAAAAAGTGCTCAATATTGTTCAGCATCAGGGAAATCCAAATCAAAACCTCAATGAGCTACCACCTCACACCAGTCAGAATGGCTAAAATTAACAAGTCAGGAAATGACAAGGGAAACCCTCCTACACTGTTGGTGGGAATGCAAGCTGGTGCAGCCACTCTGGAAAACAGTATGGAGGTTCTTCAAAAAGTTGAAAATAGAGCTACCATACGATCCAGCAATTGCACTACTGGGTATTTACCCCAAAGATACAAATGTAGGGATCCGAAGGGGTACGTGCACCCCAATGTTTATAGCAGCAGTATCCACAATAGCCAAACTATGGAAAGAGCCAAGATGTCCATCGACAGATGAATGGATAAAGAAGAAGTGGTATATATATACAATGGAATATTATGCAGCCATCAAAAAGAATAAAATCTTGCCATTTGCAACGATGTGGATGGAACTGGAGAGTGTTATGTTGAGCGAAATAGGTCAATCAGAGAAAGACATATATCATATGACCTCACTGATATGAGGAATTCTTAATCTCAGGAAACAAACTGAGGGTTACTGGAGTGGTAGGGGGTGGGAGGGATAGGTCGGCTGGGTGATGGACATTGGGCAGGGTATGTGCTATGGTGAGTGCTGTGAATTGTGCAAGACTGTTGAATCACAGATCTGTACCTCTGAAACTAATAATACATTATATGGAAGAAGAAGAAGGAGAAGGAGAAGAAGAAGAAGAAGATAGCAGGAGGGGAAGAATGAAGGGGGGGAAATCGGAGGGGGAGATGAACCACGAGAGACGATGGGCTCTGAAAAACAAACTGAGGGTTCTAGAGGGGAGGGGGGTGGGAGGATGGGTTAGTCTGGTGATGGGTATTAAAGAGGGCACGTTCTGCATGGAACACTGGGTGTTATATGCAAATAATGAATCATGGAACACTGTATCAAAAACTAATGATGTAATGTATGGTGATTAACATAACATAAAAAAAAAAGCTTGAAAAGATTTGATCTAATCTATTTCCCATCCAAAATAAAAATCCCTTCTAAAAGATCCTCAATAGACATCTTTCCAGCCCCACTGGAAAATCAGGGGTGTGAACTCATCATTCTCCAGCTCAGCCTATTTCATTGCTTCAAAGTTCACATGAGGAGTAGATATTTCTCTCACCATTGGTTGTGGTTTTGTTCTTAGAGAAAACTTAGAACCATTATAAATCTTCTATGTGACATCTCTTCAAATATTTCCTCTCATTTCCATATTAAGACATCAGTAAGTTTCCAGATAAAGAAGAAAACTAGATGTTTGGTGAGTAGGTGAGTGCATGGTTAATTTATAATGGAGAAAACTACAGTAAGAATGCTTGGAACTATACAAGGTAGAACCAATTTTAAGGGATATGTCTCTTCTCAATGTTCATGACAGCATTGCCTGAGGCAGCCAAACAGTTGGGTATAACATAATTTCCAATGGTATAAGGTTGTTTAAGTAAATTACAGTAGGGTCATGCTGGAATATCATGTGCACTTAAAAATAAAGCAGTGGAAGAATAATGTCATGGGAAAATGATCACAATATTTTGCTGAGGAAAAATAAAAGCAGATTGTATATTTTTATATTTTATAATTCATATTTTATATATTTTAAATTAATCATATACACACATAATGAGAAGACACTAGAAGGATATTAACCAAACTACTGACAGAGTTTATCTGAGATGGCGAGGATGATTTTTATATTCTTCTTTCTTAATTTTTGCATTTTTTAACTTTTTAACAAAATGCATCTCTTTTATAATAATAAACAAAGAATGAGGGAATGTTTTCTCCTCTTTTTTTTGAGAGGGATAAGAAAGACTTACTTTCCTTCATAGTCAGAAAATACCAGTTTTGACAATTCTGCCATGCTTATTCAACAGCCAGTCAAATAAAGAAACATTTGGCTCTATAGATAACTATGAAAGTCTCGAGATTGGTGCAAACTGCAGATGTAAGTTTCATATTAAGCTGGCTGTGCCTATGAAAGATAAAAATCCCTTCCCCTGACACGCATGGGCACACTCCAATTCTGCCTCAGATACCTGGCTGTGTTATTCCTACTGAGGATTCCACATGTTTAGCAGGCATACTCCATGAACCATTCTTGGCTTCCAAATGCACTTATTTCTTTTTGTAAACCTTGACCCTCTAGGGAGGGCTCCACTGAGATGCTCTGTATATCTGCATACTGGTCACTCATTAATTGAACTCATGTTGTTTATTACCATTGTGAGTTTAGACCAAACTGTAAATGTCAAATGTGCTCATTGCCTCAGGTGGCCCCATGTACTCAAAGTACCAGCTAGAAGTCCTGCCCTCCTTGCTGGGCTCTCGCCGTAAGAGGGACTCCACGAAAGATGGTCAAAACCGTGAAGCCCTGTTATGTGTTTGGCAGGCACAGGCTCCTCCAGGAATATCTTACACTCACTCTGATATTGGGCCACAGTGTTGACAGCCTAAGTGGGGCTACATTTGGGTGACATATAAGCTTCCTCTAGACTGATACAAATGAGCTCTAAAATACCGTACCATATAATCTATCCCATTCATTAACAACCCTCCCTGCTATTCTCAAAGGGCAAATGTTTCCAGCTGATTGTGATATCCAAGTCACTTCGCTGAAGGAAAACACAATGCAGCATCTCAAAAGATGAATATAAAATTACTATAAAAGCTCTGAAAGGGAAAATAATCATGAAAATTGCTACAGCACAGAGTAACTAAACCAAATAGGCCTGGACCATAAACATTGTACAGTAAACATTTTAACACTATCTTTAAAAATATGACTTAAAGCTCAATAGGTCTGGAAAGAACCAAAGTGTATTTGTGTATGCCTCAGTTAAAAAATCATGATGTAAAAATCAGGCACCTTCCAATCTACAATTGTTTAACCTTCAAACCTATTAAATTAACAGTTGTGTTTGGTTTTATTTTGGGTTTTTTTGTTTGTTTATTTGTTTGTTTTAAATCACTCAGAATTCCCAGGCACTCTGGTTCACTGTGAAGTCTTTACACCAATTAATTTTGATTAAGGTGTAAAATTTATTTTGGCTACAAGTGAGTATACACATAGCCATGGTGATGCTGTTGAATGAATGTGGGATTGAGAGGCTTATGTATCCAGCTGTAGAGGAGGGTACACATCACTGGGATTGTAAGTAGGAGGCTCAGCATGTGGGCCAGCCAGGGCCAAATCTAGAGGACTTGTTTATTGGAACATGAGAGAAGAGAACTCAGCCTCTCAGGTACGGATGAGTGAGGTCAAGGCAAGAAACAGTTCTGTTCACATAGGACCTCAGTGCCATGCTGACGGACGGCCCACCAAGTGATCGATGGGATAAATCGTGGAGACTTTCATAGATGATGGGAGTCATTATTAATCTATAATTATCTTGTCATTGTTGATGAGGTTTTGAAGGCTGTCTTTTTGAGTGTGTTTGAGCAGGTTTCAAGAAATTCTAGCTTTGTGAGTATGCTACAAAGTGTATTACAAAGCCCAATAGGCTGGAGTCAGTAGAAGCTGGGCAGTGAGACTTTCACACCATGGCCTCTGGGCTCATGAACAGGTCGTCCTTCAATCTTGGGCACTGTCATGCTCTTCAGAGGCTACTTGAGTGGCAGGCACACTGCTTCAACATACACCTATCCCCCAGATAAAGATATGGACAAGCACTTTCTGCTATTTGTCCCCTCTTTTCTGCAAAACCCCCTCCACACACATTCCAAACTAAAGAATCTCTATATCCTCTTTTTAAGAAAAGCAGCTTAAGCATAAAGCATTACACAGTTCTATGACTGGGTGTTTACTCAAAGAAAACAAAAACACTAATTCAAAAAGATATGAGCACTCCTATGTTTATTGCAGCATTATTTACAATAGCCAAGATATGGAAGCAGTGTCCAAGTGTCTGCAGATAGAGGAATGGATAAAGAAGATGTGGTAATACATGTAATGAAATACTACTCAACCATAAAAAAGGAGATCTTGCTATTTGCAACAGTATGATGAACCTAGAGGGTATTATGCTAAGTGAAATAAGTCAGGCAGAGAAAGATAAATACCACATGATTTCAATTATATGTGGAATCTTAAAAAACAAACATGAAAAAAAACCAACAATAACAACAAATAGAAATAGACCCAAATATAGAGAACAAACTGGTGGTTGCCAGAGGGTTGGGGGTTAGGGGATCGATAAAATAGGTGAAGAGAATTAAGAGGTACAAACTTCTAGTTATAAAATAAATGTCACAGATATGAAGAGCACAGCATAGGGAATACAGTCAATAATACTGTAATAATATATGGTGACAGACGGTGACCACACTAATTGTGGTGAGTACTGAGTACTATATAGGGATGTGGAATCACTGTGTGAAACTAATATGATGTTGTATGTCAATTACACTTCAATAATAAAAAAAATTTTTAAAAAGCATTATAAATCCACTTGTAAGGACTCATTTACTGGACTCCATAAATTACAAAGACAAAAGCCTAGTTTTTGGATTTCTCTCTTTCATTTTCAATAGGTTTAAACAGAAGTGATAAAACTCTTGAAATTGTACCTGAAAAATACAGTCTTCACTATGTCACTGTTTGGTCAACGTGGTCCATGAACTTGTTCTCACAGGCTTCTTTACAGTGTTTAGGGCCAAATACCCGTGTTTAGTGTATTCATTATTCAGGAATGGAATTTGAAGAATGTATCACAACCAAAATTAAATACTTTTCATCCTGTTCTCTTGAAATAGGATAAAAAATAAAGACCTCTCGTATGTATCAGGAAGAGTTTGGAATTTTTATTTTATGTTATCAAAATTCAAATCTGCACTTTCACCTTATTTTCATTTCCCAAATCATCATGTCATCTTTTTCCCTTTCTTCACACAACCGAACAGCCTTTAATCTTTGTCCCCCCTGCTCCCTCAAAGACATCCTTGGATGCCTTTTTCCCCCTTTTATTGAAGCTATTGCTTTGAAAACATTGAATAAATCTGACATTTAAACTCCTCCAGTATGCTGTCATATACATTTCTTCTGCCAGGCCCTAGAGGCTTATGTTAAAATATAGCTTGAGGTGTAAAAATTAGTGCTAAGAAAAGTAAGTCATTTCTTTTTCTTTGCAAGAAACAGTTGGCCTCGATCTAAAAAGACTATGCAAGCTATTTTTTTCCCCCTCTCCATAACTTTTGAACCAATTTGGTATAAAGGACCCTCGGAGGGGGTGAACAATTAACCCCTTTTTTAGGACAAAGGCCATTGCTTCAGTAACCTGGACAGTTGGTAATTTTAACTCAGGCCGAATTCCCTTTGAATAGACTCCATGTGGGCAAGCTTTAAGCATCCCTTATAGTCGGCTCAGGGTTGTAGAGCCTCATAACAATCCTACAGTTATAAGGGACCTTAGAGATGAGCTAGTATGCCTGATTTTAGAAGTGAGAAGAGGAGAATACAGAAAAGTTAAAGGGATAGCTTCAGGTCATGAAGCACTTTTGGGTAGAACCAGCACCAAAAGCCAAGCAATTTCACTCCTAGTTTAGAGCGTGTTCCATTATACAGTGTTTTCCATGACACAAACAGAAGGCTTCAGTGTCCTCGCCCAACGAGCTGATGGTGGACGTGGTATGTGGACAGTTCAAGTAGCAGACCCTGGGTAGCCGAGGCGTCTTGGTGGAGGGAAGCTAGTGGTGTGGGCACAGTGGGGCTCCTGGGAACTGCATGGGGAGAGGAAAGACTGATTTCCTTCCCCATGCAGCTTGGCACAGTGTCCACAAGCACCTTTAGTTCCTGGGAGAGGAGTCTTCTATAAAGGGCTGGAGACAGGAAGCTTCATGTGAGGCCGCGGTTTCTGGATTTGTATGGAAGGACAGCTGGAGTTCTATCCTGGCAGCGAGCACAGGGACTGCTAGTCCCTGAGATTTCTGTTTTTGCATAACAGAGATGGAGGTGGACAGTGGCCAAAAACAGCAGTAGTAGAACAGAAATGGCAGCGGTAGCCACAGAGGATACAACTGAAGCACATAGGAGTTTAGTGGGTTTGCCAAAGTTATAGGGCAAAAGGAATTTGAACCTTGGCAGTCTGGTCCTGAAGTCGGCACACTTACGCTTAAGCCAACTTTCCAAAATAAAATGTCAGGAGAAATGGGGAACGGGGAAACAAAAATGGAGGCAAAACTTCCAGAGTTAGAAAGGAAGAAAGCAAGAGTTCCCCCAAATTCCTCTGCAGACTACAGAGGTCATGGGTTGGCAGACTTTTTTTTTTTCCCTGTAAATTGCCAGATAGTAAACACTTTTGGCTTTGTGGACCATATGGCCTATATCAACTACTTTTTAAATGCAAAAGTAGCCGTAGACAATGCATGAATGAATGGGGGCAGCTATTTTCCAAAAACTTTACAGAAGTAGGCACCAAACAGTAGTTTGCCTACCTTAGAAGTAGATCCTTGTAGCTCCAATGGCGAGAAGTGGAGAAAAGAAATGAAGAGACTCAAGAAGACGTCAAGTTGTCTTTATGTCACAGGGCTGTTCTGGGGATTGAATGAGTTCGTACGTGGAAAATGATCAGAGCAATCCCAGCATCTAAGTGCTCAATATAATGATCACTGTTAGTTTTTTGCTGCTATTGTTGATTTTATATACATATACTTCGGGGTGGTGGTAGCTATATTCACCTGAGCGCCTAGAGGACATTCTGACCTTTTCCAGGATAAGGTAGGAAAAAGCAGAAGCTACAAAAGTCCATATTTCCTCTCTCCTTGGACCTATTACTAGAACTTTTTCACATGCAAAACAATCAAACCCAGGGGTAGGGGGATGGGTGAAATAGGTGATGGGGATGAAGGAGGGCACTTGTCCTGATGAGCACCAGGTGATTTGTGGAAGTGTTGAATCACTCATCCTACACCTGAAACTAATATCACACTGCATGTTAACTAACTGGAATTAAAGTAAAAACTCAAAAAAAAAAAAAATGATCAAACCCCATACCCACTTCTATTTAATTTCGGCCTCAAGAAAATTTTCCCTGTTAGGCAGAGGTAATAAATAGTTTTTGAGGGGACATAGGAACCTGCCAGTACACCAATCCCACTGACAACAATTTTGATAATTGGTTGCATTTCTGAAATATCTCCAGAGTAGGCATGTGAGATGTCAATTGAAATGCATTTGTTAAGAGAAGTTCATTTGGTCAACACAGAGTTATTCTCTGTACTGTTTATTCAATATAAGACATGGATTATCTAATCGACTAGGTCTCCTTAGTGTATTTGAAAGTGTACCCTGAAAATTCATTCATTCAACAAACATAATGAATGCCTTCTGTAATGCCTGATGCTGTCCAGATGCTGGGAAGAAAACACCAAACCAAAGTAAAGAAATAAATATCTGACCTCACATAGTTTACATTCTGACCATATCAAAACTAATAATATGCTCCATAAAATACCTTAGTGAATATCTACTCGACAGAAATTAAAGATTCATGGAAGGAAAAGATAAAGGTAAATAAGGCACTCTTGCTTTTTCAATCTTTCTCTTTTGTTTTCCCTTCTTTCTTTTCCCTTTTCTTCCCCACTTCCACCCCTGGTCCCTCCCTTTCCCCTACTCCTCTACTTTATTTCCCCCTCCTCCTTCTCCTCCTCTTCCTTCTTTCTCCTCTTCTTCATCTTCTTGTCTGCCTTTCTTTGTTCCTTTTTTCTTTCTTTCTTTCTTCTTTAACTATTACCCTTTTCTCAGAATCAGCAGTCACAGTAGCCTGAACATCTTTATTTAAATTAACATTTTCTAAATTTCCTAATTTCCTATTAAGAAAACTACTTTTATTTTTATCAGAAGTTTCAAAAGCAGTTCCCTTCCTTTACGGTATTTTAAAGTTAAAGTGGCAAGTTTACTACAAGAACTTCTATCTTATTTTCTTTTTTTAAAAAAGATTTTATTTATTTATTTGACAGAGAGAACACAAGCAGGGGGAGTGGCAGGCAGAGGGAGAAGCAGGCTCCCCGCCAAGTGCCAAGCGGGGAACCTGATGCTGGGGCTTGATCCCAGGCCCCTGGGATCATGACCTGAGCCGAAGGCAGATGCTTAACCCACTGAGCCACCCAGGCGCCCCTGTCTTATTTTCTAACAGACTTTTCTTCCAAAAAAAATTTCTTTCTCCTTTCTGAGTGAAATTGCTTAGATCAAAGTTCACTATGTTTCTAGCTCAATTGAGTGTTATTTCCTAAATATGTGAACTTACTTAAAATTGTTAGAATCTCAGACTTGAAATCCTAAGTATTGTAGTGTGTGTGTGTGTGTGTGTGAAGCCTATAGATTGAAAATGCAAATATAGCAAGAACTATCTAATGTTTCTGGCCACCATAATGAAGAATGAGTAGTCTGATTAGATGATCTTTAAGGTAAGGTCACTGCGGGATGATATGTTTTCTTAGTGGAATTCATGGCATCTGGTTTCTTTAGAGGGCAGTCTACCAAGTCAGACAGGCTGGGTTCAAATCTCAGATCTACCTTTTACAAATGCGTGACCTTGAGCAATTTATTTTAAGTCTTGGAATCGCAATGTCCTCATCCGTAAATAGTTATGATGATTCCCAGCCCATGGGTTGTTGTGAGATAGTACATGTGTGATACTTTGTTCTGTGTAGGGCATAAATGTTCAATAAATGAAAATTTGTGATAACAGTAGTATTTATATTTTGTTCCACTCACAATGCCTGAAGCAGTATCACCACATAAGGGACTCATCGCATCAAAATGGATATGCCCTGATGAAGTGGTTCAAGAATGCCATCATTGTCTTTACATACTTTTCTCCAGTATTCTTTCCTTTGCAGTCTTTTTTTTTTTTTTAATACTTATTTCAAAGATACTCTTCTGTAGGACTAAGGGTAAGATGCCACCAAAAATGTGTTTTGAAAGAGGCAGAAATTAAAATCTCTTTTTAGGTTTACCCTGGAGGCATTATGTGTTTGTTTTGATATGTATCTCAGAGACTGATTGCCAAATAGCAAGGCTATATAGTAATCCAAATGATAGTTGTATATTTTACCTGAAACATCATGATATTTGAAAAGTCAAACTTCTAACTCACAATGGCTCCTTCATCCAATCTTATTATAAAGAACATGTCACAAATGAGTTACATTTTACAGTCTACCACATGGAACAAATGTTTGGTCTGCCTCTAGATTAATATAAATACACCCTAATAAACCTTAGAGACTTTCTCAGTATTTCCATAGGTGTCTAGGACCTTTGTAGCAATGAACTGATTTCACAGACAGCTGAAACCTGAGTGATAATCCGGAAGAAAGACAAAGTAGCTCTACCTTCCCCTTCCTTAAATTTCCAGATGCGTAAGCGTAAAAGCAAAGGCCAGTTTTAAGCAGAACTAAAGAAACCACATATTTTTAAAGAAAAGAAATAATACATTGTGGCCAAAAAGAATCTCCCTCTCAAAGTTTAATTACCATGTCTATATTGGCTGAGAATAAAATGTTTGGGGAACTGGCTCAATATTGCAATGGAAGCTGGTTAACCATGTCTCAGAAAATCTCAACATCTATGAAAATCTGTCTGTCATTGCCAACACGAACCTAGACCACATTTCAGTTTGTTTGAAAATCCCTACAACTATTTTGCATTTGGGGTAATGAGAGGCAATTTGGAAATGTTTTTTTATATCTGCCACAGAGCAGCATCAATCTGAAGATACAACACATATAGGTTCCTGGTCCCAGGCAACCCTCATTGACACATATGTTGTTTGGCATGGTGCCTTGAACCAACCTCCTCATTTATAGATGGGTCCTGAGGTGCGGAGAGGAAAAGTGACCCGTCAGAGAGCATTATTGATAGTAGCGCCAGGGTGGAACTTGGAACACTTCTTATTTACTATTATCATTTTTATTTTTTATGAAAGCTTCTTTTGTAAAAAGAAACCAAAAACCGTATAGTTAATATTTTGATATTTTCCTCCTAGAGAGATACCTACAATGTTCACCATTTTAAAAAATTGTGGTAAAAACACAACATGAGATCTAGACTCTTGGCCAATTTTGTATGTTAACTACAGGCACTATGTTGTACAGCAGATGTCTCAAACTTGTGCTCTTGCAAAAATGAAACTTCATACTAAGTGAACACCTTCCCAGTCTCCCCTCTGCCCAGCCCCTACGACCACCATTCTGCTTTCTGTTTCTATGAGTCTGACCATTTTAGATGTCTCATATAAGTAGTAGCACGTAGTATTTGTACTTCGTGACTGGCTTATTTCACTGAGCATAATGTCCTCCAGGTTCATCCATGTTGTTACATGTGGCAGAATTTCCATCGTTTTTAAGGCCGAATAATATTCCACTATGTGATACACATCACATTTTCTTTATCCATTCATCCATTGATGGACACTTGGGTTGTTCCCTTATCTTGGCTATTGTGAATGATGCTGCAGTGAAGATGGGAGTGCAGATATCTCTTTAAGATACTGATTTCATTTCCTTCAGATAAATACCCAGAAGTGGGATTGCTGGATCATATAGTTCTATTTTTAATTTTTTGAGGACCTCCTCATATTGCTTCCCATAGTGGCTGCACTATTTTACATTCCTGCCAACAGTGCACAAGGGTTCCCTTTCCTCTGCATCCTCTCAACACTTGCTCTTTTGGGTTCTTTTGATAATAGTCATCCTAACAGGTGTGAGGTGATATCTCATTGTGGTTTTGATTTGCATTTCCCTGATGATGAGTGATGCCGAGCATCTTTTCATGTACTTGTTTGCATCATATACGTTCTTCCATTCCATAGGTCGCCTTTTCACTTTGTTGATTGTTTCTTTTGCTGTGTAGGAGCCGTCTCCCTACTCAACGGAGAATCCAATGAGTAAAGGAGGAAATAGAAAAAAAATCCTAAAATAAAATTTCTATCAGGTGAGATATTTCATTTCCTTTCTTCTTTTGTAAACTAGAATTATAATAAGAGAAATATGAAAAGCCTGAGGTGCTCAGTGCATTCTTTTGTTGGACAGCAAATTCACATGGGAAGATGAACTATCAAGCAAGAGGTTGCTTGCTAGACAAGATCTGGAGCAAGGAAAATAAGCTGGGAGGTCTGGAGGTTGGGGGTCAGTAAATAAGGATAACCTGACGCATCTGTTTGGATGGGCCAGATATTAGCATTTTCTCCTCTGAACAATACAGAAGAAAGCCCTGAGAGTAAGATAACTTGTTTTAACCAAAATGACAGGTACCAAGTGTTCATTTTTTTTAAAGCTCTTTATTGGATATTGTTACTACTGTTCACCACCAGTTATGACCACTACTACTACCAGACTGTCACTAGTGATCAATTATTATAAACAGAGAGAAGAGCAGGCATTACACATCTATTATTATGTTTCATCTGTAATTACAGTTATAACAATTGCAGGAAAGGGTATTACCTTCCTGGGGTTAAGTAAAATATGGCAACTTGGAGACAAGGTTAGCATAGTCCTGGATTTACCATCAGGAGAGGAGACCAAATTGACTCAGGCATAAGAAACACAAGCTGTTTTAAGTCAAGAGTCATGCACACAGTTTGAATGCAAGTATTGAGGGAGGGGGAGAGCATAAAAAACAATTACCTTGGAAGTTGGTTTTTAACAGTATCATATTATCATTAGCAATAAAGGAGCAATTATCACAGTTAATAAAATCACATTAAAACATATGACAGATAAAGAAAGCACAATGGGAGAAATTTAATGGACTACATTTCCTGCCAGATTTTATATTGGGTGTTAGATTATTTATAGGACATATGTTCTAGGAAAACAAATGTTTAAATTGGAAATGAGCAAATCTGAAGACATTTGCTTCTTTGAAGCATTGTGGTTTTACATTATTCTGGTAATTTATATGCCCTAGAAAATATGCTGTTGCTTTTATTAAAGCATATATGGCTTTCTAAATATATTTTTAATATAGCATTATTTTATTTTGTAAATAGAAATTTCCATTTTAATTTAAAGTAAACCAATTTCATAATACTAGAGGTGTTACATCATCCCAGAGCACCCTCTCTCTGCCCACCTCAGCCTCTTCTCTCCCCCACCCCACCTCCCTCCCTCTTTCAGCCGGCCCTCCCTCTAGGCTGTGTCCCCTCTCCTTGACTCTGTTACCTGCTTCCCCACATCACTTTAGCTGCTGCCTCTGCTGTTTTGCTGCTGTTATGATTCACCTTTCCCCTACCTTGTGCTCCTAACATTTTCATTCTTATATACTGTACCAGAGAACCCAAGTGGTACCAGGATTTAAACTATGTTTTGAAGTTGAGCTTGCCCAGAAGAAAGACCCAAGTTAGAAGCCCTGCTTGATGACTTATCATCTATATGACGTTGAGTAGTTAACTTCTCTGGACCTTGGGTTCCTCATATATAACATGAGGGTAATAATAACTGTTTTGATGGACCATGGTGAGGATCCAGTTAGAGAACGTCTATAATGTTCTTAGTGTCATGCCTCCTACAGAGAAAGTGCTCCATGAACGGCAGCTAATAAAACTGCTGAAGGAGAAGCCCTCCTGTCTGGAAGGCAGGAAAGGTCTTACCTCTTGCCTAGAGGCCCCGGCACCCCACATCTGTCTATACTGGCAGCTTGTTCTGTGCTCTTTTCCAGGTTTTTTTCATCTGCATCACAAGTCTGTGACCCAGTGTTTCTCCAACCCAGTGTTTCTCCAACTTTACCATGCATATCTCACCTGGTGGAAGGTATAGAATTTCGGGCCCTCCAAGAAGAGATTCCCATTCCATTGTTTCTGCGGTGGGATCCAGAAAGCTGTGTTTTTACAAGTGTTTCTAGTTCTGAGCCAGGATTAGGGACCACTAATGTTAAAAAGCACCACCATGACTCAGAGCAGTGGCTTCTCTGGTCACATTGTTCCGAGCTTGCTGACCACTATGACAGCGCGCTGGTCTTCCACATTGATCCTAAGGCTAGAACAGATGTAGTCATAAGACAGGTTTCTCTCTAATTACTCTTCTATCTCTTGCTTCTGGACTTAGCACCCTAGAAGGTGTTATTTATATTGCCATTTCAGTTGAGGATGGGAAGAAAGAGCTTCTGGGTAGACCGTCTCCTGTGGGCTTCTCCCTGGTAACAAAAATTCCCCTTTCTCTATGATTGTGGTTCTCAAAGTGTGGGCCCAACTACCAGTGCTGGTATCACCTGGGAACTTCTTAGAAATGTGGAATACCAGGCCCTACCCTAGACTTACTGAAACATAAACTCTGGTGGTGGAACCCGGAAATCTGGGTTAATTAAACATTTTATTTGGGGGTAATTGTAGTTTCACATACACTTGTATGAAACAATACAGAGATCCCCCATGTCCTTTATTCAATTTCCCCAATGAAAACATCTTGCAAAGATGTAGTACAACATCACAACCAGGATACTGACAGTGATGCAGTAGCGATACAGACATTTGTGTCCCCACAAGGATCCTCCTGTTGCCCTTTTATAGCCGTACCCACTTCCTTTCTGCTCTCACCCTCTGCTTACCTCCTGGTAGCCACTAATCTGTTCTCAATTTCTATAATTTGTCATTTCCCAAATACTGTTGTATAAGTGGAATCAGACAGTATGTAACCATTTGCAATTTTTGTTTTAATATCACTAAAATTTATTCTCTGGAGGTTGCTGTATCAATAGTTTATCCCCTTTTATTGCTGAGAAGAGTCATGGTATGGAAGGATCACAATTTACAGTTTGTGCATGGTTATACTCACACATTAAGGACATCTGCATTTTCTTTTTTGACTATTGCAATTAAAGCTAATATAAATTATAAGTCTTCATTTCTCTGAGATAAATACCTAGCGGTATAGTTGTTGCCTTGTATGGTAGTTGCATAATAAGTTTTTAAAGGAATTTCTAAATGACTTTCCAGAGTGACTGTGTCATTTTACATAACTTATCAAAGTCTTGGCATCATTTTAACAGTTTAATTAAAGTATAAAAATGTACCTTCGTATGTCCTTTTACCTTCCTACTTACAATATAATTGTCTTAAGTATTTCTTCTACATACATTTAGAATCACATCTATAATAATCGAGTGTTATAATTTTTGTTTCAACCATCAAACATAATTTTAAAACTCTGAGATGAAAAGAAAAGCCTACTGTGTTTATCCATAATTTTGCTTACCATGTTCTTTTTCTCTTCCTGATGTTCCAAATTTCCTTCTTTTACTAGTTTTCCTTTTTTAGAGAACTTCTTTTAGCCATTCTTTGTAGATCTGCTTGGAATAAATTCTCTTAGTTTTCTCTTGTCTGAGAATGTCTTGATTTTCCTTTATTTCCTGAAGGATATTTCCTCTGGGTATAGGATTCTGAGTTGGTATTTCTCTTTTTTTTCCCAATACTTGAAAAATATTGCACTATTTCTTCTGGACTCCATGGTTTCTGATGAGAAATTTGCAGTTATTTGCATTGTCTTACCCTCATAAGTAAGATCTCATTATTCCCTAGCTACTATCAAAATATTTTTCTTTGACTTTTGTTTTCAGAAATTTAATTATGATGTGTCTCAGCATCAATGTCTTTGGGTTTATCTTGTTTGGAATTCTTGCCAAATTGGAGAAGTTTTCAGCTATTATATCTTTGAGAACTTTTTTAGCTCCTTCTTGTTTCTCCTCTCCACTGGGACTCCAATGATGCAAATGTTAGATCTCTTTATATAGTTCTGTGTTTCCTGAGGCCTATTTGGTGGTGGAGGAGAGGGGAGTTTCTCTTGTTGCTTCACACTGGGTAATTTCTTTTTTTTTTTTTTAAAGATTTTATTTATTTATTTGAGACAGAGAGAATGAGAGAGAGAGAGCACATGAGAGGGGAGAGGGTCAGAGGGAGAAGCAGGCTCCTTGCCGAGCAGGGAGCCCGATATGGGACTCGATCCAGGGACTCCAGGATCATGACCTGAGCCGAAGGCAGTCGCTTAACCAACTGAGCCACCCAGGCGCCCCACACTGGGTAATTTCTATCACCCTGTTTTCCAGTTCACCAATTCTTTCACCTATCCTCTCCATTCTACTGTTGATCCCATCCTTGAACTTTGAAAATTTCAGCTATTGTATTTTCTATTTCTAAAATTTCCATTTGGTTTTCTTTATACCTTTTATTATTTTGCTGAGACTTTCTATTTCTTTGCTGAGGCTTTTGATTTTATCATTTGTTATTATCTGAAGCATATTTTTTATTATTCATTGAAGCATTCTTGTGATAACTGCCTTAAAATCTTTGTCCAATAATTTCAACTTGCCCATCATCTTGAGATTGGCATCTATTGATTTTCTTTTTTTTTTCCATTTAGTTGAAGGTTTTCCTGATTATAGGTATGATGAGTAATTTTCAATTGAAATTGGACATTTTTTTATTATGTTAAGAGACTCTGGATCTTATATAAAACTTTTGGTTTAGTTGGCTTTCTCTGACACTGCTCTGGCAGGGAAATGTGGGGCAATGTGTCACCTTGTTAGTGCCAGATGGAAGTAAAAGTCCAGCTTCCGTACTTGGTCTGCACTGACACTCAGGGGAATGGGGGCTCCTAGTCCCAGGTGGGGGTGGGAGTTTGAGCTCACATGGTCTCCACTGATACTGTAGTGAGAATGGCCTCATTACCGCTGAGTATTAGGTAAAGATCCTAACTCTCCACTGGGCCTCCTCTGATACCATGTCAGTGAGGAGAGAGAAGAGTGCCTCATTATTGTTAGGTGGGGATGGAAGTCCAGGCTCCCCACAGAGTCTCCACTGACATAGGGCAGGAGCTCATTAATGACTGAAGGGAAAGAAATTTCTGGCTCCCTGCTTAGCCTTCTTTAACACCACCCCAGCAGGGGACTTGAGGCATTTCATTACAACCTCACTAGGATGGAAGTCTAGGTTCCCCACTCAGCCTTTGCTTGGTCAGGTGAAGTTGTGGCCACAGTTTTTGGTGTTTTGGAGTAGAGCTGTTATTTTCTAAAGGTTTCTGTCTTGCTGGCTGCCCCTTTCTGAGTTCTTTTGTCAAGGTGTTTTGTTTTGTGTTGTGTTTTGTTTGTTTGTTTGTTTGATTGGTTGGTAGGTTTTTTTCTTTGGTCTGGGGCCCTTGGCATTTCCTGATTGCTCATTTCTTTCACTCCAAGTCTGGGATGTATGAGGCAAAAAAGAAAACTCAGGGAATTCATTGTGTCCTTCCTTGGGTCTCAAAGTCCTAGTCAGTTTGCCTTCTTCCCTCCACCTTTCAGAGCCTTCTTGTGTCACATACACATACACACACACACACACACACACACACACACGATGTCCAGTGTTTTTAGTTGCACTTAGTGGAAGGAATAGGGGAAAGTGTCTACTCCATCTTTTTAGGAGCAGAGGTCACCCAGTCTGCATTTGACAAGCCTTCCAGGTGGTTATGGTGCATGCCGAAGTGCTTACGAAACTGTACCACCTTTCTGTGGAGCAAAGAAATGAGTGTTTGGTGTTAACATGAAAAGTTTTATGTCACTGTTACTATCTTAGCAGAAAAACTCTTTCCTTACCCATAAATCAGTTCCCTGTTGTGCATGTGCGTTACATCATTTTAAACTCAAGGCTTTGGGATCATTTCAGAAGCCAGGGTGGGCTTCGGGGCCCCAGGTTAGACAGAGAACACAGTCAAGAGTAGCCTTTGAGTGTAGTGCCCCAGGCCAGCATTTGTGGTTCATACTGAACGTGAGAAAATATGCAGAAAATATGGTACTGATTTGGATATAATTCAGAAATGTGGCTGAGCCTTCTTGAAAACAAAGCTGGGGATGTGACTGTCATTCCCACTGTGGGCATGTTTGTCCCATGCTTCTTTCCTTCCCAGAGAGGGAAGATTTGGAATTAGCAGCAGCTGGGAGTCCCCTGGGAAACCGTCTAGTAGGAACAATATTACTGAAAATAAAAATATCTTTAAATTGACCTTAATCATCCAGTCATTTAGAAGTTATTTATTGATATCACTAGATCAATAAGATTGCCCTAAAAGCAACATACTTTGTTTTTAAGATTATAATGCAGTCATTATTATTGAAATTTTCTGAAGCAATACTGTATATGAATATAATCACTTCATTTTTTTTTAAAGTCAAGATTAATCATCAAGACATTCCTTTGCTGTTGACATACTGTCATCATATCCCCTTAGCAGGTAAAGGAAGTGAGGTAAAGAGATTTAGTTCTCAACAATTGTTTGTTAAAGTTTATTAAAAATGATAGCCTTGATTAAGCACTTAATGTGCGTGGAGTGATGTTCATAAGACTTTATATACATGTGCACATTGTTGGGTCTTTTAATCCTTATGGCAACCTATTACCATTGTCCTGATTTTTCAATATTGTCTCATTTGTACCCATGGGATTTTAATTTATGGAGGTGACTGAGCAGTAACACAGACAGGTCAATGCCACTGAAAAAAAGAGTTTATTACTTACATTTCCCAAGAGAAGGGGGCATGCCATGCCACACAGGGCCATGGGAGAAGCATCAGATTTGGTCAGGAAGCAGAAGCAGGAACAAAGGAAAACCAAGGACAAACCCTTTACTGGGGCTTCCATGGAAAAAGACAAGGCAGGGCAGAATTTGGTAATTTGAGTAATTTCAGTAGGCTTTGGTTTATAGGGGTTGTCTCTAGTTGTCTGATACCTACTAGGGGTGACTTAGGGCAGGGATAATAGTGGCTTGGTGTGTGTGTTAAGTAAAGAGGGGATTGGGAATACAGACTCAGTATTGGTTATTTTGCATTTGAAAGGCATGCTCCAGAAGCAAGTGGTTTACTATCTTTAGGAATTAACTAGCTCTGGGACTATCAGGTCTCTAAGTCCCCCCAGATGTCAAAACATCATAAGATACAGAAAATTTTAAAAACATGATTAATACCAGTGTGGACACTGAGGCATGGAAAGTTTGAAGGACTGGCCCAAGTCACACAGCTGGGAAGTGGCAGACCTGGACATGAACAAGCTCCAGCTACCTCTGAAGATCCTGCATAGATTCAGCTTCAGGATTGTTTCCTGGTTCTTGTCATTACACCACAGTGGCTTTAATGATCTCAGGCACAAATGGCCGATGGGATATGAAAACAGAAGTGCTTTTAAAGAGAGCAAAGAGCAAAACCCTTGAAACTTGACATTGGGAGATAAAGCTAATAGAACTGGGATCATTTAGCCAGGTGAAGAGAAGGGTGAGGTGTCATGCTGGTTTGTGAAGGATTGTGACACACTGGACTGTGAAGAGCTGGGATTTATCCCTATGTCCATGAAGGACTAAGGACAGCAATGAAAAGTTTCCTAGGAACGTTGATTATAAAACAGTAGTGGATTACTGGTTAAGGACATGAATCTACTTCTCAGGAAACAATCTCACCCCCCACTAGCCCTCCCATCTGTGCTTATCCACTATTCTTATTTCTCATAATTATTATAATAATTAAAGTGCAGAGTGAAATAGAATCATATCTTCAAAACTTTATTTTATATTATTCTACCTTAAATAATTGTCTTCTCATGTAATTATTTATGAAGGGTTTGAATTTTCATCTACTGTACTCCAGTGCAAGAAATATCTCATTATAATTTTAACCAGATTCGAAATCTTTAATTATCAAGATGGTGAGAAATTCATCACCCGTCATAAGGGTATAGGATGGGCCTGGCGAGGGGGCGGCGGGGGGAGGTGTCCTGGCCCTACACTTCCAAAGTCACACAAGAGAATAGGGGTTAAGATAGTTTCTGGGACATGGAAGGAGTTTCTTATCTTCCATATGATGATTACAATAACTGTATTATTCAAGTTTCATAACCACTTAAAGGCAGGACTGTACTTCTCTATGGTTCCCTTAAACCTGAGTGGCCCTATTACACCTGTGCTAAACTCAGGCACAGAAGTGACAGTCTTGGTGCCTGGTGCACAGCGTCTCAAGTTGCGCCACGTGGTTTGTGGAGGAGTCAGGGCCGATTCTGTTACTCCATCAAGTACTGACCTCCTGTTCCCAAGCTTGCAGAATCTCCCCTATCAAATATATGGAAACTCTCTTCCACTTTTCCAATCCCAAAGACCTTCTTTCCCCTTTCTCCTCTCATTCATTTCCTTAATTCAGGCTTTCAAGAACAAGTGAATAAGAGGGATTGTCTTTGAATAATATCTGCCTTTGGCCTTGGAACCCATATACAGTAAACCCAAAGGCCTTCCCCATTTTAATGAGGGAAGGAAAAATACGGTGCGAACAAAATGTAAATGTGTATCTCAATAAACCACCCTGCCGTCATTCTTATAGATTCAGAGAAAGGTTGGGTATGTCACATCAACAAAGTACTGCGAATCTATTCTTACTGAGACTTGAACCTAACATTGCCATCTGCCATCATCTGCTGCCTCCCATAAAGGGCTTTGTAACTGCTAGTGACCAGCTGGTCATTTCTCTCATTATTCAATGCAAATATGTTATACCAAGAAAGTATGAATTGAAATAACATTTCAAAATATAATGCCACATTAGAAAAAAATCCTAAATACCAACAGAATGCAGTTTTTGGCCATGGGACTAAAAACAGCTTGTTGGAACTCATTTTGTTTGTTATAACTAAGCCACTCTGGAATGATTTCTTCTTTTCCAATGTGTAATGGTTCGTTTCATGCATGGAACAACTGTAATGAAAACAGCTCTTTACTAAGTCTTTGCCTTTTGGCTTTAAATTGCAATTAAAAAAACATTACTCAGGTCTTGATTGTTCTCCATCTTTACCTCTGGTGTTTGGGTTGTGGCATTTATCTAAAATTCTTTGTCTCATATAGAAATACGAGAGAAGCTGAGAAAAATCAATTTTAATGAAAGCATGGATGGGAGAAACAGATAGACCTCCAAAAACTCAGAGATTGCAAGAAGCTTTTAAACAGAAGCAACAATCATCATAAATTGCATCAATAAAGGAATTAAAGACTTGGAAGGCAGCCAAAATATATAGTTGCAGGCAAGCGATGAAAGGGTGTTAATAAATTTACATCCCATTATGGGGGACAGCCAAGGTTAGGCATTGTGGCCAAACAGAGATGTTCAGAAATAAAATAGATGGCTTCTTCCCTGTTAGAATATGTGTGGTGGGCAGTTCTGTTTTATGGACTCTGGGACCATACAGGGATCTGCAGGAGGAGGCAGCAGCTCACTCTCCACTCTCCAAATCCATCCCCATCTGTGATTTTTCTTCTTCCTCTTCACAAAAGACAAGCCACTGAAGCCATGACTTTTCAAAGTACCCAGAAATCCATGTCCGCAACAGCACAGCACGGGAGAGTTCTAGTTCTCTGCCACCATTCTGATCAATCCGGCTTCCCAAATCTGTGCTTTCCCATTCTCCTTGTCTCCCACTACCACATCCCACTCCTCTCTCTGTTATACACCCCTGTACCAGCTCTCAATCTCCTCTCCCTAACTTCAACTCATTCCCACCACTGCAAGAATCATCTTTAAATAAATAATACAAATTGGAAGATGTCAATCCCTTTTATGACTCCTGGTTATCTACACAACGAAATTCAAGTTCTTCAGAACATGTTTTTGTTATTCTCTCTTTTTTAGTCTTATTGCTTTTATATCTACATCTGATCCCCTCTTTTATTTTGGGAAACCCACAGTGTGTGCTGTTGGTAGGAAGCAGCACATTGCTTCTGCCCAATAGTTTTCCAAAAAATCTTTTCTTTTTATGTGATCCTGGGTCGATTTCTGTTGCTTGCCAGTGCATCTCTGATATGCAAAGACGACAATTTCCCTTGTGGTCTTGTACTTGCTTTTTTTCTTTAGCCTTATTTCTCAATATCCTTAATTTCTTCCCTGGGTTTAATCCTGTCTTCCTAATCTACTTGGACCCCACTGAACACCATATACTCTCTCTCCTCCAAGTATTTGTACATGCTATCTCATTCTCCCTGAACATCCTTCCCCTGGTGCCTTCTTAAACATTCTTCCGTTTAGATGTCAACTCCTCCAGGAAGCTTTTGCTGGTATTCAAACAATGGGCTATCTCCTCTTGTAGGGTTGTAGCTTTACTCCTCTGTTGACACCAAATTACCTGCTCACCTTTCCTTTGACTGTAAGTTCTAGGAGGATATGGACTTTTCATTTTTTAACAAGATTTTTATTTTATTTTATTTTTCATTAATTAATTAATTAATTAATTAATGTTTTCACTATTATTTCTCTTGTACCTAGCTCCTCAAGGTGGGACATAGGAAAACAATAATCATCCCCCCAACAAGTAAGTTTGTCAAGTTAATTTAGTTGTAGGTGAACTAGAAACATGTATATTTTCCCCTTTTTTGATATAAATGTTATCAAATATTATTACATGCCAGGATGGGATTTTCTACATTTCAATTATTCGCATATCATCTTCATAACTTTCGTCAGCTCTAAATAATGCCTGTGCTATTATCTGCTTAAGAGTTCTGTTTAAATAAATTCATTTTTATTAAAATATACTTATTTAAAAAGGCAACTTTATACACTAATGTAAGTTTAAAAACCCCATTATTTGCATAAATAGAAGGTTCAGATCAATATGAAGGTAAAACAATATGCAAATATTAAAACTTTGCACAGGAATATTAAGATTAAACAATGTACACATACTTTGAAATGTGTCTTGTGTTCAATCACTGGTGTACAAGCCATGCTTGGGACCAATGTTTTATATTGTAAGAACCATCTATAGTCTTGTTTTAAGGTCTTTGCCCTGCATACTTCACAGGGTTGTTAAGATAAACATGTGAGAGCAAATTAAGCTCTTATAAACTGTAAACTCTATACAAGGGTAAATGGTTATTAGTTTTATTCTATTTCTCTTAGAGAAGATAAGCAAGTGAAGGAATAAGACCACAGAGAAGTCAAGACAGGGAGAAGGAGTCATATTTCATTCATATAGTGGCTCATGAAGATGTAACTCAGTTTTACTTAGACTTCCAGAGGATGCCAGAATTCAAAGCTATTCCAGAAAATTGTTTTTCATGTCACTAACTCATTATCAAAGTGATTTTTCAGATTGTGAAGTTGAAAATATTTCATTTTATTTATTTTTTATTTTTTATTTTTTTAAGATTTTATTTATTTATTTGACAGAGAGAGGCATAGCGAGAGAGGGAACACAAGCAGGGGGAGTGGAGAGGGAGAAGCAGGCTCCCGGCCGAACTGGGACCCCGATGCGGGGCTCGATCCCAGGACCCTGGGATCATGACCCGAGCCAAAGGCAGATGCTTAACGACTGAGCCACCCAGGCGCCCTGAAAATATTTCATTTTAAATTAATTACAATTTCAGTCTCAGAGAGTGTGTTAGTTGGAAATAAAGGTTATCAGTATATTAACTCTACCACCAGTATAAATTTTTAATTAAAAGTAAATATTCACACAAAGTAAAAGCTTACAAAAATACACACCATACTTTTAGAAAACAAATTCGAAATGATTCTATTACAAAGAAATTTTATTCTTATTTTTCTCACTCGTGTGTTTAGTTATGAGTGCCCTTATTAAAAACATGAGGAACAAAACAAAAACAAAAACAAAAACAAAACAAAACAAAAAAGCTTGAGGAGCAACCACAAACTCACTATCCAGACCAAGAACTTGAATGTTAACAATGACTTACATCTCCCTGGGTGCTTCCCCTCATCTCATTCTCTCCTACCTCCCTAGCTGTGGTTGCCATCTTGAATTCTGTGTTTATCACTCTCTTTATCAGCAGCTTTCTTCCTCATGGTTTTATGATACATCTATGGCTGAACGATGCACTACTTAGCTTTCTTTAATTTGGAAAATTATACAAAGGGCATTGAGCTGTATGTAGTCTTCTGGGAATTGTTTTTTGTACTTGATACTGTATTATATCACTAAGATTACTGTGCATTGTTACATATAGTCACAGTTAATTATTTTTTATTGCACCCATGCACACACACGTATGTAATATAAGTAAATTACTTATCCATTCTTCTGACTTGGGCATCTAAATGGTTTCCAATTTTATTGCCACTCTATGCTGTTGTTGAGCAAACACAGGTGAATAATCTGAGAGCATACCCAACAGGCTTTCCTAGACAGCATTGGGGAAACTTGTGGTGATGGGGGCAGTAGTAATCTAAAGATCCACAAAGTTTAGAAAATCCCAACCACCTTGATCCTTAAGAGGTAAGAAGCAGCGGCTCTACTTGAAACTTCGCTTGAATTTCTCTTTCTGTTTCTATCTCTCTCTCTCTTCAAAGTACATTTTGAAGTGTTCTTCCTCACTTCACCCATCCCAGCGTTGGCAGGCAAGCTCTGGAAAGAATTAGAAAATGAATGACTTCTAGAAGTAAGGTTTTTGTATTGAAATCCATTTCCTCCTCAGTCACTTTTCTGCTGTTCCTCTATGTCCTTTCCACTAAATGTCACTCATTCTCATCGCATAAATAACTCTGTTTGGAAACCAAGGCAGGATGTTTGCCCTTCCTTCAAGAGAGTTTAATCTATAGTATTTTATTGTTCCGTGGCTATTGAGTAAGCATTTGTCAAGCAGGTGCTGTGTGCTGTGCTATGAACAAGTCATAGTCCATGATCTGGTGGGGAAAACAGATTCCCAAACAAATAACATCTTTCAAGATTAATGAACAAATCTAAGTTTTGAAATAATCATATATTTAGGTGTTTTAAAGCCTAGAAAGTGTAAAAGTAAAAAGTCTCCCTTCTACCATTGTCCAGTTCACAAACACCTTCCAGTATAAACAGGGTTACTAGTTTCTTGTGTGTGTTTCCAGAGATTTTAGCATATATGCAAATGTAAATATGAACATATATTTATCATGCTCCCCTTTTTTCACACACTGCAATCTTTCCATAGAAATACATGAAGACCTTCTTCATTATTTTATAGAGGTACACAGTTTTCTTTTTTTTCTTTTTTTTTTTTAAAGATTTTATTTATTTATTTGACAGAGAGAGAGACAGCGAGAGAGGGAACACAAGTAGGGGGAGGGGGAGAGGGAGAAGCAGGCTCTCTGCGGAGCAGGGAGCCCGATGTGGGGCTCGATCCCAGGACCCTGGGATCATGACCTGAGCCGAAGGCAGACGCTTAACGACTGAGCCACCCAGGCGCCCCGAGGTACACAGTTTTCATTGTATTGATATTCCATAATTCATTTTACCAACCTCATAGACAGACATTCAAATTTTTTTCTCCAATATTTTTCTGTAACAAATAATGCTGCAATGAAGAGCTTTGTGCATATGCCATTTCATCATCTCATCCATGTAAAAGCTAAGATAAATTCTTAGCAGTGGGATTGTTTGGTCCATGAGCTTGTGCTTCCTTTAAAAATTTATAATTATCCTGTCATGAGATTTTTAAACTATTTATTTATTTATTTAATCTTAAACCCACATGGGGGTCGAACCCCCAATCCCGAGATCAAGAGTCATCTACTCTTCTATCTGAGCCAGCCAGGCGCCCCTGAACTTGTACTTCCGATAGGTATCACCAGCAATATATGGAGGTGCCTATGTCTTCCCTTCATTGCCAACACACAATGTTCATTGAAATTTGAATTTTTGCTGATATGATGGGTGGTGACTTTTGCTGATATGGTGTGATGTTAATTTGCAACCCTTACTATGAGTGAGATTGAACATATCTTTATAGCACCAGTGTTACGTAAGTGGGGGTGAAAGTTGCACTTAAATTAAGTAGAATAGAAATAACAATTTATCATCCTTGCCCCTGGGGTAGGGAAACTCAATGTAAGCACGGTCCTCAGCAGTTTGCTTTGGATTCTTTTTCAAAATGCCTTACTGAGTCATGGTGAAAGCGTGACAAGGACGTGGCTTTATTTTTTCTTTCCTATCCTTTTCATTCTACTTGATCTTTTAAAATACACCACAGCCTCAGGTTCTGGATTGCTACTAATGTTTTCATGAGTTTGATTTTCGTTCAGCTTATTTGAATTCATGCTTATCACCATTCAGATGTTTTGGTGACATTTTTGCTACTTCCTTTTATCATGTGATTTTCTAAAGTTCTACTATATTATTACATGTTTAATTCTTAAACACATAATTACAAGAAAATTTTAACTTGTGAGGCATTTTAGGGTTTACAAAGTGCCTTTACATAGATTATCTCATTTAAGGCATCCAATAGCTCTCATTTTCTCTCAAGAAATTGCCTCCATTTTAATGCAGAGAAACGAAGAGTTATTTGCTGTCAGCCTCACAGCTAGCCTCGCCTGGGTCATGTTGGAATCCATATTTAAGAACTCATACTCCAAATCCAGTACATCTTCTAACTAGACTTGAGGTAGTTGACTGTGACAAAATAATCTTTGGTTCTCTTTTGCCTCCGTGTCTGTCTCCTACATCCACAGAGAGGTCATTAGCAGCCGGATGAGCAAAGGCACTAACAGGCTCTCATTCCCCTGATGTCCCTCCCCAGACTTCACTTGCATTGACTTTTCTCTGGGGGCTGTCAGAACACGCATTGTAGTCAAGTGACTTAAGAGACTTACTTCATATGTAGGTCGGTGCACAATTGATTAAGAATTTCTTCCAGCTTCCTCCTGACCTGTTCTTGTTACAAGGTTTGTCACTACAATCAGAAGGATTGAATCACCTATGTTGTCAATTGGGGTATTTGTTCTTTGGTCTAAAATAAATGAACACAGCCCTGAAAGAAACCTTTTATCCCATTGGTATCCATCATCACCATTCTTTGAAGTGTTTTTGAAAGGAGCAGTTGAATCAGAACATTTTATGAAATTGTCAGTCTGCGTCCTTGGAGGGCCGGACCTAAACAGCAATGTGAAAAGAGCCAGCACACATTATTTTCCTCTGTTTCAGAGTCTTTCTTCTTTAGCACAGAAAGCTGTGTGTGGTTTCCTTCTTTGTACAAGGGCGCTCTATTTTATTTTGGTCTGAGCCTCCACGGCATCAACTGACAATTTCATTAAAGATTCTGATTCAATTGAATTAAATGGTGAACTACATCAGGTGCAGAGGGGGTGACCTGACCCCCATTATGATTATTACTAAGCTTCATAACTGCCTTATCTGGTAATATTAGTGATTTGCAACGAGTCTCTTGGCCACATCCCTGTGGACGTTTGAGAAACAAATCCAGCTGAGTAGTGAGTCTGCCTTGTAATAAGTGAGCTGTCTTGTGGAAAGCCAAGAAAAGAAAACACTTTTGGGGTAACAGGCTGACCTTCGCTTCAGTGGGCATAGGAGGTGATAAAGACACAGAAGTGATTTTGGAGAAAGCTTACAAACAAAGCACAGTTATGGATAATTAGCTGGAAAATGCTATTAAATTCAATGCTTCCCAAAGAATTAATGCTTTCTTATTTAATATCAAATCCCATTCTTACCGTGTTCAACTTCAGTTTGTTTTTCACCTTTGCCTCCACAACACTTATTTATTTACTTTTTTCCCACCTCTATGTCCTTTCACTTCTGTATCTCCAGAACTGAGCGAACATTCAATAAATATTTGTCAAGTTCATAACTGAATGGGTCTGAGGCTGATACACTTTGACCCAGCTCTGGTTCCTCCCCTACATCTTCAGGGTGAGTGTCTTCTCTGTCTTACACTTTCTACCTTTCTGTTTCTGCTATTTTGGTTCTTCCTTTTCAATATTTAAAATTACTCATGTGTCTTTCACCTTGGAAACAAAAGTAGGAAGAGGTTTTGTCAACCCAATGCCCCCTGCAACTCTCACTCTATCATTCTACTCCCTTTTTGAGTCAAACTTCATGAAAATGCCTTTCTATACTCACTGCCTTGCTTTCCTTGCTTTTTCTGCATTTTCCAACTTCTGCCTCTTAAGGTGCCCCAAGGAACTGTAAATTCCTTATTAAATTTGTTCCTTTGGTAGCATTAACATTGTCAGCCACTCACTCCTTCTTGAAACACCCCTTTTCATTGGCTTCCCGACCCGGTGTTTTCCTACTTGTTCTTTTCCCCTTCTTATCTGTTTCCTTTGAAAACTTCTCTCCTTTGCCTGTTTCTTAGACATTGGTGCCCTCAAATATTGGTGTCCTTCAGAGGCACTCCTCCTCCTCTCCCCAGGTAGTGTCTCTTAATCTCCTGGCTTCTATGATCTCCCCCTCTGAGTTCTCCCAGACCTACTTACAGAGCCCAATAGAAGTGCTACAAGGATCTGCACCCGGATGCTTCTCAGCACTTTACCCTCAAAATGCTCAGACTTTATCATCTCTTCCAGAATTTTACTTCTCTTCCTATTTCCCAGTTTCAGTGAATGGCACCTTCATCCTTCTGGTGGTCCAGTCCTGACTAGAAAAACAGGCGTCACCCATAACTTCTCCTTCATCCTTACCCCTCTAACGAATCACAAGGTGCTTCCACTGAAACGTTTAAAATGTTTCTTCTTCCAGTCCCCACTGGCTCTGCCCAGGTACAGGCCACCATCCTCTTCACATTTGTTACTAAGACTTTCTTCCAAGTGGTCTGTCCAACCTTCACTCTTGCAGGCCTACAGTCTGTTTCCATACATGGCTAGATTGATCTTTCCAGAATGCAGATTTGGCAACATCCCTCTCTACTTAAAGTCCTACATTTCCCTTTTTATTAAATCAAAACACATCAGCATGTCAGACTTGATCCTACAGAAGGCTCACACACTGTTCCTCACTTCTTGTACTCTGCTTCACACCCTCATCTTCAGGTCCTGGGTTAGCTGTTACTTCCTCCGGAAATCTTTTCTGACCACCAGAGACTGAATTAAGAGTCCTTTTGTGTTTTTACCACAGCATACTAATATCACATTTTTTAGTGAATTGTAATTAGTTTTTTACTCATAAATCTTCTCAAGTAATAAGTTCCTTGAAGGCACAAGTTGCTTTTATCCTTCTTATCATTATGTCCCAAGGATATTTCCTGGCGTATACTACTCATTTAATATTTATAAGACAACACAGATGAGTCTGCCTAAATTACTTGACATAGGTCCTACTGTTCAGTAAAAGGTTGGAATAGAATAATATATATAAAATGATCAAGGTAGTCCTTCAATAAACATTATTTCTTTTCCCTTTCTTATTTGGTTCCTAAGAAATATTTACTTAGAGCTGTGGAGTGGGTTAATTTAGTCTTACAATGATTTCAGTTTTTATACTAAGACCTATTGCCATTTAGAGCCAATAGAAGTATAGAACTTTATGGCTGCAATTGTCTTATCTGTAGTTCAATGCCCCGTGAAAGTACTGCAATCATATTTCTAGAATAAATTGAAGTCTATTGAGAATGAACAGAATGTACTAGCCATAGGGTAGCTGTTCCATAGAGCGACACTTGGATTAGTTCTTGAATTTCCCAGTTGGAAATTCAATCAATTATCAGATGACTTCACAAAAGAAAATAATAAGGATTGTTATTAGCAATGATAAAAATATCTCATGGTTGGATGCGTCTATGCTATTTACTAAATACATGAATGCACATGTAGATTCCATTCAATTAGTCCTTACCGAGAAGCACAGAGCCAGGGTCAGATAATGTAGCTATACAAACCAAAGCAAAGCATATAGAAAAGTGCTATTCAAATAATACTTTTGTTCTTTTTTCCTACTTTCACATTTTGAAATTGGTGATAAAAATGATGCATGTCTCACAAAAAGGATAACATTTAGATAAGTCTTGATTACCATGTTTGACCCTCACAACAATTCTAAAAGGACTGAGAAGATATTATTTTCACTTTCAATATGAGGACACTGAGGCAAAGTCTATGTATTTGTCTGTTTAGTTATTCAACACCTATTGAACATGTCCTATGTCTTGGATACCTTGACAGGTACTGAGATGTGAAAACAAAAAAGATTACCACCTGCTCAATCACTTCTACTTTTAAGATTCATTACCTCCTTCCCTCACCCTCACGTATCCCTGTCCACATTCCCCAAGTGTTTAGTTTATGCTCTAGAGCTCTGTGTACTTGGGGTGGGACTGGAGGATAGAGGGAAAGGGAGAAGGGGGGGAGAGCAAGGGGGAGGGAGAAGTAGAAGAGGAAGAATGGGGATGAACATGCACAGTGTTGAAAAACAATGAGTAGCCTTGGGTCACTCACTGATTTTTCCCTTTCCAGTTCTCATCTAGATACATCCAGCCACATCTCCCTCATTTCTTATCCTGAAATGCCACAATGTTCTGTACAGCCTTAGAAACCACCCTCTCTCCACACTTTCTAGGCCGGATATGGTTAATTGGTGCTCTGCTTCTGTTTGCCTCCTTGGATGTGCCTTGTTGAATCTCAGAGTCTGGAGAGCCAGATTCTACATTTGTAGACTCTTGCAGCTAGTTCTGGATACCAACTAGATATGCAAGATTTGGAACCTGGTAGTGAGGTGGATGCTAGCACCCTTCCACTGTTTCTGCTGGCAAACAAGGTCTAGGGACATGAGTGTTGAGAAGCGGTGTGGTGTGGCTTTTTGATCCTTGCATCAAATCTCTGGCTTTAATTTTTGCACTCAATGGTTCCACTGGCAGTCTCCTCATTAAAGCTCCTCTAACACTTCTCATGATTGTAGTGGCATTTAATTTCAGTATTAAATTCCTTTCTGTTAAAATACCTATAGAGGTTCCTGTTTTCTCTACAGAACTGTAGAAAATATACAAACTTTTGCTTAAATCAATTTGAAATTTCTGTTTTTCCAACCAAATTTGTCCCGGCCGAGACAGGGAAGATAACAAGAAAATATGAAAGCAGAGAAAGTCTTCCAGTACGTACATTCTAGTGACTTGCTTTGTCTCATGCAGCTTGTAATGAGGAAGCCTGTGTTTGAATCCAGATCCTTTGACCCTGGATTCAGAGAATTTTACTTATATTACCTATCACTTTTCCAAAGCAGTTAGAATATTACTTCAGTACCTGGCAAAAAGTAGAAAATCAGCATATGTTTTTCCATTTGAATAGAATTTTCAACATCTCCCAGGATGTATTTTAAACATAAACATAGGGATCACTATGTGAAAACCATTTCATTCTTTTTGGAAACAAGTAAAGAAAATCCTCTATATTTAGAAAAACAGAGTGGAAGTGAGAAAAGAGTAAAAAAGTAAGACTTTAAATATTAGAAAGTAGGTAATTTTTCCTATAACAGTAAAAAATACATTTTGATTATAAAATAAAACAACTCTACTTTCAAAGATTTAAAATTCATGGGTATGTCATTTATGAAAATTACTTCTGATTTTTAGTTTTTATTTAAATTCCTTCTCATACCGGAGTCAGTTGAATTATTCAGCAAAACTTCCATTATTTCAGAACAATATAGCTTAACAGCTAACATGGACCCAGTGAATGTTGTCTAAGGTCACTGGAATGACTATTGACCTGATAGAATTATGTAGAATTGCTTTATGTACCTATTTATCTTACAGAATTTCAATTATATCTTGTTGATATTTTATGCAATCTGAAAGCCTTAAAGATAAGAGCTATGATAAATTTATAGAACAGTTGTATATATGAATTATGGATAATTTAAGTAAATTACTGTCAAAAATAATAAATGAGATGACATAGGTATGAACAAATAACTGGATGAAAAAATGACTTATTCTACCCACAAGAGATAAGCAAAGCAGCTGTTTCAGGTTTCAAAACTAAGCAAGAGTGTACCAGACCTGGGGAGTGGGAGCAAGCAACATTCTAGTTCGATATAACAGAACAGCACTGGGTAACAGGAAATTACTGTATACTTAAAAAGTGTGACACATAAGAAGAAGGTTATGTTTGTGTCCCTATAGAGTAAGTTACCAGGTGTAGAACAGACTGAGGCCAGGTCAAGGGGGTTTATAGGGTATGCTTGTATTCTCTAGGTGGTGGGTGATCACTGAGACATTAACAGAGGACTGTCACGTGCAGATTTATGGCCAGAGGTAAATCTGGTGGCAGTGTTAAAGATATAAAAGGAGTTTAAAAAGGAGGTCTGTGTAAAGAGTCTTGTTAATAATGATGACAATAATGGTTCTGGAAGGGAGGGGCTGAATCTGAGAGAAATTTTGAAACAGAATAGGCCAGCTTTTATGAATAATTGTGTGTGTGTGTGTGTGTGTGTCTAGTGTGTGTTAGGATGTCTGAATGAGAATTAATTCTGTGTCCTAGGTTTCTGGCTTGGAAGACTGAGTGATGGTAACACCATAGACCTGAGAAGGAATGTAGGAGAAGAACCTTAGTTTCTGTAAATGATGACAAATTCATTTTGAACAAGTTGGATTTAAGATGACTGTAGAATATCAGGTTGGACCAGTAAGAAATTATCATACACACACACACACACACACACACATATACATACACACACACACACACATATATATACATACACACATATATATACATTATATATTATATTATGCATATTACATATATTCTATTGTGTATTTTTTTATATATATATGTAGACTTGGAGGCTGGTTTACAGATTATAGCAGAAACTAGAAATTTGTTTTTCATCAATGGAAAAATACTGAAGAAGTTGATGAGCTCACTAGATTAATTTCATTCAGACCACAAAGATATTTTATAACAGGGGTACCGATATGGGTAAAGATCATGAAGATTATTATATTTCTACACTATTATTTTCCATCCTATTGAATTATACAGGTAAGAAACAGAAAATCTTTACTTCAACTAAGTAAGAGTTGTTTTTTTCCTTCCATCTTTAAGATGTATATAGGGGTGTGTGTGTGTGTGTGTGCGCGCATTCACTACTATACCATTAGTATATTGATTTTTTTAAAAGATTTTATTTATTTATTTGACAGACAGAGATAGTGAGAGCAGGAACACAAGCAGGGGGAATGGGAGAGGGAGAAGCAAGCTTCCCGCTGAGCAAGGAGCCCGACATGGGGCTCGATCCCAGGACCTTGGGATCATGACCTGAGCCGAAGGCAGACGCTTGATGAACAAGCCACCCAGGTGCCCCTATATTGATTTTGATATCATTGGCATCAATCTGAAAACATACCTTAAAATATCTAAATCCACCAAATATTGCTCACCCATTATAGAGTTGAATATTATTTGAATTCATTGTTTGATCAGAGTTTCATAATATAATAAAGTCTGTGCCACAAAACCTTTAAATTCTATAGCTTTGTGATATTTGCCATCTCTTAATAGATTCATGTTTGCAAGTTTAGTTCAGAAAAGAAACGGTTATTCTTTCCTAGGTGTGTTATAATGGCAATTTGAATACTGAGATAAAATGATTACCAGCGAGTGAGTGGTATGTCTGCCTTCGACTGCACTGGGTAGACTGTTATCAATAATCTAGGCAGGTGTAATGACAGAATATAGCAAACTATCTGTATGGGTGAGATGCTGGATTGACAATGGGATAAAATGAAAGTTAGCGTATTAAGCAGTGTGATCAACTCTAGCTATGTTCTTTACCAGCTGTGTTCCTTACCAGAATGATGGCAACCAGGCTTTTATTCCCACTTCTACTCCCAAGACTTGGCAAGAGATATGCATACCCATCTCTGAGAAACAACTATCTCAGCTCTCCCAAAATCCTGCACATTCTTACATCTAGGGTCCTCTAATAAAAAATTCTGTAATTAGGGGCACCTGGGTGGCTCAGTCAGTTAAGCTTCTGCCTTCAGCTCAGGTCATGATCCCAGGGTCCTGGGACTGAGCCCCACATCAGGCTCCCTGCTCAGCGGGGAGTCTGCTTCTCCCTTTCCTTCTGCCCCTCCCCCTGCTCATGCTCTCTCTCCCTCTCTATCAAATAAATGAGTGAAATCTTTAAAAAAAATTCAGTCATTATTCAATCCACCTAGAGTGAAATCTACCAGTTAAAAAGCTATATTCATACAGACATATTTCTTAACTACCTTTTCAGAAACTTATCACTAAGAATGAATAGGCAGCCAAAGATCACCTGATATTTGAGGAAAGACTTTGACAATAAAAATGATACACTAAAAAAAGTAAAGGAAAAAACATTTTAAAATGTAGGAAACATAAAATTTCAAAGAAACTAAAAAATCAATATACTCAGAAAGATGGGAGAAGGTATTATAATAATTACACAAAAAAGTATTTAATTACAAATTTCCAGACCCCTGGTCATAAAGGTCCTAACCCTTTTTTCAAGGAAAATAAGTCACAATACAAAGGATTAAGAATAAGAATGGCATTAGACTTTCCACATACATCAGAAGCTGCAAAACAATAGCTTCAATTATGAGTGAAAATTATTGGCAATCTAGAATTCTGTACCAAGTCAAACTATCAGGCTAGTGTGGTGATAAAGACATTTTCAGAAAAACACCATCTCAAAAAATTGTCTCTTATGCACTTTTCTGAGAAGACTTCTGAAGGATGTGCTTCACCAAAGTAAGGGAGCAAAGAAAAAGAGAAGCAGTATACAGGATACAAAAGAAGAGAAAGGCAAAGGGATTTCTCAGGATAAAAATTATTAATTATGCCCAGTGAGCAAGTAATAAAGATTAGAACAAAAAGATGGAGTTCCAGTATGGATTCTTCTTGGAAAAGAAATAAGAACCAATAAATTGTCTAATAGGTTTGACTGTGTGGGAATATTATGTGCAGAGACATGAATAAAGTTATTATATGGTGTGGAAAAACAGCTATAAACTTTTTTATAAAGAAAACAAAGAAAATGCAAAAATGAAGCAATATTAACTCTAGGAACAACAAAATGTTGTTCAAGTAAGAAAATAAAATAAAAATACTTGGCACAAGTGTGAACAATATTCATATAGTCACAATAAGAAAAGCACAGAACAGGAATTTTTAAAGCTTTATTATAAAAATGTCAGATACAAAATTAGAAAGAAAGGTATAATAAATCTCCATGTTCATTTTACCCAACTTCAACAATTATCAATCCTTTGAAAATTATCACCTCTTTAATCACATTCCCATCATTCTATTCCCCTAAGTAAGTAATAATTTCTTAATGTCATTAGCTACACATCCAATATATACATTCTCTAATTTTCCTATAGAGCTTTTTCTTTTTTAATAACATTTTTGTTTAGACCAGGACCCAAATGATCATTCTTTGCAACTTAGATTTCCCCTCCATGCCTTCTCTCTCTCTCTTTTTTTTTAAGTTTTTCTTTCCTCGCAATTTAAAAAAAATAGAAAACAGATCTTTTTTCTGTAGAGTTATTCATAGTTTAAATGGTGTTAATTGCATCCCATGACATTCTTGAAGATACCTGAAATATATAAAATATGTTTAAGTCTGTGCACTCATAATGATACCTAATGGAGGTACATTACCTGTGAGATAATCTCACTATAAAAAAAAAAAGTCCGACCTGAATCTGATTAAACCTTAAAAATCTATTTATAAATATATAAAATAATACATAAGGTATGTATGGAAAGAAGGACTAGAATTTTAATTTAACCAAATATTATGATAAATCCATATATGGAGAGTAGAGGAGGACCATAAGAAAGGACTAAGTCTTAATTTAGATAGCGATAGATAACATCAAGCCATGAAAACTAGGATACATATATTATTTAGAGGTATGGAGATAAATATTAACCACAAAGAGTTTAAGGGAGTTGGGCCTAGTTACGAAGTAAAGCAGGGAGAGGTCAGAGTATCATGGTTTTTTTGTTTGGGGTTTTTTTTTTAGCATTATTTGATTATTTGAACTGCATACTACTTTGATGAAATAACTTTAAAGTTAAAGAAATAAAGAACAAAAAGGTAGACACATCTAAATTGTCTTCTCCCAAAATTGTGTGCCTCCTCCCAACACAGTCAACAATATTACTCACCATTTATCCTGTATACATTTTATGTGTGTTGCTGTTGTTTAGTAGGGATTTTCTTTCTGCTTTCTAATGTTTCCACCTTTTGCATGCATGCAAGAAGGTTTACGTCATTAGGTCTCCATCACCCTGCAGTCCCTTCCTTCTCAGGATTGTCTGGGCTTGGGCAATGAATTTTAGAGTCATGCTATAAGCTATAAATAACTTTTGTTGTTGTTGTTGTTGTTACTTGGACCTGTTCCAAACCGCTTCAGCCCCTTAGACATTCCAGAACAGAATTGGAAATAAGCTCTTAACCATCAGTTACTAGAGAGGTTCACAGGTTATTGGAGAGAAGATGGGTCCTTCTTACTTTTAACTCAGTACTTCATCTCAAACTGATTAGCTTGGGGGTAAAGGGGGTGGGTGGAGATTTCTCTAAACAAAGGTCATATTTCATATTTGACCTTCTAGGCTAGCAGAAAAGTAAAATTGTCATAAAGGTATAAACTTTATTTTTAATATCATTTCCAATTACATCCTCATGAGAGTTCTTTTCCAGAATTAGCAGAGATCCTTGGAAATCAAATTATTACTTTACATCGATTCCTTTTCAATTGACTTGTGAGGCCCAGAATCACAGCAACACTCATCAGCATAAAGCCAAAATGACTACACAATTTAGTGTCAGAGCAATTCTTAACTCCTTTTGATTTTCATGTAGAGATTCCCTCTTTTTTTTCTGAGCTATTTAAACAGACAGAACAGTCCCTTTTATTTACACTAAATATGTATAAACAATCTTCTGAAACTTGGGAAGCTGTAAAGAAATGTAAGTTATTGTTTTATGATTTCTTCTCAAACACATGTAATAGACACAAGGAGGGAAGGCAGCCCTCACGGTGTCCTTTCCCAGACCTCCCCAAAAGGTTCATGGAGATTTCAGGGCGATCTGTGTACTGGGAAAGGGGTTAAAGATTAGATAATATTTTAATCATTTACTGTTACTAATTTTGTATTATTTATATCAATTTCATATGTTTGCCATCTTAAAAAAATGGTAGAAAAAGAAGTCTGTTGTCCAAAATAGGGAAAGAGAAAATATGCAAGTTAGTCCTAGATGTCATAAATTGATCTGTTAAATCAGTGGACGTTTGATTAAAAAGCAGGATTTTTAGCAGACTGTGGCTGTAAGAAAATTATTATTATCACATAGCCAACAAAAAATGTAACGGATGGAATGTTTTCAGTTGAAAATCTCCCTCTCTCTCCCTGTGGTCATCAGGTACGTTTCAAATTTATTTTTATGTATGTGGTTCCTGTTTACCAGTCATTTAAGAACTTGAGCTAGAATTGTCTTGCAAATCAAATGTGAATTTTATTTTTGTAAATTTTATTGTGTTGGCAATCTGACTTTTATTTTTAAAGTTCAAAAAATGTTCTTGTTTTATTTGAAAGGCATTTACAGAACTTCTATGCTTCTCTGAAAATGTAACCCTGTTCCTGTCACTTGGCTTAATGTCCCACACATGTTTTCTCACTTAAACTTTGCCTCATTTGGCTGTGGGTTTCTTTCTTTCTTTCTTTTTTTAATGTAGCCTTTGAAACCATCTCTAATGGAAAAATGCAGCTGTGAGCAAGATTTCCTAAAATGTACATGGAATTAATTTTCCAGGCATTTCATGCAAGGGCCCTGATGTATCTAAAGGAGAGATTTTGCCAAAAGGAGTTTTAATGTAACTAAATGAAAGAGGGAAACAGCCAGAAAAGAGGTTAAAGAGGAAAGCAAACCCCAAACGCAGAAAGGAGAAGAGAAAAGGCCCAGAGGAAAAGAGAAGAGGAGGAAGGGAAAAGAATGTGAATGGTGGAGGGAGGAAGGAAAAGCTAACACTTTCTATGGGAGGGAAGAAGAAAGAGGAAGGAGAGCAGAAGACAGTGGGGTCTGGGGGGACCTTGCTTATCTCCCTGTTTCCATTAAAGCAGTTGCTTTAACTAATCAGAGTCTCCACTGTCACCAAAAGCATTATTTTACATCAGATCAATGATTTTATGGTCTCTGAATTTAAACAAATTAATTTCAGCTAAAAGGCACATTATTAAAAAATAACAATATTTTAAGTATCACTGTCGAGAATTTATTTATTTTTTTTCATAAACAACGCCTCCTGGTCACATACTGTGTTTTTATTGACACTATAAGGTTAAAACCTGAAACAACAATGTTTGCGTTTACTAACGCACAGCTGGTGAACTTTTCATGCCCAGGGGATTGTAAAAATATAGAATCCCGTGGCTGACTTCAGACCATAAACATCAAGACTTTATTTTGTCGATTCTTCTATCTCAGTTTTTTGCCTCTTATTTACTCTAAGCTCTCAAGATAAATGACAAAAATCCGAAAGTCACAGAAGAAGCAAAATGTATTTTTAATATGCATGTGAGGATTCAGTGATGTATTTTCCAGCATTGCTCCCAGGGAGACCATAAACTTCAAATGTATGTGTAGCACATTTTCCATAGTATAAAATATTTAACGTATTAATATAATACAAAGAAATTAATAATTTGTAACTATGTGGGACTACTGGGTTCATTTATACAAGTTTATGATCACTTTACATATACTCTGCTGATAGAGATGGTTTTACAAATAACCAAATTAGCACAATTACTTGGATGCAGTCTGAGCAAAGAAATTACCTTATGTGAAGGAATACGACATAATGGCTCCATGAGGCATTATTTCAATATTGAAGGATTGTTCATACGGAGCAGAGAATAAAGTGAGCAGTGTGACATGACCTGTTTAATGTTAGGAAAGCAAAAAATATTAGATTTCCCAAATACCCCAAGTTATTTTTTTTAAGCATCATAAAATCCTGAAGAAAAAAAGATGAGAAAAAAGTCTAAAATTCAACCAAAATCCAGCAGTATATTAATGTCAAATGTAAGACATGACTCTATTATTTATGCACGGCAGTTGAAATGTATCTTTAATAATCCTAATATAATTAAAATGCAATAATCTACCGCCCTATACACTTTGAAAAAATGTAGAGATTCTGAAATTAGTTTGATGACTTCATATAAAATAATTAGGGTGGAAACAACATTTCCTCTTCTTCCGCTCTTCTTGTCTGTTATCATGTTCTTCTCAAAGCTTGACTCTGTAGTTATTTCTTTTGGGATCAGTGTGTGTGTGTGTGTGTGTGTTTGACTAGTGTTTGGTTCGGTTGTTTGTTTAGCTTTTCTATGACAAACTAATTAATATAATCTTATCAAAATGTGTAAAACATTCGTGGCATGACTGAACCTGCTAAAGAATGATATCTAATACTATAGGAAGAGTTTGTACTATAACCTTAGAAGACATTGATGCGCTAAACAGTCTGCAGGGTCCTTTTAAAATGTTTTTACTTGGTAGAGATAATGAGTGTAAGGGTCATCACTTTGGGCCATTATGGTGTTTATGGCCGTTGGGATCATAGAACTGATTTGTCAGACACTCTGGATATCTTGAGATAATGTGAGCTAGTGGAAAGAACACTTGATTGAAAGAACACAGGCTTTTATTCTACCTCTGCCATGTTGGTTAATTAGTTTTCTTAGGAAAAGCAAGAATAGGAATTTTTTTCCCCTTAAAAATAGTGGACAAATTAAGGAAAAAGAAAATAAGAAGAGCATTGCTTTTATTAGAAGTGTATTTAATTTTCACCAGCTCAGGCAAGATTGATGATAGCAAAATGTACCTTCTAATTGCCAAAGAAAATATCTTCTATTAAATCAATATTTGAATGCCTCCAACAATGGGCTCCCCTCCGAGCACTTTCTGAATTTCTTAGTACTGATCACACGACATTGTAGCAACTTCATTCATTAGCTCATCCAATCATCAATTCTTTTTGTAATTGGACTTCAAGTCCTTACGGCGGCCTACAAGATGGCACATGATCTGTCCCCTCCTGCTTCTCCGACCTCCTCTCCCCGCTGCTCGCTCAGATCCTGGCGCATGAGGGTACTCACTGTGACTCCAGTGTGCCAGGCACACTCCTGACTTATCCCCCCTGCCCTAGCTCTCCTTTCTTCCTGGGATTCTCCCCCAAATATCTAGGAGACTCACTTTCTCACCTTCTCCACGTCCTTCTCCAGGTGGCCTCTCCTGGCACCTGAATTAATAACACAACAGACTGTCCTACCTCATTATGTGTATTGTTTATTGCTTATTGTCTCCCCTTCCGTCTTCCTGCATATAAACTGCAGAAAAATGGGGATTGTTGTCTAGAACAATGTCTGGCCCATAGAAAGCACTTAAATATTTGTGGGATGATTGAAGTTAACAAATGGGTATCATGTGTCTACTCTGTCTTAGGCTTTGTGCTTAGCCCTGAGAACAAAGTGAAGAACATGACACGATCTCTAACCCACAAGAAGTGGTAGAATTCCCAGGACACTCACCACAGATTCTGATTCAGGAGATTTGGGGGCAGCCTCGGCATTTGCAATTCTGCCAGATACACGAGCAGTTTCAGTCAAAGTCTGTTGTCACTGTGTCCTGCAGGCAGGCAATGAAGTTGTCTTGTCATTGCATCTCGGACACCTAATACAATGGCTGGAACATGCTGGGTGTTGAATAACTCTCCCTTAGTGATGAAAGGAACATTATGATAAATAAGATGTACTTTCTGCCTTCCAGAAACTCTTAACATTGATGAAATTTTTACCTGGCAGTTGCTTATTTCCCCCCCCCCCCCAAATCACTTCTAACATGATGAGAAATGAATGCCCTACACACTGAATGGTTAAATGATAAAACAAGGAAGTGTGTGAATATGGAAATTGAGAGGAGAGAACACAGCTCAGACACATTCCACTAAGATTTCCACAGCTCCGATCTTAAAAGCCATAGTTGAAAACTAAGATCAATGTTATCTTTAGATATTATTTAAGAAGTCAATAAATGCAGTGCTTAGTACATGTGGAAAAAATGACTTTTTGGATGACATTTCACTTCCATGAGGGGGCTGGGGCAGCACTAGCTATGCTACAGAATCAAGGGGTCCCTGGACAGGCTGTTCCTACCAGACTCACAATACACATATGTGTCAGTACCAGATTCATATCTCTCCCAGGCAAATGTGCAGGCAAGTCAAATGCTTGAATTTTCACCAAATGAAAACTCAAACTTCCCCTTTTATCATTTGACACCTGGGCCAGGAATTGTGTTGATTTGCCTCAGAAAGGGAAACTTTTCATGCACCACAGTAAAATCTTACTATAACACAACGTGTCATAGCATAGCCTTCAGAACAAAGCCTATATTTATTATGGGCATTAATAGAAAAGCCTTATTACATAGCACAGATTCATTTATCATCTGGTTGATGAACATAATATGCTGCCCAAAGACCAAGATCACACAAGAATTGCCTTCTAAGCTAGATTCAGAGACACATGGCCATTCTCAGACAAAAGTTAAGATAGGTAGTGCTTACTTTTGATGGACTCAGGTCTCCTCTTTTTATGCATATCCTCCTTCTATTCATTCTTTTCTTACTTCAGACATCCAAGACTCTCATCGCTTGCTTGCTCTCTCTCCCTTTCTTCTAAGAAACCCCTATTTTCTGGAAAGAGATTTGTATCCATAAATTATACCTCAGTGAGAATTTGTGAATAGGTCGCTTATCTAAAGCATAACTTATTCCAAAGCATATTTGCCTTGTAGGGTGTCTCCCTAATTGTGCAGTTGGAGTATTTTCCCCAAGTTAAGTTAATTTCAATATCTGGGATTGGGAAAAATGCAGGTTTTGAAGAGTATGGAGGAGTGAATTATTGAATATCTATTGTGTCTCAGGCCCCATGCTAGATATTTGGTATTCATTATTCAATTTAGTCATGATGAAGAATCCTATCAGATAGGTAATATTAAGCCCTTTTTACAGATGAGAAAACTGAGACTTAATGAGGTTAATTTATTGCCCAAGTTTATGGGACTCAACCCAGTTCTTTCTGACTTCAGAAACTCATAAGCTGCTGCCTTTCCATATCCCACACAACCACAGGAACATAAAGATGTGGGTGGCACATTCTGATGGGAACTGGGAAAGAAAGCAAGAATAAAGAAGAAAAAGGAAATAGTGAAATGCATTACTTGTCTGTGCACACCTATAACTCAAGTTATGAGGTCAAAGTTATTAGATCATTTGGAAATACTATTCTTGATGAAGTTGTCAAAAAAGAACCTGGAATTTAAGGTGGAAAAATGAAAATTTACCATGTATTAATTTCCTACTCCCGGCCTGGCACTTTTTGTACACTATCTCTAATCCTGATAAAAGAGTTGTATCATTATCTTTATTTTCAACTTTTCAACCCTTTTCAACTCACTGATGCCTTCTTCAGCCATATCCACCTTACTCTTATTCCATTGTAGACTTTATTTCAACTATTGTTGTAGACTTTATTTCAACTATTTTATTCAGGATAACTAATATTTCCTGCTTGTTCCTCTTTTTAGTCTCTTTTATGCACATTGCTAATGCCTGCTTTTATCTCCTTCAATACATTTATTTTGGTTATTTTAAAGTTTTGGTTGGTCTGTTCTAATACTTGTGCTTCAGATGGCATATACTGTTGAGCTGTTGGATTTCTTTTAGATAATTTTGTCCCTTAAATGTTGTGTTATTTCGGCCTGTGAGTGCATGTACTTGAGGCTGTCAGCTAGTCTGGTAGGTTGGATGTATTTGAAAAGAGCCAACGGGCAGGGCCAAGTATAAGTTCCAGGGTGAGAACCTCAATCAGTGCTGGTAACTCCTACTTACTAAGGAGTTTTTTAAGAAAAATACTTTGATTAAGGCAAAATCTACCACTACACAAATATTAGAATGCCTAAAATTAAAAAAATTAAAACATGACACTGTCAATGCTGATTGAAGATGCAGGGACTTGAAATTTTCACACATTCCTTGAGGGAACATAAATGGTAAAGCCACTTTGGAAGTTGGGTTGGCAGTTTCTTATCGAGTTAAAAATACACTTAATATTTGACCCAGCAATTCCCCTTTCAGTAATTTGCCCAAGAGAATTGAAAACTTATTTCACACAAATGCATATATGCAAATGTTTATAACAGCTTTGTTCATAATTATACCAAACTGGAAAAAACCCAGATGTTCTTCAACCAGGGGATGGATAAACAGCCTGTGATAGATGAACACAATGGAATGCTACTCAGCAATACAAAGAAATATACTAATGATATAATACCATGAATCTCAAATGAATTATGCTGTGTGGAAAAAGCTGGACCCCAAAGGCTCCATACTGCGTAATCACACGTCCATTTCATTCTTAAAAAAATGGCGTTTGCCAGGGTTTGAGAGTGGGGCTAGGAGTAGACTACATATTGGTGGTATGAGGAAACTTTTGGGTTGATGTCAAATCTCACTGAAATGTACACCAAAAAGTGAATTTTACTATAGGTAACTTAAAAATAAATACAATTTTTTTTAAAGAGCAAAATCTATTTGGATAATTATCATACTCACTTTTCAGATAGTAAAAGTGGGATTAAAAATATTTTGAAATATTTTGTGTTTTAAATTTAACAAAACATCTCTTGGTTTTGCCACAAAATCGCACCTGAACTATTTTCATCGGATTTATTTTAAATGTTTAATAAGCACGAGAGGTCTGAAAAAAAAATTTTCAGTTTTATTATTTTTTATGCTGTGCCAAATCTCACTGGTGTGTGTGTATGTTTTAAGATCACTTTGTTTTCTTAACAAGTTCCTTTTGAAGAGAAAGCTTTCAGTTCCACTAATGGATTCTTCCTTTCCCTCACTTATTAAACTTGATGGAGATGAATGAGTTCAAGTGCAGGTGGCCATAAAAAAAGGTCAATTCCCACCCACTTGGATTTGGCTGGCCGTTTATTCAAAATTATGGGCAGAAAATGTTAAGGTGATCTCATACTCGTAAAGGTGGGCCAGCATTCTCTAACACAGGTGTGAAAAAGAATTCGGACAATCAGAGAACTGTTGAAACCACATCTGTCCCCTTTAGTGTGCACAGCTGTCTGAACATATATTGAAACTCTTGGGCCTTTTTTGCAGTAACTTACTTAAAATGACGGATGAACAAACCACATTTAGAGTTTTCAGTTCTAATAAACACACTGAAGTGGCCATTCAAATCCTGAAAACAGATCCTTCCCCCACCTCAATAGCCTGGGGCCTTGCATAGCCCTTGGTAATTACTGGGTATCTAGTAAATAATTGAGGAGTGAATAAAATAAAACTTTCTAGGTCTACTAAATATGTGACTTTCCCCAGGTTCATCACCTTTTTGTGTCTCTTCTATAGTATGAAAATAATACCTTACATCACAGGACATGGAGAAAAAAAATAAATTCATTACTAATATAAACGTGGGCTGAAATAATACAGAAGTTTTAAGATATAAAATTGAATCTGTGGTGAGAATTCTAACATTGTAACTGACTGAATTCTAGATTGTCGCATTCCCTGAGTACATCATTTTATTGAAATGTATTTTAATAAATTTTCAAAAAGGTATCTTTACTTTGGATCTCAAGGCATCCAACAGGTGAATCTTACAGGATCTGTCTACAGAGCCATAACATGTTTCAAAGAAAATGAAGTAAGGCACTGTCAGATCCTGGGCTCTTTCTTTCACAACACTCAAACTTCACTTGGTAATAGAATCCTTGTTTCAACTTGGGTGGGAGGTAGAGAAAGGGAGAAGAAAGAGGCAGACAAAGAACAATAAGTTAATTATTTATAAATGTCTAAGTCTAAGCATTTCTCTGTATGGTGACTATTTCTCAACATCCTGATCCACCCACTGTCTGTGCACTACTTGATTTTTTTCCTTTTGAGGGTAAGTTAGCCGATTGCTTGAAATATCCCCAATGCTCCAGGCTTAAAAAGAAAAAGAAAAAGAAAAAGAACAACCACAGTGCATCTTGGGATGAATCCACTTAAGAGCATGATGGCTGCCATGGCCACGAGACACTGTTTTATTATCTTTGTTTTGGGCTAGTATAGTTTGGAGGAGGAGGGAGCTGCATATTATTTACAATCTTCAAGCCATTGGTAAATGCTACAGCTTCTCTTTTGCTTGCATAATCTTCGCTGGAAAATTAGAAAATCAATAATTTCAATTTGTAGATTCACCTGGGAATAACTGGGACTGGCAGTTAGAACACTGTCTTTCATGAGGGAGGGTGGTGATGGTGATGATGATGATGATGATAGAAATAAAAATAATTATACTAGCTCCCATTCCTTGACTACTTTTTACAAGCCAGGTGTTCACTAGCATAATATATGCATTATATAACTCATAACCAAAAGTTGCAAGAGTTGGGTATTTGAATGAGTCCCCCCAAACTCTGTGATGCTAGCTTTATGACCAGATCACCATCATTATCATCGTAGCAACTCCAGGCCCTCTTCTCCCCTTCCCCACTGCAGTCAGCCAACCCATGGAAGCCTGGTGTACCAAGGGGCCTACATCCTCCAAAGCTGAAGCAAACTGGCATGGTAGCCTTCCTTGGGGAACGCTTCATGCTGTGGTGACCCTGGAAGCATGCCGGTAATACTTAGACTCTACGGTTACCCAAAATAGTCAGAAAATCCTGTCAGATAATTAACCTGAACTCACCTACTCTTCAATCCCACTGATTTTCCCTAGCTCCCTCCCTACAGGCAGGGGAAGTTCTCAAAAGGAACCAAACTGAGCACCACAGGTTTGTCAGTGAATGCATATGTTACATCTCCTCACTAGGGACACAGCAGCAATGGGGGTCGCTTTGTACAAGACAGGTGCTGACCCTAACGTCAGATATCTTTAGTCCTACATCAGGTTTTCCTTTCAACCCTTATTTGCAACGTGAGCCCTGAAGAGACTGACAGAAGACTCAAAAAGAGGAGAAGAGTAGGAAGTCTAGGAAAGAAAAACTGGTAATTTCCATAGTCAATATATTCTTTGAAAATAGTGTCTAAATGAGAAACCCTTACTATTTTTTATTTGTAGTGCCCAATGAACAGTAGGGCCCTCAGCACATGTTTGTTGAATGACTTAGGCCAGTTATGAATTACCCGGTAATCAATTTTGAAGACTGGGATTTCTGGATAGTTGCTTCTCTTATTTGCCAATTTATAGACATTATTCTACAGTTTAGTGTCTTTATTGAGTTTAAAAGAAACAAAAGGTGAATATAAACCCAGTTTGGTAAGCTAATAAAAAATACAGTCTTCTTGCATTATTTGTCACTTTGAGTATTTTTGGGAGGGGAGTGACACATAGATAATCAGATAAATTTTTGCTTCAAGTTTTGATTTTCAAAATAGTACCTTAAGTTTGATTTAAAAAGCATTTTTGAGCCAGTGCTTAATATTACAATCTGGTACACAAAGATGAATAAGCCATGGCCCCCATCTTCTGGTGTGCTGAATAATCTGATATTTGGTGGACACAAGTGTGTTTGATGGCCATTTCTGCCTATCTGCCATATTTATAAATTTCCTTTCTAGGTTTTTTATTTACATCTTTTAATTAGATCCAAATTGAGATTTTTTAAAAAAGATTTATTTATTTATTTGAGAGAGAGAGAGCGATGGAGAAGGGCAGAGAGAAGGGGAGAGAGAGTCCCAAGCAGACTCCACTCTGAGCGCAAAGCTGGTCGCAGGGCCCTGAGATCAGGACTTGAGCTGAAACCAAGAGTCGGATGCTCAACCCACTGAGCCACCCAGGCATCCCCCAAATTGGATTATTAACTGGACTTTTCTATTCTTAATTTTGAGGCTAGAGTGATTTTTTTTTAGTAAAAATATGGTTGTATTCCTTTTTAGTTAAGAACTTTCCAAGCTCTTTCAAACCCCTAAACCTTCAGGGCAAACTGTCAAATAGATACCTACTAAAATATAATAGTTATTGTCAACTTTTCCATTCAGATATCTTTTATCTTTGTATTCTCAGTGCCTTACTAGCATGTAGAAGGTACTTTAAAATGTTTGTTGAATGAAAAATGGAATAAATAAAGAAAATATAACACATTGTGTATTATGAAAAGTCAGCTAAAGCCAGATATTGTTGATGTGATTAAGCCGTATTGGTACATGCAAGTGGTAATTGATGAGGCAGGAGTATTTTTATTTTGGCAAGCTTTTTGGAAAATACTTGCTAGGGGCATAGGGTACTTTGAGAAGGCTGCCTTACATGCTGAGTTGAAATAGCAGTCATCAGGGAATAAACGAATAGTCTGTGGTTAGGCTGAGTATATTCATAGCCCATTAGAAATGCATTGTAAGACACATGTTGTGCTTATTTTCCTGTCAAATAAATTCTAGCTATTTTGATGGCAAGAGTGTTACTGGCAATTCCTAATGAGCTATGTCAGATATTTAGAGGTATTGGACAATAGCATGGCTACATTTAATTTGTCATAAGAACATACATGCAACAGAATAATATCTACGATTACGGAGATATCTCAACCGTTTTTGTGCAGCCTTAGTTCGTATATGAAATATTTTACCCATATGAAATATATCTTTAAAATATAACATATTTAAAAAATTTTGTTTTAAAACTAAAGAACAAGGGGCGCCTGGGTGGCTCAGTCGGTTAAGCATCTGCCTCTGGCTCAGGTCATGATCTCAAGGTCCTGGGATAGAGCTCCACATCAGGCTCCCTGCTCAGCGGCGAGTCTCCTTCTCCCTCTCCCTCTGTGATCTCGCTCACTCTCACTCTCTCTCAAATAAATAAATAAAAATCTTTGGGGAAAAAAAAACCGGAATAACAAATCAAGAAAATACAATGTTACATAAATGGCATGACTTAGTACTTACTTAGATCATACCTTTTGCCAGTATTATTAAAACTCACTTACTTGTTACTGGATGATTATTTTCACAACTATTATTCTATCAGTGTAATTAAAAGATCAAAGTATACATTTTTAGAAGGATACAAAATACATAGTATAGAAGAAAAACATTTGTGCTTTTTTTTTTTTTTCCTGCAGAAACTTGGAGAAAACCTGCTGTTCTCAAGATAGTGGTAAAACCAGCAACTGGCTCTTAGTTATTCTGATTTTTTTTTTTTTTAAGTAAGATCTATGCTCATTGTGGGGCTGGAACTCACAACCCTGAGATCGAGAGTCAACATGCTTTACTGACTGAGCTGGCCAGGCGACCCATTCTGAATTTTTAAAAGAGATTTGGAATGGGGTACTTTTACCAACAAGAAACATCAACCCACTGAGGATCACAAAACAAAACAAAACCAAAAAAGCAAATGAAAAGGGTAATATTCAAATGCCTCAATTCAAGGTTCACTAAGAACCAGACACTTATTCTAAAGCAATGGATCAAATAATACCAAAATTTGCTATGTCTCAGCCATTATCTTTGATTTTTCCAAAGAAAAACCCCAGAATATTTTATCAAATATAATAGAAATTTATGATTTTCTGGTAAAGATATTTAGTGGTAGTTTTTCAACTCTGGAGATATTTGAGAAAGCTGCTGGAAGAGACAAAGACAGTATCGAAATTTCTAGATTTATAGTGAATCTCTGCCAAACTTATAATTATTTCCCATCCATCACTATCCATTGTTTCAAAATCTCTCTTGTTAGTTCAACAGTAGTCTTTCCAGGAATGAGAAAGAAGCCCAAGAAAGATTCCTTTATTTTAACTTTATCATCTTCAGTATAGACACATCCTTCCACTCTGAACATTTGTTCAGTGTGTGAAACATCTTGAGTGCTGTTGGAAGGAGGGAATTATAGAAGTTGGGCTCAGCTCCATTCCCTCCCTTAATAGGAAAGAAACACTCATCTAGAAGAAGAAAAGACTAGTCTGTGCTCCTTGTCAACTGGACCTCCAGGTAAATAAACTAATGATATTTGCCAGGAGGAGGAAGTCTGATCAGCAGGATGTCTTTGGCTAAAGGATTATTTATAATAAATGAACCCATAACCCATGAGGCATGACTCCCTAGAATTTCACCTAAGCTATATACCACATTCTGAAGTATAACATGGAAATATTTCATAAATTTAATGTTCTTTGCAGTGTGAAGAATCCCACAAAGCCTCATGGGGACCATGTCTGTTGTTCTTATATCCACTGTGGTAAAAAAGATAGGCCCATGGAGACACGTGACAGTCTCCAGACCTCTCTAGTCCATCTGAGTCTCTTGATTGTCTCTCCTTAAAAGCTGTTAGTAAAGGTTGATACTGGGTAAAAATCTCTGACTCTTGAGATTGGGATTGACAATCTATCCTTTGCATCAGCTTAGCGTTCACAAATAATTCCAACATATATATATTTTTAATGGCCACTGCTGGTTTTTTTATTGATGTGATTTTCCAGAAGATGATTTTTGGAGACAAACGTGAAATTATTTTCCCTTCAGAAGGAATAATACGTTTAATTTTAATAAAAAATTCCTTCAAAATTGGGTTGCAATTTGAGAGTAATTCTATCAATTCCAAAAGTTTCCTGTTTGTAGATGACAGCCTCTCTGCAGCCACAGAAGGGTGTTTTGTAGCTGAAAACAGAATTAAAAAGATGTTAAAAGATGTTGTTAAAAAGATGATGCAAAATGTCTCCCCATGTTTTGTCTCTTTATTCATGTCCACATAATGGGCTTTAACAACTTTTTTAGAGTATCAGTACCATTGCTGTTGTCTTTCTTCCATTTTTCTAAGTGACAGAAGCATTCATGTGTCTCAAGTTCAGGGATTTGAGAATTTAATTTCCAGTGTGTTTAAAAGCTGTGTTTTAGGGGCGCCTAGGTGGCTCAGTCGTTAAGCATCTGCCTTTGGCTCGGGTCATGATCCCAGGGTCCTGGGATCGAGCCCCGCATTGGGCTCCCTGCTCCACGGGAAGCCTGCTTTTCCCTCTCCCACCCCCCTTGCTTGTGTTCCCTCTCTCGCTGTCTCTGTCTGTCAAATAAATAAATAAAATTAAAAAAAAAAAAAAGCTGTGTTTTAAAGCTAGTTATAAAGCTAGATGTTCCAGCTTTGTCTCAATATCTGCAAACAATCTGCAGAAACATAAAAACAAAACAAATAAATTTTTGATTTTGAATAAACAAAGTCCTCAATTTTTTTGCCACTTGATAAATATCTATAAAATCATGTTATGCATTGACCGTATCTTCTGCTATTTTTTTCCTACTCATTGAACTGGAAAGGTTCATCTTTAATCAAAAGAGGTTCACTTCCTCTCTTAACTAAATTAATTCTCAAATCATCTGGAACCAGTACTGGCCAAGCAGCAATATCAGAATAAATTTTTTTTATTATTATTTTTTAATATTTTATTTATTTGACAGAGCGAGAGAGAGACAGCAAGAGAGGGTACACAAGCAGGGGAGTGGGAGAGGGAGAAGCAGGCCTCCCGCTGAGCAGGGAGCCCGATGCGGGGCTCGATCCCAGGACCCTGGGATCATGACCTGAGCTGAAGGCAGACGCTTAACGACTGAGCCACCCAGGCGCCACCGAAAATCAGAATAAATTAAAATATCACTAACTGTCTCTTCTGCATCAAATTGTGGTCTTTACTAGTCTGTCTGTCTCTTTTTGTCTTTTTCTGTGTGTGCATGTGTGTGTGTATTATGTGTATGTGTGTGTGTATATTATATATAGATAGATATAGTTGATAGTGATTCTTTCCAACATTTTCTTTCTCTTCCTCATTGTCAGTGCTTATAGAACATGATTCATTGTTCTCTTTTAGTCCTGCTCTATCTGACTCTTGTGTCATTTTTGTATAGGTCCTTTAGATAAATAAATTTGCATCTCTACAGAATTTTTGTTAGTTATACACAATGTTGAAAGATACAGTGATGTTGCAACAATGAATAGTACTTTCATTGGTGTTTAGTGAAATATTAAAAAATAAGATCTGGGGTGCCTGGGTGGCTGAGTTGGTTGAGCGGCTGCCTTCGGCTCAGGTCATGATCCCAGGGTACTTGGATTGAGTCCCGCACCGGGCTTCCTGCTCAGCGGAGAGCCTGCTTCTCGGTCTCCCTCTGCCTCTCTCCTCTGCTTGTGCTCTCCTGCTCTCTCTCTGTCAAAGAAATAAATAAAATCTTAAAAAAAAAAAAATTAAATCTGAAGGGCACCTGGGTGGCTCAGTCGGTTAAGTGTCTGACTCTTGATTTCAGCTCAGGTCTTGATCTCACAGTTGTGAGTTCAAGCCCTGCATTGGGCTCCATGCTGGATGTGGAACCTACTTCAAAACAAAACAAAACAAAACAAAAAACAAAACAAAAACAATTAAATCTGAGGTTTTTTTTTTTTTTTTTTACCTTATGAATAATCATTATCTGAGTCTTTGCAGAAATCATTCTGGTAAGAGTATTTTTCTCCAGGTGTGTCATTTTTGGAGCTTTGAGGAAAAATTATTTATTCTTTTTAGTCTCACTTCATTACTGGAAAATGCTGCAGAATGAAGGTATAATAGTGGAAAGACTTTCCCAGCCAAGCTGGAATGCTCATTATGAAGCTGTTCATGTAGTACAGACACATTTTTAAAAGTTAATCTCAACCTTTGAAGTACTGTGTGATCTAATAGGAAGTATGGATCCAAGAAAATCAGCTTATATTTTGCTCTCTGATGAATGGGATTTGTTTTTTCTGAGTTATCTTTTTACTTGTTTGAAGTTTTAAATGAAATTAATCAAACACAAAGCATATTTGCAAACATCTGGAATCAGACTTGAACAATGAACAGTGAAACACCAAGTTTTAGAGTGGCTCCTTCAAGAATAGCACCCAGACATTGAGAAGTCACCTATGCGACAACTAAGTGTAGGAAAGTGAATATTTATATGGAAAAATGAATCAAATGTGAAGAATAATGCCAGGAGAAATGACAAAAAAAATGATGGTTGTTCATTGCCAGGAGAAATATGAAGAGCAATGTTTGAATCCCTCAGTTGTTTTCACTAAGAACTGGACACTCATTCTAAATAAATCAGGAGATCAAATAAGATGAATGTTCATATCTTCCGGCCATTTTCTCTGATTTTTGCAGAAAGGAAGTTCCAGAAGATTTTACCAAATATTATATGCATTTATAATGAATGTTGTCACGAAGATAGTGGGAATTTTTCAAGTGTGGAGATATTTGAAAGCTGATAAAAGAAACAAAGATGTGGATAGAATTGAAATTTCTAAAATATGTAGTGAAAGGGATTTTTATGAATCAATACTAACTTTATTATAGCCAGGTAGTAGATGGGATGTAGAGGAAGGGAGAGAGTGAATCTGAGAAATATATAGGAACTGGACTCAACAGAACTTGGATGTGGGGAGCAAGGGAGGGATCTAATACAACTCTTCCTTTCTGACTTAGATGATTGGCTGAAGGTTAGAATCATTGTCTGAGAGTACTGAATATATAAGTAAGTCAAGGGCGTGAAGGAGGTAACCACTGAAGCTGAAGTACCTATGAGACTTTAGAGTAGACCACTGCACTAGGAGATGGGCCTAAGATCCTGGAGTTTAGGAGAGAGGACTAGGCTACAGGTTTAGATGTTGGATTATCGTGGAAAAGAGGGAGATGAACCCATAGAAGTGTATGAGTTCATTGAATAGTGAGAATAGGGACGTACATGGGACCCTGAGTAAAGGCAACATTCATGGGGTGGGAGGAGCAAGCCATGCAAATAAAGATGATGTTCAATCAGATGCCAAAGGAAGGAGTGGCCAAAATTGATCAAGTGCTACAGAGAGGACAAAAAAGTGACACTGAATGAGATATGAAGATGTAGGGCATCAAGTGGCCAACTACTCTTTCAAGAACTTAGCTTCAAAGGGAAGGAGAGAGTGCCTGGGTGGCTCAGTTGGTTAAGTGACTGCCTTCGACTCGGGTCATGATCCCGGAGTCCTGGGATTGAGTCCCACATCGGGCTTCCGGCTCGGCGGGGAGCCTGCTTCTCCCTCTGACCCTATCCCCTCTCATGCTGTTTCTCTCTCTCTCGCTCTCAAATAAATAAATAAATAAAATCTTTTAAAAAAAAGGGAAGGAGAGATTAATAATTAGAGTAAGAAACAGAGTTTTGGTCAGGGATAAGTTTGATTTTTTTTAATGGAAAAAAACTTCATCCTTTTTATTTTCTGAGTGTGAAAAAAAAATGTTTCTTATAAATAATTCAAAAAGGTCCACATTAAAATGTGAAGACCATTGATTAGTCCAACACCTAGTAACAGTGTTAAAATTACTAGAAACCACTCCCCCTTTAGTTTTTGGTAGCTCTTTGAAGAGGCAGAAAGGTTTGTTGAAAAAGAGTCTTTAACATGGTATCTCTTCTGTTAGATCTCAGTCAAGCCTGACTCAAGAAAGGAGAAATTTACAAAGTTTTCGAAAGCACAACTAGTACAATGCTTTATCCAACACCTTTCAGTAAAGGCCACTTTCTATCACCCTGCAATCCATAACAAGAGGGTCAGCCAGAAGCATTGTCCAGCAGTCTTTTCTCAGCTTTGAATATTCAAGACTTAAGTCTGGATTTGCATTGGAATTAGTTCCTACCAGAGCGATAATAAGAATAATAGGAATACCAAAAGCCCTTTGATAAGCAAAAAGCTCAGAAAGCCAACAAGCAGTTGGCTTACAGAACTTCCAGTACCACAGAGCCTGAATTTGATTATGAAGAAACATTAAACCCTGATGGAGAAACATTCTACAAAATAACCAAGAGGTACTCTTCAAAAATGCCACCGTCATGAAGGACAAGGAAAGACTCTGAAACTGTTCCAGATAAAGGAGGCAAATACACATGCCCTATAACTAATCATATAATCCAAGATTTTCTTTAGCTTTAAGAAACATTATTGGGGCAAATGTAGAGATATGAATAGGACTAGATTAGATTAGATAATAAAGGTATATCAGTGTTAATTTCCTGATTTTGATCATTATACTGTGATTATGTAAGAGATTATATTTAGGGTTTGTTGTGATCACTCTGCAGGTGCAGGATGGACCTTTACCCATAATTTGATTTTGACATCGAGATTTATGATACCATACACATCTAACAAGTGTGTGAAAAGGATTATTGCTTACACAATTGATGGGTCTTGGGAGAACAGGGCAAGCCTCCCAAGCAGGTCGGAGGGAACAAAGGTAGAAGACCGGCTCAGGGTTTTCACTGTGGTTAGGGAGTGGGGCAGACTGAAGGTTTCCCTGCACAGGTGGGGGCTTGAATGAGCTGACTCTCTCCACAGCAACTAAGGAAAGAGCGTCAGGCTTTCTCATCAGATTGCTCAGAGGGGAAGTTGGGCAGGGGCAGTTAAAAGTTGTCAGTAAACATCAGAAAATGGAGGCAGACTTTTTATCACAGGGTTAAAGCAATATTATTTCTGCAACTTACTCTCAAATAGATCAGAAAAAATATTATACATATATATACATATACATATGTGTATATATATATATATATATATATATATATATATATGGAGAGAGACAAGATAAAGCAAATAAATGCAAACATTTGGGGAATTTGGATAAAGGCTATATATAGTTCTTTGTACTATTTTTGCAACCTCTGTGTCTGAAATTATGTCAAAATAAAAAGTTTTTTTTGAACTAGGGGAACATTAGGCCTCTTAAAACTTTCTTCTTAGGAAGAAAATTTCAGATTCCTAGTAGAGAAGAAGCAGCAATGAGGCCAAGGAAGCATTCTAGAAGTTTTCTCTTTTCTGAATAAATTTCTGATCCTATTTTAACAACAGACCTTCTCATGATTATAAATACACCATAGTGGTGGACTTTGACTACATTTTCACATATATTCTTTTTTTAAAATTTAAATTCAAGTTAGTCAACATATAGTGTAGTATTAGTTTTAGGAGTAGAATTTAGTGATTCATCACTTACATTTAACACCCAGTGCTCATCACAAGTGCCCTCCTTAATACCCATTACCCATTTAACCCATCCCTCCACCCACCTCCCCTCCAGCAACCCTCAGTTCATTCTCTGTAGTTAAGAGCCACTTAAGGTTTGCCTCCCTCTCTCTTTTTATCTTATTTTTCCTTCCCTTCCCTTATGTTCATCTGTTCTGTTTCTTAAATTCCACATATGAGTGAAATCATATGATAATTGTCTTTCTCTGACTGACTTATCTCGCTTAGCATAATACACTCTAATTCCATCCATGTCATTGCAAATGGCAAGATTTCATTCTTTTTGATGGCTGAGTAATATTCCATTGTGTGTATATGTGTGTATATATATATATATATACATGCACACACACACACCACATCTTCTTTATCCATTCATCTGTCGATGGACATTTGGGCTCTTTCCATAGTTTGGCTATTGTGGACATTGCTGCTATAAACATTGGGATGCAGGTGCCCCTTCGAATCAGCAGTTTTGTATCCTTTGGATAAATACCTAGTAGTGTAATTGCTGGGTTTATTTTTAACTTTTTGAGGAACCTCCATACTGTTTTCCAGAGTGGCTGCATCAGCTTGCATTCGCACCAACAGTGTAAGAGGGTTCCCCTTTCTCCGCATCCTCACCAGCAGCTGTTCTTTCCTGAGCTGTTAATCTTAGCCATTCTGACAGGTATGAGGTGATATCTCATTATGGTTTTGATTTGCATTTCCCTGATGATGAGTGATGTTGAGCATCTTTTCATGTGTCTGTTGGCCATCTGGATGTCTTCTTTGGAAAAGTGTCTATTCATGTCTTCTGCCCATTTCTTAACCCAGAAGTGGACCCACAACTGTATAGTCAACTCATCTTCAACAAAGCAGGAAATAAATGTCCAATGGGAAAAAAGACAGTCTCTTCAACAAACGGTGTTGGGAAAACTGGACGACAACAACATGCGGAAGAATGAAACTGGGCCATTTTCTTACAACATACACAAAAATAAATTCAAAATGGATGAAAGACCTAAATGTAAGATAGGAAACCATCAAAATCCTAGAGGAGAAAACGGGCAGCCACCTCTTTGACCTCATTTGCAGCAACCTCTTACTAGACACATCTCCAGAGGCAAGGGAAACAAAAGCAAAAATGAACTATTGAGACCTCATCAAGATAAAACCGTCTGCACAGTGAAGGAAACAATCAACTAAACTAAAAGGCAACCTTTGGAATGGGAGAAGATATTTGCAAATGACATATCGGATAAAGGGTTAGTATCCAAAGTCTATAAAGAACTTATCAAACTCAACCCCAAAAAACATATTTTCATGTATATTCTTCTAGATATTTTTCTATGCTGCTACATACATTTCTAATAAGTAAAATTGTATATCCTTTTGACTCAAGAGTTCTACTTATAGAAATTTATCACAAGTAAAAACTGCAAGTATACAAACATATATTGCCAGGATGCTTATCACAGCATTGTTTATAATAGTAAAGGGAAAAAATATAGGAATAATTGGAATGTCCTTACAAAGGAAATATAATGAGTTCCTCTGTCTGCATATGAGCTAACAGAAGTAGGGGTTGCAATTAAAATACATGTGCATTTTTAGAATACAGCATGAGTTGGAGTATTCAATACTTACTTTAATGGGAGTGAATGTAGTGGTCATCAGTTGTTTTAATTTATCCAGCATCAATTATCCATTCTTTGGTTAATAGCACTTTCGGATTGGCTTTGAAATACTACCTATCCACTAATGGATATGGTCTTGGTGAGCATTTCTATGCAGGTGCTGCCCACCACTGACCAAGAAGTGGGTGTGCTTCCCAAGCTAGACCAGTCTCTCTCCCTCTCTCTGTCTCTCTTTCTCACACACACAGACACAGACACAGACACACACAAACATGCACACGTGCACACTATTCAGAGCACATTCGTCTATTACAATGGTACCCTAAAGAGAATAGAACATCCATCTGTTTTCCTTCTTAGATCACTGGAGAGCATCTGGTTTGGGCTTAAAAATAAGAAGAAAAAAAAGATTGGCTCATCATCTTTTCTCTGATTTTGTGAGTTTCCATGTCTATGCAATAATTCATTCGCTCCTTCATTTTTGCTTTGCTGGTCACAGTTCTTTTCTGTAGACTGCAACCGAGGAAAGCTAACAGAGAGATTGGACAAATGAATGAGTGAATGAACTAACCAACTCCAAAGAAGGACATATCAGGGATACCTAAAAAGTATGTGACATTTTATAATGTATTCATAAGAGGCAAGCTGGAAGAATAGAGAGAGAACAAGTTAATTTCAAAATAATAAAATCTAGCTAATATATTTTTTCCAATCTCTTGACTTGATCAAGCTGCTTTTAAAGGCTTTTGCTTTTTATGAAATTAGAATGAAATCTTCTGGCAGAAGCTCATTGCCAGTTTAATTAGTAATTAGTAATCCCAAAGGTTAATGTGGAGTTGCTATTAATTTTATTTTAAGGCTGATACTCTTCTTTAAAGGACAAAACCAATGCATATTCAGATAGCAATCACTGACTTAAATATTCTAAGTAAGTGAAATATTAAATAGCTATAGCATTAAAAAGCTTGAAATAATGTTTGGATTCTCACATTTATTTTATTTTATCCATATTTTATTTCCTCGGAGAAATATAAAGTGCTAATTTTTAAAGATGCTTAAAATTCCTGTAGTCACTAGATTTCCACTCTTCATTAGAGCACAGTATTTAGTGTTTAGAGGAAGAATTACAGAAATTAATTCCATTTGAAGTCCACTCTTATAAAAAAAATGAAGTCCACTCCTATCAATGGCATCATTTTTGCACTAATGTCACATTTTCCTAATTTTTAAATGGTTTTAGGGTAGATGACCTTCATTGAAAGATTTACCATTATATCTCAGTTGGCATTAGAATCATAATTTTAAACAGAATATCAGAGCAACGAGTTTAGAGATAAAAGTGAAGGCCAAACACATCTGTGGCTAGTAAATTACTAGTTGGATGTGTGGGCAGAAATTATGGTATCTAAAATGCAACATATCCTCTAATTATCACACAATTCCTGGTTGAAAGTGTATGGGAAAGTGGTCCAGTTTCAACCGAAGAAACTTGTCATGAACAGTGACAAGTAATGGGGAGACCAGCTTGAAGTACTACCCTTGCAGGCACCTTCTGAGACAGGGATTAGGGAAAATGAATAGCCACTGTCCACCCTGGAGCTTGTTTCTGTTTCCTCTTACTGGCCCACTGACAGAGGAGTCTTATTTGCATGGTCATGTTCCTTTCTCCCCTGGATGCATTCCAACAGGTCCTAGAGAAAAAAATCGAGTCCAATCTCCAGCGGGCCTTTGCTCTGGGCTTCCACTGAGCATTCTCCTGGGAATGTAACCATTTGGAAGATCAAAAGGCATGTAGATGATTATACTGTGCTACCTAAACTATTTCTGTTACCACAATGCTCAAGCTGTTGACTGTAAAAGAAGAGAGATATTTTCCTATTGCTTTGGAATAAGTAAACTTCCTTTTCCATCTCAAATCATCCTGGACTGCCATATTTACATTGTGAGATTTGAGGGAGATTGTGAAAAAGGAATTACCCTGTGTGGTGTGGAAAAAGGATTTTCTAAGCTCAATTTTAAAAGGTGTCTCTCTTGTATATGACATAGGTAATTCTAGTCATAATCTAACGCCTATATGCCATGGCGAGTGTGCAGTCCTTATCAGGGCATTGTGTGTGTGCCACATGCTTGAAAAGCCATAAGCATAATACAGAATTAAGGAATAGCCAGACTTTCACTAAAAGTGGCTTATGGCTATCATTTATTGAACTCTTGCTGTGGATTTATTATCTAATTTGATATTTTCTTTCATCCTGCCCTCAGACTCGAAACTGGCACATTTGAGCCCCCATGATCTATGGTTCCATTTAAGAGTCACTCTAAATATGTCACTGTGGCTCAAAAGACTCAATATGTTGTGACTCCATAGTCAGGAGTCTACCCCTCATAGTTTGTTTCTTTAATAACACTAAAGAATGAAGGAAAAACTTTAGCTTTGTACTAACCCTTCCAAAATTTACCTGGCTAGGATTTCAAAGTCCTGCTCATGTTTTCCCATATCCAAGAAATCAAAAGAAAATTATGAGTCCTACAAATTTCTATGTAAAAAAATCAAAGACAAAAAAATTAATATCCTCTAATACTAATTGATCTATACATTCTTTAATTGGATCACCCATATTCACCAATGTCATCTTTACCTTTACCGAAGTATATTCACTATTTGTTCTCATCTCATCTCATCTCATTTATTCATGCACTCATTCCGCAAATTTTTTGAGTGCCTGCTATGTGCTTAGCATTGTTATGGAAGCAGGAGTTTCAACAATTAAAAAAACTTTTAAAAATTACTGCCTTCATGTAGTTTACACATCTCATCTGCCACTTAGCTTAAGAATGTTTAGAAAAGTAAATTTTAATTAAGATCATTCTTTAAAATGTAGGTAGTCTTCAAATGAGGATGAAGTTATGAAGTATCTGACAAAAGTTTATCTTTAGGTGATAATAGAATTAACTACCACAAATGATATTAATATATCACATATATACACATATACGTACACACATACATATACAATGTAAAACAATAAATGATCCTATTACAATATAATCTATCAAAATTGAAAAGGTAATAAAATTGAGTAAGGAGAAGTGTTTTAATATATATGTATATTGGGTGAAGGTATTCACAAAGTAGGTTAAAGGGAAAAGAGATGGAAATATTTTAAAAACAGGATAAGGACTTGGATACACACATGCTTTAGAAGCCAAGGAAAACCTGTTTTTGTTTTTTTTGTTGTTGTTATTTTGTTTTTTTAATTACATCCAAGTTCAGTTTATTTATTTATTTATTTTGCCACTGAATTGTTCATTTTAATTATAAATTCTTTTTTTTCATCATTAGTTTTTGATGTAGTGTTCCATGATTCATTGTTTGCATGTATCAGTTTAAAATATATGGCTCTCTCTTCTTCAGAACTTAAAATGCTTTAGTCATTTTTATCTCACTTCTGAAAAGACAGGAAGACAAATAAGAGTGGGAAGGAATAAAATATAATAGATAAAGGAACAATCGGGAGAATAGAAGGAGAAACACATGCATAATGATACAGAGGAAGAGCAAAGGGGAACAGGGAATGAGAAAGAGATGATTCATTAAATTATGTGCAACTCCAGCCAAAAGTCATCTCCATTAGACAAAAATTGAGGGGTGGGGAATTATAGTGAGACTGAATTAAACAGCCTAGAATAGTACTTGCAACATAGTGGGTTCTCAATGCAGATTGGTTGAATAAGCAAATAAATGAATTATTTATTTATTTATTTATTTATTGGGAAAATGCTCATTTAACATCTATTGTATGCCAAGCATTGCTCTAGACAAAACATAGAAATTCTTGACTTCATGGGTTTTATATCCTGGTAAAGGGAAATAGACAATAAAATTAAAAATGTAAGTTAAATATAAAACATGTTAGATGGTTTTAAGTTAAGACAGTAAAATAAAACACAAAAGTTTGTGGGATGAGTTTGTAATTTTAAGTAGGGAGGTCAGGAAAGGTTTGCCAGAAGACTTTGAAGAAGTGTGGCAGGAGATGCTGCAGGGGACGTCAGAGTGGGACCAGACCATGGAGAAGTCACTTGTGCTTTCACTCAGTGAAATGGGACACCAGCAGAAACCGATGTGTTTAATAGGATCGCTCTGGCTGCTGCCTTGGGAATAAACATAAGGGGCTGGAAAAGGCAGAAGCAGGAAAATCACATATAAGAGACTTGTCAAGGTGATAGCAGTGGAGGCAGGAAGAGGTTGTCAGACCTTGGATATATTTTCAAAGTAGAGATGATAGTATTTGCTGACATATTGGATATGGGATGCAGGAGTAAGAATAACTCTAGGATTTGGGCCTAAATGCAGCTGGGAATTGCCACTGCCTGAGCAGAGTTTGGTGGGCAGGAAATCAGGAGTTGTGTTTTGGACATTTAAGTTTAAGATGCCATTAGACATTTAAGTACAGATGTGCAGTAGGCAGTTGGGTACGTGTGTCTGGGGTTCCAGGGAGAGATCTGGGCTGAAGTCATACATTTGTGAGTCATTAGGGATATTTAAAGTCCTGAAATTGAATGATATCTTCAAAGATTTGTGCATCGATGGGAAGGAGCAGATCTAAGGACTAAGTCTTGGAACATTCCAACCTTAAGAGACCTGAGTGATGAGGAAAAATGAGCACAGGAGACAGAGAAAGAACAGCCAACGAGATAGAGGAAAAACCCCTGAGATTATGTTGCCCTGTAATCCAAGTTCACCCATTTGGGGTTTGTAGGAGTTGTAAACTTGGAGTTTATTCATTCTTCCAACATGAGCCGCTATTTTGTCCGGGCACTGTGCTAGCGACTACAGCTACAGAGACCACTTAAGACTTGATCCCCAGCCCCCTGTCAATGAGGAAAGATACGAATACACAGTTTCAGTGCATTGGAAAAACGTCCTGTAACGGAAATATGCATAGACTGCTTTTGGAAGTCAGAGGAGGGCAGCTAAATCACATGGGTGGACTTGAGACCTTGACTCAAGAGAAGATTCCAGCTAAATGAGGAAAGTGGAAACCGGAATTCCTATGAACAGTTTCTTCCCTCTCCCTCTCTCTCTCTCTCTCTCTCTGGAATTATTTTCTTTGTTTTATTTGATGATAGTTCTCCAAATTTTAATGTTTGAACAACTGCCTTTTGGATTATTTTATAAGTACAACATGTTCTTTATTTTGACCAATTTTTAGACCTGAAAACTATTTTCATGTTCTCTTTCTCCACTTAGTTTCTGAAAATGCTTCCTCTTCAGAAACTCCCTTCAAGTCTTATCCATTACTATCAATCATTCAAACAAAAGACAGTTCTAAGTCTAAAACATGTAGATCATCTCAAAAAATATGGTGATTTCTATGAACATGTTAAGGGACCAAATTCCAAGTTTGGAAATGGAAAAAATACCAGTGGAGAAAAGATCAACCCGCACAGTTTTCTTTTGTCGGATTCACTTTCTCAGAATCAACCATAAGACACCTGCCAGATATGTAGTTCAGATGTTGCATGATCCCTATATTTTATAGCTCACTTACCCTGTGATTTTTTTCTTTTAAAAACATGCTCTGAGAAACAAACTGAGGGTTCTAGAGGGGAGGGGGGTGGGGGGATAGGTTAGCCTCGTGATGGGTATTAAAGAGGGCACGTTCTGCATGGAGCACTGGGTGTTATACGCAAACAGTGAATCATGGAATACTACATCAAAAACTAATGATGTAATGTATGGTGATTAACATAACATAATAAAATAAAATTTAAAAAAACAAAACAAAACAAAACACGCTTTGCAGAGAAACCTCCCACCAATAGGTGGCGTTTGGACTCTAGAAAAATATCAACTATATCTTGACCCAGGAAACAGTATAGTTGGAGTCATTCACTTTCCTCCTTTTAACAGAACTTGCCAAGGCATTATCTAATATGTGGCTAGTGCTGTCACTGTTTTTTATATCAGTCTGGTAAGCATTAGCATATCTTGCAACAGAAATAAAAAGATGGGGTAAATATTCTTGTATCAACTCCTGACATTAATAATCAACTTATTCACAGTGTTCTTCCAAACAACTGCATCTTCAACAAGCAAATGGGAAAAGAGTGACCTAACATTTGAAATTAAAAATATGCAAGCTGTTTGAATATGATTGTATGTGAAGCAATTGAGATTGAAGAAATCTGCTAATCAACTCTAGAAAAGAACATAACGTTCTGAGAAGCCTAAAGTTATGTACAACCAACTTTGCTCATATACTGGATTTCTATTGAAATTTGTATGTAACAAAAACTCATTTGTGAAGTCTGTGTTATTTCTAGATTAAAGAAAAATAATGGTATTACAGAGAGCTATGACCATGGTATTTAGAAATGATTGGGATGACCGAAGAGGAAGACAAATGTAGCTGAGTGGCAGTTCATAGGGAAATAAATTTGGTTAGTAAATCAAAGCTATTGGACGAGTGTTCTTTAAGCAATGCAACCATAAAAATATAATTTTACTCACTATAACATTTTACAGAGAACAACAAAATAGCGACGCTTAGCCAATCGACCTGTTGTCTAACAGAAATATTTTACAGCAAGGAGGAGGCAGTTGATTTATTGTAAAATCACTGAATAAATTGAGGAGTAGATTTTAAACCTCCTTCTATACACCAACATGTTGCTCTGAGTTAATCTACCAATCTCCATACTAACTAGATGTTTGGAGATGCTTTTGAGGTGGGAAATCACCTCTGGCTTTTTTTTTTTTTTATTTGAGAGAGAGAATGAGAGATAGAGAGCATGAGAGGGAGGAGGGTGAGAAGGAAGAGGGTGAGAGGGAGAAGCAGACTCCCCGCTGAGCAGGGAGCCCGACGTGGGACTCGATCCCAGGACTGCAGGATCATGACCCGAGCCGAAGGCAGTCGCTTAACCAACTGAGCCACCCAGGCGCCCCACCTCTGGCTTTTGACAGGAGAAATTCCAAATCATTTTGTTTTTCCAGTGGGGAAAGCTGGTTACAAGAAGACTTAGCTATACTACATTTTCATATGGTATTATTATCATTACTGAATACATTATTTTAAACTTTCCAGACTGTTGCAAAAATTAATAAGTTTTTATTAACATGAAAGACACTTACTTTTAAGTTATGCTCATATGTTCAGCCATGGCTCCGAGGCAAAACTACATGCTGGAATATATAGGTCTAGGGAAGCATCCAGCCTCAATCTCTGCTATGCCAGAATGTTGCGTCTTATGAACTCAAGGCATTGGAACTGTTCCTGGGCAATAGTACAGACCCTCCCTTCCATCTTGGTGACTTCTATTTGGTGGTCTTTGGCATCTTTTCTGGCCAATGGACCTCATGGCAGACCATCACAAGTTATCAAAAAGATTCTAGTTACGTTCAGCTTCAAAAGGCAAGGACCTGTGATCTCAATCTTTCTCCCATGGGGCACCTGGCCTCCTCAGACTGCTTCTAGCCAATGTTTAGCTCTGCACAGTAAGGGATAGCATCTAGGAGGAGCTGCCTTGGTTGGACCACAGGCTTTTTCATTTTTTATTGTCAGGGCCTTGGATGTCTTGTCACCTTATAGTTTCATAGTTAAGAGGCAGTAGTCAGTGTTTTGGAAAAAATGAGAAAAAAGTCTGCTACTCTATGTCTGAGTAGACACAGGAGTAATGGCTCGCAGCCATTATTCTCTTATTTAGAAACAAACAAACAAATGTGTGTGTGTGTGTGTGTGTGTGTGTGTGTGTGTGTTTCTGTCTTTTCAGGTACTCCTCTACCAAGGGAGAGAGAGTTGGTTTCTGGGACCCAGAGTCGGAGATGCAGCCAGGCCTCTTGTATGCCAGGAACCAGGCACTTAAATGACATCAAAATTCTCTTTGCATTTTCCCCACGTTCTCTGCAGACCAGGTTTCTCTCTTTGCTTTTTTCTGTTCATTCTACGAGACGTGGCTACTGACTTCTGATTTTTAATGGATCTGGTTTAACTACCCCAAAAGGTTGAATCCCCTCTTAGTTGTCCCAGTAAGGGACTGTGATTAGTCCAACTTCAGTCAGTTGCTCATCATTGTGGTCAAAGAGTCAAGGACACATAGTATTAAATGGTTGCCAGTCATTCACATTTTAATTAAGGGAAAGATTCAGTTCCTAGGGCTTTTAGGTTCAACTGTTCAGGTTTGTTTGTTTTTTGTTTTTTTAAAAGATTTTATTTATTTATTTATTTGATAGAGACAGAGCGAGCACAAGGCACAAGTAGGGGGAGTGGCAGGCAGAGGGAGAGGGAGAAGCAGGCTCCCCACTGAGCAGAGAGCCCAATGTGGGACTTGATACCAGGACCCTGAGATCATGACCTGATTGGAAAGCAGACGCTTAACCAACTGAGCCACCCAGGCGTCCCATCAACTGTTCAGGTTGTGCAATACTCCAGAACATTACATCAGAACGCCATGCACATCACAAATATCCTTTTTATACTGTAACAATGTCAGTTTTGTTATTATAACTATTGACTTCAATGATGGACTATTTCCATATTTATATTGACAGCTTTTTGGTGGTGGTAGAGTCTTGCTCTACAAAAATATATTATGACAATTTTTTGACCAATGGGAATAAAATGTGTTATCTTAAGACATACTATATATCATATAATATCATGCCCCATTAACTTATGAAAGAGGAACAAGTTTAATAATTAAAAGATCTTATTGATCTGACCAAGTCTAAAATATGCTTTGATGCTAAATAAGATGCTGTTTTTACAGTTGATATATTTAGTGATTAATAAATATCTAATTTTAAAAATTCCCTATTAATATTAGTACATAGCTAAATTTAGCATTCTATATTTTAGTTCATTTCACTTGCCATTTACTTATTGTACCAGATAGTATTACTGAGTTCTTGATTTAAATATGAAATATTTTCATCATATGAATCACTATGCAATCTGCAGTATCCATGTGTCATTAATAATCTCCAAAGTAAATATTTCATACATACACATAAGGGATTAGCATGTAATGAGCTGCAAAATAAATAATAGCTATTGATTATTTGTTGTTATGAAAAATTCACCAGTATAAGAGTTAACTCTTAACAAAATTTTGCAACTTATTACATAAATATATTTGAAATTGTTTTAAATGATAAAATGCTAAACTATTATTAGATATTCAAGAAAGTTTTTTTTAGTGGTGGCAATAAAAAACCAGCTATTATAAAAGAATAAAAAACTATTATAATGCTTGAATAAAATTTCAGTGAAAATAGAGGAAAAGGTAGAAAAGAATGAAAAGTGCTTCAGAGTTCCTAATGTGAGCAGAATGTGGCCACACTTATGGTTCAGATGAAACATGCGTAAATTTACTGTATGTCTCCATGAAAGCCATTACTATAGAATGTCAAGAAAAAACAAGAATAGAAAGTCATGAAAAGTGTATTACACCAAGCATACTGTCTGCTGATCTAGGTAGATAGCCTATCCTGGGTAAGTAAGAAATTTTAGTTTTCCAAAAGATAGTACTAATAGGGTGTTTTCAGAAATTTATTACACATGAATTTTTCAAAATGGTAAAAAAAAAACCCATTGCATTCTGTTTAGTTTATTATCTCTGATGATTATGTAATTTCTTTTTTATATTTGAGACTCTTGGGGGATGGAAAAACCAACTGAATATTGAGGCTGATTGTGCAGTTATTGGCAGCATTTATAGCATTTTTGTAAACATGAACAAAGTGAAATATTCATCAACAATAGTAGTGGTTTTAAGTTGAAATCACCTTTATGGATATAATTATCAATGACATGTAGGAGACACATACTAATGATAAAAATATCGATGTGCTGTTTTGAACTCATAAAACATGATTCAGATTTTGGCAAGGTGGTGCCCACCATCCAGAAAATCATCCAAGAGACTTCATGTGCATGATAATGGGAATTTTCATTTAGCAGAAACCAAAGCCAAAATTTCAAAGCATTATGGCAGAGCTTTTATGCAGGATACAAATATTTACAATAAATAATAGTGCACATGGAGTGTCTGGGTGGCTCAGTCAGTGAAGCGGCTGACCCTTGTTTACTACTGGGATCATGATCTCAGGGTTGTGAGATCAAGTCCCACATCGGGCTCCGCACTCAGCACAGGGTCTGCTTGAGGTTCTCTCTCCCTCTCCCTCTGCCCCTCCTCCCGCTCATGCTCTGTCTCTAAAATAAATAAATAAAATCTTAAAAAAAAATAGTGCACATTATTTAGGGGATGAAATATAAAACCAGATTCTGGAGAAGGGTTTATATTTATGTATACATAATATATATACATATACATATATATGTAAAAAAGTAGATAAACAAATACATTTAAAAGACCAGGTAAAAAGAATAAGTCTTAGCCAAAAATATTTTAGAAGTCTGGGATTCTAAATTCTTAATTTAAAAACATGGAAAACATAATGATTTCTTACAAGAGATCCTTGAAAAAACTTCTAAGCATTTGAAATTTTTTGTTCTGTAACAAAAAATGAAGCAGAAACTGTTTTACTATCACTTAGGGTTATTTTTTTTTCTTTTTTAACTTTATCCAAGGACTATGTAATTACTACTCTTTGGCTTTGATAAACTATCAAAATATTTTGAAAACACATTTAACAAACACAAATTTGAAACCACTGAAGAATCCACAATGAGAAATTCAAGTTATTTCCAATAGGCCATTAAAACTCAATTAGATGAAGTGTGTGCCCTTATAGAAACTGGTGGTGATATTAATAAAGATGTAAATTCTAGAACACAAGCCAAAAGTTTTTCTTTTTTGATGTTTATTTTCCAAGTAATATCTTGGCTCATTGTTTTAAGTAAAATGATGCATAAACCAAAATTCAATATACATAATGTCCTTGAAAGCATCAAAGTGATTTAGAATTTTTGAAAAATTAGAAGTGATGGTATTTACAAATTCTTTATCATTGATGCCAGAAACAATGGTGAATATCATTACATTGAGGCCAATTTCTCCAAAATAGAAAATATTAGAAAAATGAAGACTATTTTGACCTCAAACCCCATTATTGATTGGTTCATGATTTAAAACTAAATTTCAAAATCAATTTCTTTTTTAGAATTTTTTACATAACAATATCATTTTGGAAAAATAGATTTATGACTATAGGAATTTTCATGGCCTTTCAATATTCTAATGACATTTAATTTAAAGAATTATGATGAAACTAATCAAGGAAAATTAACACCCAGACAGAACAAGTGCTATGCTGTGGTTTCTGCCTGACAGGACAGTAAAAATCTGATCAAACACAGAGGGATTAGGTCTGTAGGAAGAGGTCTTTGGATTAATCATCAAAGAATAACTCTGAGACAATGTGTCTAAAACACTGAGGATTTATTCATATAGAAGGAAACACAGAAACTAGGGCAGAACTCATGAGAGCAAAAGCCACAAAATTTCACTAGGAAAAGTGTTTTGGTTGGTTTAAATAAAACCTTGGCACGTGAGTTCAGAATTGGTGGGTTGTAGTGGAGCTTGGTGTAGGCCAGTTGTTGAACCTCAAATCCCTTTGTATATTTTTTAAGAATAATGCCACAAGAAAGACTGTTAAATCTAGTAACCATTTCTGTACAGAAATAACACAAGTGAGCATGAAGCAGTCATAGTTTTGTTTCCTATGAAAGTAAGACATATAATTATTTTATAGTAAATTATATTATATCTTATAAGTCTGAGTTCCTAATTATCATGATTAAAATTTTGATTTTCTATCATTTTATGCTTACTGCTTTGATTTGTATGATTTATACTAAAGTTGTTTTATATTTGTATTACTAGTATAGACATATTTAAATATACTAACTTTAAAATTCTTAAGTTCAAGAAGCCTTTTCTAATTCACATTTAAAGTACTGTTTGGATTATCAGTGGCTTCCATAGAAAATAAACCTAAGAAAGTATGGAAGCAACCTAGGTGTCCATTGATAGATGAATGGATAAAGAAGGTGTGGTATATATACACAATGGAATATTACTCAGCCATAAAAAAGATGGGATTGTGCCATTTGTTACAACCCGGATGGACCTTGAAGGCCTTATGCTAAGTGAAATAAGTGAGACAGAGAAAGACAAATACTATATGATGTCACTTGTATGTTGAATCTAAGAAACAAAACAAACAAACAAAACAAAACAAAACAAACTCATAGATACAGAAAACAGATTATTGGTTGCCAGGGGAGTGGGGGTGGGGTGGGGGTGGGGTGCTAAGGGTGGGCAAAATAGGTGAAGAGGGTCAAAAGGTACAAACTTCCAGTTATGAGATAAATAAGTTGCAAGGAAGTAATGTCCACCATGGTTACTCTGGTTAATAATACTGTATTTCATATTTGAAAGTTGCTAAGACTAAATCTTAAAGTCTTCATCACAAGAAAAAAATTTTTTTAGCTGTGTATGGTGAAGCATGTCACCATGCTAGACTTACTGTGCTGATCATTTTTCAATGTATACAAATACCAAAATCATTATGTTGTGCACCTGAAACTAGTATGTTTTATGCAAATTATACTCCAATAAATAATGAAAATAGAATATCTCTATTGCTTTATATATAGATGTTATATATACAAAACAAATACAGATTTTTCAGCTAAGTGAAAAAAATAGAATTTTCAACATCTTTCTAAAACTATGCTTTACCATGTCACCCATCTTGGCCTCCAAGATCATATGCAATATTATTTCAAATTACTTTTTTAAACATGAACTTCCACTTCACTACCCTAAATATACCTTAAATTATTTGGCATTTATGTTTTGTCCATCATCCAGAATCCCTTTGCCACTAGCTGCTTGCCCACATCTTAATAGTCCTTTGGGACTCAACTCAAATCCCACCTTTTCCAACAAAGCTTCCCCTGACCCCTTCACTCACAGTGAACTCTCTCTCTTCTGATTCTTAAAGTACCAATTACAATCACCAGCCCCCTGGCACTTCTATTGTTGGCTCTAACTTGAGTTTTGCCAAGTAGTTCAGAACAAACTCCTTGAAGGTCATTCTTAGACATAATGGCCCAAGAGAACGTTCTCAGATGATGGAAATATTCTGTATCTATGCTGTCCAATATGGTTGGCACTGACCGTGTTTAGCTATTAAACACTTGAAATGTAATTTACTTAGTTTTAATTAATTTAAGTTTAAACAGACACATGTGGCTAGCGATAAAGTATAGCTCTAAGGTCCTCTATAGTAATCCCACCCAATGGCTAGGGGAAGAGGAGAACTGTTGCATAAATTCAAGACTAAATTTGATTTAGGAAGAGAGATCAATTTTTACTATAACATCTTTACATTTTAAAGTTTACACAAAAAACATTCTTGCCTTTAGAATCTGCTTTGTTACAAGTTTGCAAACATCTTGATTTTTCAGCATTGTTGGAAGATCCCACTAACCCTTTGAAATGGACTCATTTTCTGTCCAGGAGCTAAAGCCTAGGGCCTGATAATGTCAGTTATTCAATGTCATTGACTTCTTCAACCAAACATTTTATGAAGTTGAAAAATGTTTATTTTTCATCTGTCAGAATAAAACCTGAAAAATCAGTTATGATCTCATTCCAAAATTCCCATAAGACATGTCAAGGGTGAATTATGTAATGTTTTCCATTGGCTTATATTATTGTTAAAATGCAAGAAATTGTACCGCTACTCCATGTTTCCTCTGATGTAAATTGGGATTGCGTTTGCATCAGCAGCAGTGGCTTTGGGATGCTGGGCTACGTTCTGGAAACAGGATTAAGAACAGGGAGATGGGAATGGCTCTGGTTTCTGCTTCCTTGCTGGTCTATGCTGCCTGTGATGAGCCCTGCTGTGGGCAAGTCTCCTCTGCTACTCGTCCCCACAGCCGCCTCCATCCAGAGCCTGCTCTCCACCACCCCCTTCCCTGCCCTGACAGATGCGGCTGCTCCAGCCCTCTGGTGATCTGAGGCTTCTTTTAGCCCTAATCTTTCAGAATACATGAAGCCAACAGCTTCTCAGTAGGAGAGTTCCCACGAGACACCAATCTGTGCTGAAACCCTTATGTTTGCCAACACCCCACCCCCCAGGACTTTACTCCTTAAAAGCAAAATGAGAGAAAGAGAGGGAAAAGGAAATGAAAAGAGAGAAAAAGAGGGAGGGAGAGAGGGAGATAACTTTCTCCATTTTCCAGGGAATGCAGGGCAACACCATAAGCCGGCCCCATGCAGTCCCAAAGAAAAACAACAGGGGTGACTCATTAAGTCTCAGTGTTCTTAAATTTTGTATAAGAGGAATTCACCATGGGGGAAGGATTACTGTAGGCCTTTGTAACTGCTACAGATCTAACACAGTGAACCGCACATAGCAATTGTCAAATACTTGCGGATTAACCAGAAGGCAGGTCTAGCATCTCCCTTCCATATCAGCATTCATAGGAACCCATAGTTCCATTTTTCTCTCTCAAACTGAATAGCCCTTTCAATAGGGTATTGTCCTAATAACTGAGTTTATAGTGCAGTTCAGAAGTAGTTTCAATCTTTTTGATTCAATGAAATGAAATGCTTACCCAGGTAGCAGTGTTGGTAAATGTGGGAGATGAAATAGTTCATATGGAGTGAGAGGAGAGGAAGGTGGTACACCAGGAAATCACATCAGATCTCATTGCATCCAATGCCCAATTCTAGCTGAAAACGGCATGTTTATGCTCACCCATCACCAATTTCAAAAGCATAAGAAAATTAAGCCTCTCTAAATGGTTGATTTGAAAGGAGCACTTTGAAAGGAGGCTGCAAAATTTTTAATAAACATTTTTTTAATTGAAAAAAAGTTTGTTTCCCATGTAAACGTTCAAAAGCAGGTGATAGTTTATTGAGATTTTCCAAGAGTTCATTTATATTGTCCTAGGTGTTCTGCTTTACCATTACTTTTGAATCTAAAGACCTATAAAGAGATGGACAGTGATTTAATTTCTGTTTCTAACTCAGTGTCTGCAAAAGCTCTGTAAGGCACATTGACCCTTTTCCTCCTTGCCTACACAAACACACACACACGTTCCCTCAGCAGAATTCCACAGAACAGTCATGATACCAAGAAATTATTCTGAGGCCCAATGGATTCCAGCTTACTAAAACAGACAGGCAAACACACACACACACACACACACCCCAGGAAGTCTAGATTAGCTATCCGCATTTGCATCATCTGTAAAGTGTTTAAAGTGTTTGATGGGACAACAGAGCAATAAGCTCTTTCAGAATCTCTGAAATAATCAGAGAATTAATTCTCAGTTTCCTTGATTACCTAGGAAAACTGTCCCACCAGGGAGTTCTCTTCTATACTCATTCATTCATTGTCTTTGTTTCTGCCTCTGAGTTTCCTCACAAAAAGCAGGGCCTAAGACAAAAATTTATGTGCAGATAATTGCTTTGGGAAAGTAATCCCAGAAACAGAACAGGAAGACTAGGGAAAGAGACAAAGCCAATTCAAGGATGTGTTCTCAAGTGGTTCACTGCTGTAGACAACTGGAATTCAATCCCACAAGGTCCTTCTCATGAGCCATTTAGAGTGCAAGTTGTGTGCATTTGGATTGTCTACCAGAGAAAGGGAACATTTATTTTTTTCCATCCTTCATCGGTTCAGGGCTGCCTTTTAGAGAGTAAATTCTCTTATTCCACATATTGTCCACATATTGAGACAGCTGTCCCCGGGTATCCCAGGCCATAGTGCTAGAGAAGCCCAGAAGCTGATGACAAGTGCCACATGTTACCGCAGAAGTGGGTTGCTTTCAGGTCACACCTGTGCAAAACTGGCCACCACCAAAATGTCCGGAATAAGCGGTGGGCTAACAGGTGCCTGACACATTCATTTAGCAACTATTGAGAGTGACACTACAAAGAGACTATGGAGAAAATAATCACAAACAGGCCATTACAATAATAGGTAGAGTGTTAAGGGGGCATAACAGGGTAAGAGAGGAAACAACTAAACTTCAGCATAAGGTTGTGTCTGTTACACGTGCTCTTGGACCTTTGCTGTGAAAACTCAGAATAATGGTGGGGTGGAGATCAGGGAGGAGCACAAACCAGCAGAGATGATGTTTGTTGACAGCAGAGACAGTTGCAGGGGACGAGCCTCAAATAGATTTGCAAAGAGGGAAAGTAAAAGCACAGCAGCAGGGCTGGGTTTAAATTGGTGATGGGAGTCAGGGCAGGGTCTTGGGGGCAGCTGACACTCATATGAGACACGAAGGAGGAAAGGAGTGGGGAAAAGGAATTTTAGGAGATTTTGCTGTCTATGAACTGAAACCACATTTGGTGTTTTCAAGAAACTTTGGTAGAGATATTGTTCGTTTTTCTCAATTTTAGTTGCCCAACTATTGCTTTCTCTCTTTTTCTTTGCAACCCTGTCTAGTTATTTCTTAGAATAGAGACTTTATTCGCCCAGGTGTTGGGATGGACCTCACCATCAGCTTCTTTCAGGGAGTGCCTCAGTTCAGAGAGCCACCTTCCCCAGCATGCCCCATTCCCATAGCGGCCCATATCCAGTGATTGATCAGCGTAGGGTCTAAAGACCTGGTCTCATCACCCAACCGGGGACAGCTCCAAGGGGTCATCCCAGCTATAAAACTCTCTGAAGGATTGACTGGGTCCTCAGCTGAGATGGCATCATACTCAACTACTTCCACTGTTCATAGTGCCTTAGTGTAGTATTAGTGGTATCAGTACATGCAAAACACATAAATTTACCTTACACATCATTTTTCTTCCATTGTTCTATCCCAAGATGCTATAATAACTGTTAATTTCATAGTAAAAGTAATCAAAATTTCTTCTTGTTTTCCATGGTTTTTTTCTATTCAGAATCACCTTATAGCTGAGTAAATCTTCCATGGCTTCTGGAATGGGCCCTTATTCCCATTAGTCCATCACTCCCCTGCCTCCTGCACATGCCAGCCCAATATCGTTCTGTGCTCTTGCCCACACATGGTTCTCTTTTCTCCAGTGCCTTTCACTTCAGCCAGATTTCTCCCTCAGTTTGTTGAAGTTTTGCTCATTCTTTGTGGTCCACTTCACATTCTGTCTTCTCTGTGATTCCTTGTCTGATTTCTACTTCCTTTGATTTTTCTCCTCTTTGATATCACATAGTACCCATTCCCTATGCTATGCAATAGCCCTCCTCATTACATTTTTGGCATTTAATTACGTACATGCACATCCTGCTTACTCAAACTAGATGACAAAGCATTGGGGGCAGGCCCCAAGGTCAGTTCTTCTTTGTACTCACGACAGTGTCTCACTATACTACGAGGTGATATCATTAATTAAGCACTTAGTCTTTGCCAGATACAGTGTTTAGCACTCTCCATATATTAAGCAATTTAATTTTTACAAGTGCCTAGTGAGGTATATGTTATTATGATCCTTGTTTTGCATCTGAGAAAACAGTCCTAGAGGGATGGAGGGTCTGCTTGGATCACACAGCTGGAAACAGCAGAGTTTGATCTATTTCACTGCAAAGTCTTGGTTCAGAGCCACTCTATCATATGCTTCCCATACATTCCTGAAAGTATAATGGATTGACTGATGTAGATCTAAATTCCAAAGTATGGGATTTGTTTGTGAGGGCCCAGAGGACAAGATGAAACTTCACCCCCTAGGATACAGCATTTGTTTTTTTCAATGACATGTTTAGTAGCACCAGTGAGAAAACAGCTGTGAGCAATAATAATAGCTAATACAGGACTTCTTGCAATCTCTTCTTTGTACTAACTTTGGCATCGGGTCATTCATTTGCTCCCTGAACACAATTTGGCCTCACTACATGCATTTTAATCATTATGAGGGACATCAAAATATCAGTCATGTCCCTCAAGGAGCTTACATTATAAATAAAGGCAACATGGAGGCTGCAGGCATCTGTGTTCTATGGAGCTAAGGTTTCCTAGAGGAGATGTGATGTTGGAATCATGACACATGCATATAGAAATCACAGATGTAATTAAATTCATCGGCGTTCTTTCACAGTTGCTGTTTTTGAGCATCAACCAGCTTTCCAGAGAAGAAAATGCAACAATCTGGGAGGGGGGAAAGATGGCGGAGGAGTAGGGGACCCTATTTCAACTGGTCCCCGGAATTGAGCTGGATATCTACCAGACCACTGTGAGCACCCACGAAATCAGCCTGTGATGTAAGAAGATCTGGATCTCTACAAACAGAATATCGCAGGCGGTTGGTTTCGAGGTACGAAGCGGGGAGCCGTGATTCTGCCGGCAGATATCGGAGGATAAACGGCAGCGGGAGGGTGCCTGGATGTGGGGATCCTACACCGCCGGTGAGCGACAGCCTCCATCTCTGGGGACGGGGCACAGACTCGCAGACTAGTAGCAGCGGGGAAAGGAGTTTAGGGCAGCCCCCGGGGCGGAAACCTGGAGCGGCGGGGTCGCGCCTGCGAACTGCAGCCCCAGGAGCGGAAACCCGGAAAGGCGGGGTTGAGCTTGCGTGAACTGGGAGCGGCTGGCGGTTTTAGAAGCACAAAGGGCAGAGACATGCCCTGATCTGGAGGCAGGACTGGAAGCGCTGTGGAGGGGTGCACAACCCAGGCCGCTGCAGTTTATAGCAGCACGGACAGAAACGGAGATGGTGTGGCCTGGAGAGCTCATTGAAGAACAGATTGCGGTCACTCTGCTCTGAGGCAGATGGTTGGAAACAGTCTCTTCTGCTCTGACTCGCGGAAGAGATGCGGAAAGCCGCCAGGGAAAGCCACCAGAGAACAAAAGCCCCAAAGACTGATTCCCACTGAGCCCATCCCCTGCCACAGGGGGGCAGGGCAACTCCAACCAAACAGGGTTGCCTGAGTAACAGCACGGCAGGCCCCTCCCCCAGAAGACAGGCTGGGAAAACAAGAGGCCAGCAACCCTAAGGTCCCAAGAAAACAGGTGCATCTTGCTTGGGTTCTGGTCAATAATTTGGACTCTATACATTCCCTCAACCACCCATCAACAGAATGACTACGAGGAGGAGCCCCCAAAATAGAAAAGACTCAGAGATTATGACTTATGCTGCAGATTTACAAATGGATGCAGATATAACCAAGAAGTCAGAGATGGAATTCAGGCTAGCAATTGTGAAGACAATGGCTAGAATGGAGAAATTGATTAATGGCAACATAGAGTCTCTAAGGGCAGAAATGAAAGGTGAATTGGCAGAACTTAAAAATGCTATCAATGAGATCCAATCCAATCTAGATAATCTAACAGCTAGGGTAACTGAGGCAGAAGAGTGAATAAGCGACCTGGAAGACAATATAATAGATAAAAAGGGAAAAGAGGAGGCCAGGGAAAAACAACTCAGAATCCATGAAAATAGAATCAGAGAAATAAGTGACACCATGAAGCATTCCAGTGTCAGAATAATTGGAATCCCGGAGGGAGTGGAGAGAGAGAGAGGACTAGAAGATGTATTTGAGCAAATCATAGCTGAGAACTTCCCTAACCTGGGGAATGAAACAAACATTTGCATCCTAGAGGCAGAGAGGACCCCTCCCAAGATCAAGGAAAACAGGCCAACACCCCAGCATGTAATAGTAAAACTTGCAAATCTTAGAACCAAGGAAACCATCTTAAGGGCAGTTAGGGGGAAGAGATTCTTTACGTACAGAGGGAGGAACATCAGAATAACGTCAGACCTATCCACAGAGACCTGGCAAGCCAGAAAGGCCTGGCAAGACATATTCAGGGTACTAAATGAGAAGAACATGCAGCCAAGAATACTTTATCTGGCAAGGCTTTCATTTAGAATGGATGGAGAGATGCAGAGCTTCCATGACTGGCAAAAAAGAATATGTGACCACTAAGCTGGCCCTGCAAGAAATATTAAGGGAGGTTCTATAAAAGGAGAAAGACCCCAAGAGTGATATACAACAGAAATTTACAGGGACAATCTATAAAAACAACGTCTTCACAGGCAACATGATGACAATTAATTCATATCTTTCAATAATCACTCTCAACGTGAATGGCCTAAATGCTCCCATAAAACGGCACAGGGTTGCAGATTGGATAAAAAGACAGGACCCATCCATATGCTGCCTACAAGAGACTCATTTTGAACCTAAAGATACATCCAGACTGAAAGTGAAGGGATGGAGATCCATCTTCCATGCCAGCGGACCTCAAAAGAAAGCTGGGGTAGCAATTCTTCTTTCAGACAAATTAGATTTTAAACTAAAGTCTGTAGAGACACAGAAGGACACTATATCATTCTTAAAGGGTCTATCCAACAAGAAGATCTAACAATTGTAAATATCTATGCCCCCAACATGGGAGCAGCCATCTACATAAGCCAACTGTTAACCAAAATAAAGAGTCATATTGATAACAATATGTTAATTGTAGGAGACCTCAATACTCCACTCTCAGCAATGGACAGATCATCTAAGCAGAAAATCAACAAGGAAACAAGAGCTTTGAATTACACTGGACCAGATGGACCTCATAGATATTTACAGAACATTCCACCCTAAAACAACAGAATACTCATTCTTCTCGAGCGCACATGGAACTTTCTCCAAAATAGACCACATACTGGGTCACAAATCAGGTCTCAACCGATACCAAAAGATTGAGATTATTCCCTGCATATTCTCAGACCACAATGTTTTAAAACTGGAGCTCAATCACAAGAAAAAATTTGGCAGAAATTCAAACACTTGGAAGTTAAAGACCACTCTGCTCAAGAATGTTTGGGTCAACCAGGAAATCAAAGAAGAACTTAAACAATTCATGGAAATCAATGAGAACAAAAACCCATCGGTCCAAAACCTAAGGGATACTGCAAAGGCGGTCCTAAGGGGGAAATACATAGCCATCCAAGCCTCACTCAAAAAAATAGAAAAATCCCGAATTCACCAACTAACTCTACACCCTAAAGAACTAGAGAAAAAGCAACAAATGATGCCTAAGCCATGCATTAGAAGAGAAATAATTAAAATTAGAGCAGAAATCAATGAATTAGAAACCAGAAACACAGTAGATCAGATCAACGAAACTAGAAGTTGGTTCTTTGAAAGAATTAATAAGATCGATAAACCACTGGCCAGACTTATCCAAAAGAAAAGAGAAAGGACCCAAATTAATAAAATTATGAATGAAAAGGGAGAGATCACGACTAACACCAAGGAAATAGAAACAATTATTAGAAATTATTATCAACAACTATATGCCAATAAACTGAGCAATCTGGATGAAATGGAGGCCTTCCTGGAAACCTATAAGCTGCCAAGACTGAAACAGGAAGAAATTGACAACCTGAATAGGCCAATAACCAGTAACAAGATTGAAGCAGTGATCAAGAACCTCCCAAAAAACAAGAGTCCAGGGCCTGATGGATTCCCTGGGGAATTCTACCAAACATTCAAAGAAGAAATAATACCTATTCTACTGAAGCTGTTTCTACAGAAAGCTGTTTCTACAGAAGCTGTTTCTACAGAAGGAAAACTTCCAAACTCATTCTATGAAGCCAGCATTATCTTAATCCCCAAACCAGGCAAAGACCCATTCAAAAAGGAGAATTTCAGACCGATATCCTGATGAATATGGATTCCAAAATCCTCAACAAAATCCTAGCTAATAGGATCCAACAATACATTAAAAGGATCATCCACCACGACCAAGTGGGATTTATCCCCGGGATGCAAGGGTGGTTCAGCATTCGCAAATCAATCAATGTGATAGAACACATTAATAAGAGGAGGGAGAAGAACCATATGGTCCTCTCAATTGATGCAGAAAAAGCATTTGACAAAATACAACATCCTTTCCTGATTAAAACTCTTCAGAGTATAGGAATAGAGGGAACATTCCTCAAGTTCATAAAATCCATCTATGAAAAACCCACAGCGAATATCATCCTCAATGGGGAAAAGCTGAGAGCCTTTCCCTTAAGATCAGGAACACGTTAAGGATGCCCACTCTCGCCACTATTGTTCAACATAGTACTAGAAGTCCTAGCAACAGCAATCAGACAACAAAAAGAAATAAAAGGTATTCAAATTGGCAAAGAAGAAGTCAAACTCTCTCTTTTCGCAGACGACATGATACTTTATGTGGAAAACCCAAAAGACTCCACCCCCAAATTACTAGAACTCATCCAGCAATTCAGTAATGTGGCAGGATACAAAATCAATGCACAAAAATCAGTTGCTTTCTTATACACTAACAACACAACTGTAGAAAGAGAAATTAGAGAAACGATTCCATTTACAGTAGCACCAAAAACCATAAGATACCTCGGAATAAACCTAACCAAAGAGGTAAAGGATCTATACTCTAGGAACTACAAAACACTCATGAAAGAAATTGAAGACACAAAAAGATGGAAAAATATTCCATGCTCATGGATCGGAAGAATAAACATTGTTAAAATGTCTATGCTACCCAGAGCAATCTATACCTTCAATGCCATCCCGATCAAAATTCCAATGACATTTTTCAAAGTGCTGGAACAAACAATACTAAAATTTGTATGGAATCAGAAAAGACCCCGAATCACCAAGGAAATGTTGAAAAAGAAAAACAAAGCTGGGGGCATCACGTTGCCCGATTTCAAGCTATATTACAAAGCTGTGATCACCAAGACAGCATGGTACTGGCACAAAAACAGACATATAGACCAATGGAACAGAATAGAGAACCCAGATATGGACCCTCAACTCTATGGTCAAATAATCTTCGACAAAGCAGCAAAAACATGCAATGGAAAAAAGACAGTCTCTTCAATAAATGGGAAATTGGACAGCCACATGCAGAAGAATGAAACTCGACCATTCTCTAGCACCATTCACAAAGATAAACTCAAAGTGGATGAAAGACCTCAATGTGAGACAGGAATCCATCCAAATCCTAGAGGAGAACATAGGCAGTAACCTCTTTGACATTGGCCACAGCAACTTCTTTCAAGATACATCTCCAAAAGCTAGTGAAACAAAAGCAAAAATGAACTTTTGGGACTTCATCAAGATAAAAAGCTTCTGCACAGCAAAGGAAACAGTCAACAAAACAAAGAGGCAACCCACAGAATGGGAGAAGATATTTGCAAATGACACTACAGATAAAGGGCTGGTATCCAATATCTATAAAGAACTTCTCAAACTCAACACCCAAAAACAAATAATAAGTCAAAAAGTGGGCAGAAGATATGAAAAGACAGTTCTCTGAAGAAGACATACAAATGGCTAACAGACACATGAAAAAATGTTCATCATCATTAGCCATCAGGGAAATCCAAATCAAAACCACACTGAGATACCACCTTATACCAGTTAGAATGGCAAAAATGGACAGGGGAAGAAACAACAAATGTTGGAGAGGTTGTAGAGAAAGGACAACCCTCTTACACTGTTGGTGGGAATGAAAGTTGGTACAGCCACTTTGGAAAACAGTGTGGAGGTTCCTCAAAAATTTAAAAATAGAGCTACCCTATGACCCAGCAATTGCACTCCTGGGTCTTTACCCCAAAGACACAGATGTAGTGAAAAGAAGGACCATATGCACCCCAATGTTCATAGCAGCAATGTTCGCAATAGCCAAACTGTGGAAAGAGCCGAGATGCCCTTCAACAGATGAATGGATAAAGAAGATGTGGTCCATATATACAATGGAACATTACTCAGCCATCAGAAAGGATGAATACCCAACTTTTACATCAACATGGATGGGACTGGAGGAGATTATGCTAAGTGAAATAAGTCAAGCAGAGAAAGTCAATTATCATATGGTTTCACTTATTTGTGGAACATAAGGAATAGCATGGAGGACATTAGGAGAAGGAAGGAAAAAATGGGGGGGGGGAATTGGAGGAAGAGATGAACCATGAGAGACTATGGACTCTGAGAAACAAACAGGGTTTTAGAGGGGAGGGGGGAGGGGGGATCGGTTAGCCCGGTGATGGGTATTAAGGAAGGCACGTACTACATGGAGCACTGGATGTTATACGAAAACAATGGATCATGGATCACCACATCAAAAACCAATGATGTATTGTATGGTGACTAACATAACATAATAAAATTAAAAAAAAAAAAAGAAAATGCAACAATCTGAAGAAACACATCATGCTCAAACGACCATACATCCGTGTGCCACTTGTGATTGTGGGATTTGCATCACTGCAGCCTACCAAACAGATCTTGTCTAAGTCTAAATAATAGCTCAAAACAGCCATGGATAGGAAAAAAATCTTTGAGATCTCCATGCTACCTTAAAATTTCATATAAATCCATTTTTCTGTGTGTTTTGATTTTTAAACAACTTTAAATTACTACCAAACCAAACCAAACAAATAGACCCTGAATGAAAGTTATGCTCAAGGTATTGTCTAATGGGAAATTTACTGTTCCACTGAATTGTAATTGATTTTGGAAAAACAAAACTGAAGAATTGAAAGCAACTCACGCTGTGTATGAGTTAATGTCATGGAAATACTCTACCACAGTGTCATAGTATTTTTAGATATATATGGATCTTAGGAACATGGCTTTTTAAAAATTTCATTCTTGGGGTGCCTGGGTGGCACAGTCAGTTAAGCATCTGCCTTCGGCTCAGGTCATGATCCCAGGGTCTTGGGATGGAGCCCGAATCTCTACTCAGCAGGGAGCCTGCTTCTCCCTCTCCCTCTGCCTGCTGCTTCCCCTGCTTGTTCTCTCTCTCTCCCTCTCTCTTTCCTCCTATTAAATAAATAAAATCTTTAAAAAATTCATTCTTGTCAGCCATGCCAGCTATCAATGAGAAGAGAGTCCCAAAGTGTCACAAATAGGTGGCAAGGTGCAATATTTAAGGACACTCCGGGTGAAAATTTTGATAATTGCATCTTTTTGCTATGAGGTCACATCTCTAATCCATATCAAGAATCGAAATGGTGTCTGATCCACTGGTAAGTCTCTTTCTGTGTCTCACAAAATGATTCCTCCAATAACTATTTTAGTGGAAAAATATGTCTGATATTATTGTCCTTTATCTCTAATACTGCAATTTTCATTACAGGTAGGTGAACTGAGATTTTCAAGTAACTTGAACTTCCACAATCAAGTCTTTTCATCTGAGTCTCATTTATCTCTCCATGATCCTGCCATGGGCCGAGAAAACATTTATAATGTTGCCTTGCAGTTGTTGATTGAGACTGTTACACCCTGGGGGAAAAGTGCTACAAAATCCAACTTTGTGAGCAAATCTTTACCATTAAGATAAATAATGTATTCATATGTGGAGATTTCTGCCCTTTTTCTTGGTGTCATTTTGGCCAGGATCTTTCCTTTAGCTGCACCAGTAAAAATCTCTACTATGGTGCAAGCTTCCCAAATCATTTGTCTTATTTCACCTTTGTCACAGAAGATACCAGCAACTATTGGTTATTTCGTGGTGTTAACCTCATCCCTTCTCTTAATTTACCATTTACCAATCCACTTAATGCAATAGCTCAGCCTCTTGACTGGATTCAGTAGCCAATTCTCACACACACACACACACACTCACACACACACACATTAATAGAGATATAATTTCAATTCAGTTATCTATCAGATATGTTCCAATATGCTTTTGATAAAATACATATTAACCTTTTCATGGATATCAAGGTCACATGGCAAGAAAGATGATCCAGGTTGATAATAATAATTAATATTTCACTTTTATAAATCAGTTTGTCAATGATTTATAATTTATATCTATTATCTCCATCAACTCCAAGGGTTTTAGATTTTCTCTGATCCCTCTAAACCAACAACATAACATGCAACATTTTATAGTTCTGATAAAGTGAATGGAGGCTCTTATCAATACCTACTTCAGTTTCAGGGCTTTATATAAACAGAAACCAAGATTCTCCGATGTCAGCAAATATTTCTTTAGCGGCTGTGATGTGTTACAGATACAGTAAAAATAAGATAGATACATCCTCTGCCTTCAGGGGGAAGAAGCCCATAAGGAGACTACAATGTTTTTTTTTTATATATTGCAAATGGTCATTTCAACCTGATGGTAGAAAAGTGCTTTGTTATAAAGAAGTTGTTAACTGTTGCTTAAGCACACAGTCTACAGAGACCAATATAATAAATGCCAATCAAAAAGGAAATCCCTAAATAAACCATGACATGTCCATACTGTTGAATACCTACTACACAGCAGTTAAAATGTAGATCTATATGTGTTGATATAGAAAGGTCTCAAAGATGCATTGCTAAATGACAAAAGGAAGCTGCCAAAAATTCATATAGCATGAGGTCATTTATGGAATCCAAAGTCATATGAAATAAATGCATAGAAAAAGTTTGGTAAGAATGGTTATTTTGGAGAACACTGGAATTGGGTGTAGGATAAGAGGTCAAATTTGCCCTGATCATGTGGTTTTTCAGGATGAAAAATAGTTATGTATTACTTGTATAATTAAAAATACATTTTAAACATATCCTATTCCTGCATTGGAATACTCAATCCAACAAAGAAATTAACTCTCCCCAAATTGATCTATAGGCTTAATGCAATTCCCATCAAATCCTAGAAAGTTTTTTTGGTACTTTGTCAAGCTTATCCTAAAATCTTGGATACAGAAAGGTACAGACCTTTGAATAGCAAAAACCACCTTGACAAAGAATAGAATTGGAAGGAATCACTGTATCCTATATTAAGGCTTACTATATAGCTACAGTAATGAAAACACTGTGGTAGTGGAAAGACGTATAGATCAATGGAAGAGAACGGAGAACCCAGAAATAGACCCATATTAGTATGTCCAATTGATGTTTGACAGAGTTGCAAAAGCAATTCAGGGGAGGAAGGATTTTTTTTTTTTTTTTAGTAGGCACGGGCTTGAACTTTCAACCCTGAGACTGAGACCTGAGCTGAGATCAAGAGTCAGATGCTTAACTGACTGAGTCACCCAGTCATCCCAGGATGTTCTTTTCAACAAATGGTGCTAGAACAATTGAGCATCTATAGGGGACAAAAAATAACAGACTATCACATTTTATACAAAAATAAAGTGGATGGAGGGCCTATATGTGAGATCTATATAAAACTTTTAGGAAAAAAGCATAGAGAAAATCTTTAGGTTTTAGGGTTAGACAGAGTCCTTAGATTTGATACCAAAACATGATCCATAGGAGAAAAAAATGAAGAATTGGATCTCATCAAAATTAAAACCAGATTCTGTGTGAAGAGGATGAAAAGACAAACTACAGTTTTGAACAAAATATTTACAAGTCACATATTTGATAAAGGAGTAGTATCTAGAACATACAAAGAACTCTTAAAACTCAAAAGTCAAAATTCTCAATTCTCAAAATGCATAACTCAACAAAGCCAAACTATGCAATTGGAGAATGAGCAAAAGACATGGACAGACATTTCACTGAAGAGGATATACAGGTGTCAGATAAGCACATGAAACAATGTTCAGCATCATTAATTGTCAGGGAAACGCAAAGTAAAACCACAATGAGATATCACTACACACTTATCAGAATGGCTAAAATTGAAAAATGGTGGTAACACCAAATGCTGGCAAGGATGCAGAGAATCTGGATCACCATACACGACCGGTGGAAATGTAAAATGGTACAGTCACTGTGAAACAGTTTGGAAGGTTTTTTTTGTAAATTAAACGTGCAATTCTCATATGACCCAGCAATTTCACTCCTGCTCATTCATGCCAGAGAACTTAGAAATTAATGTTTACACAAAGACTTGTGCATGAATGTTCACAGCAGCTTTATTTATAATAGCCCAAACTGGAAGCAATCTGGATGTACTTCAATGGCTGAATAGTTAAATCAACTGTGGTAATTCCATGCTATGGAATATAGCAACAAAAAGGAATAAAACACTGATTCACACAATAACTTGGATGCATCTCAAAGGCATTATGCTGGGTGAAATAAGCAAATCTCAAAAGATTACATAGTACATGGTTCCATTTATATAGCTCTTTTGGAAATGAAAATATTTTAGAAATGGATAAATTAGTGGTTCCCAGAGGTTAGGGACAGTGAGGGAAGAAGGGAGGGTAGTGTGCTTGTAAATGGGCAACAAGGTATCCTTGAGGTTATTAAACTGTTTAAAGTCTTACGGTGGATATGCAAAGTTACACATGTGATAAAATTACATAGAACTAAATATACAAAGACAGAGAAGAAGTAAGAAGAAGCAGAAGGAGGAAGACAGAGAGATGAACACAAGTATAAGTGGGGGAAATATGAATAAGCTGAGTGGATTTTATCAATGTCAGTATCTTGGTTGTGATATTATACCATACTTTTACAAGATGTCACTGTTGGAGGAAAGTGTACATAGGATCACTCTGTATTATTTCATACAACACATGTGAATCTACAATTTTCTCAATAAAAATTTCAATTAATATATATATCTCAGGAAATAATGGGGGGGAGTGCTTTGCTTCAGCTACTAGCACTACCTCTACGGAAAGGTGAACTGGCTATTTATTCATGTGAGAATCTTGGTTACATTTGAAAGTATGTACTCCTTGAAATCTACTTATTTAATTTCCGAAGTGCATATTTTCCAGTACAACACAAAGTACCTTTACTGCAGGGTCTCACCAAAGAATACAGTCTTAAACTATCTGCTGTTCATGACACCTTTTTGCATCACACACTCTTCCCAGAATATGAAGAAAGCATTGACCCCAGGCAGAAGAAATCACACATTTGTGAATGCACAAACACACACGTGCACACACACGTTAGGACATGATTGAAGGGAGCTCACAGACACTGAGGAGTCCATTTCTGGACCCCTTGTTAAGGATCCCTCTTCTATGTGCTCTGACTTTTGTCTTTGGCAAAAACAAAACTGTCAGAAAGCTCCAAACTCATACATCTGGATGATAAGGTAGATTGCATGGGTGAATCATTCTTCCTCATCCAGGTTCTCATTGAATTTATGACAGATAATTAAAATAGGTGGAAACAATATCATCCCTGAATGCTGTTTATCAGTTGTAAATTCACGGGAAAAAAGAATTTCAAGAAATTTTTGTTATTTATTTTTAGTGCAGATAGTTCCAGATTGACCCATGACTATACATTTCCCCTGGGAACTAAGTGGGAAAAACTATAAAACAATCTCCCTCCCCCAAACTAATAACTCCTCAGAGGGGCAAGTCCTGGGGTTGAGGACGGGACGTCAGGTGATCAGGAGGCACATCTCGACTCCATCAGCCCTTCTGGGAAGCATGCCCATGGTAAGAGTCCAAACCCAAGGCAGCAGGTAGCTCCAGTTTAAACTTGTCTGAGTGTGCCCCAAGTACACAAAGGGCAGAGCCTTGCCAACACATACTGATAATGAGGGCAATCTTGTCAGGTGAAACGGGTATTCTGCCTCAGTGCATGTCTGACACAAAAAAGATTTTTTTTAAAAAGTAAAATAAAAATATACTTTTCTATAGAAGCTCTGATTCCACTCCACCTCCCTTCTCCCTTACTCCAGGTAAGGTAGAATGATAGTAAATTTAAACTTTCATTCCTTTTACTTGAAACATCCCTATAGAACAATCTTTGACATGGTCCTCAATGTTGCCAAATGGACAGTCCTCAGTTTTTCTCTTATTTTGATACCTCTTAGCAGTATCTGGTGTTTGCTGACATTTTCCTCATTCTTAAAACACTCTGTTACTTGCCTTCAGGGACCCACAATCCCCTGCTTTCCCCCCTTGTCCATTGGTTACTTCATCTCAGACTCTTTTGCTGGCTCTCCCCTCTCTTCCTGAGCTCAACTATTGTTTCCCTGGGGACTCCATCCTCTCTGTCACAGCTCCAGTCCTAGGGGATTTCTATAATCTCAGAGCCTCCAACACCACCTACCCATTGATAACTCCCGCAAGTACATCCCCAGCCCTGCCTCTCCCGTGAGCTCCAGATGACTTTCTCACCTGCCTGCTCAACACCTCTGCTTGGATGTCTAAGCAGCTTATCAAACTCAGCATGTCAAAAAGTGAACTACTGATCAATTTCTCCTCGACCCTCCTACACAGTCAGCCCCATGATCATGGTCCAAGGCCCTGTCATCTCTCTATTAGGTTCCTCCCAACTATCATCCTTCTTCAATTCTTACTCATCCCAGCAGTGGTTTGCTGTTACAAAGTAGCCAGTGTAATTCGGGCAAAAGTAAATCAGATCATGTTAAAACCTCGAAATGGTTTCCCATTGCACTTAGAATAACATTTAAAGACATTTCTCTGGCCAAAAGGCCCCCCGCCATGGCCTGGTCCCTGCCTACTGCTCCTATCTCATGCCCTCCCACTCTCCTTTTAACTGTTCCAACCCCACTGTTCTTGCAGTCCCTGAACACACATCCTTATTCCCATCCTAAGGTCTATGTATTTACCACTTTCTTTCCTTGGGATACTTTTCCCTACACCTTCACATGGCTAACTCCCCTCACTTTAGGTTCTTATTCAAATGTTATTTTTTCAGAGAAGCTTACCTTATATTCCTTATCTATTTATTATCCACCCTTTATTCTACTTTATATTTCTCCATGGAACTTATCTGAATATAAAGTTTTGTATTTGTTTATTTATTCCTTTACAAGAATGTAAATTCCGTAGGAGCAGGGACTTCTACTTTGTTTGTTTGTTTATTTTGTTTAAACTTGTATCCTCAGCATCCAGAATAGTGCTATGTGTGTAGTTGTTGCTCTGTGGATATTTGTTGCATGAACAAATGAATGAAATGATCTATCACAGCTCCTAGACACTGTCTAGGCTCTCTTTACAGAAATGAATGATGAGAAGTTGATGGGCATTTGATGTAATATTTGTTAAAAGGAACCCAACTGGAAGAAACAGAAGTCTCTCTATGTGATAAGAAAAAAAAGAGAGAAATATATAGGTAATGCATTTAATTCATATAGTTATCAAAATATAAGAAAATAAGAAGGGCACAAAAGGAAAAGATACTATTCAGAAAGATACATTTTAGCTGTTTGGAGTCTTAGGTTGTTCCATATGAATTTTTAGAATTGTTTTTTCCATTTCTATAAAAATGCCATTGGAACTTTGATAGAGATTGCATCAGATCTGTAGCTTATTTTGGGTAGGATGGATATTTTAAACATATTAATTCTTCTGATTCATGAATGTGAAATATATTTCTATTTATTTGTGTCTTCTTTAATTTCTTTCATCAATGTTTTGTAGTTTCCAGTGTACAGATCTTTCACTTCCTTGGTTAAATTAATTCCTAAGTATTTTAAAAATGCAATTGTAAATGGGATTATTTTCTTAATTTCTCTTTTGGATAGTTTATGGTTAGTGTATAGAAACAACTGACTTTTGTATGGTGATTATTCTTTTTTATTTTTTTTAAATATTTTATTTATTTATTTGTCAGAGAGAGAGAGTAGAAAGAGAGCACAAGCAGGGGGAGCAGCAGGCAGAGGGAGACGCAGGCTTCCCGCTGAGCAAGGAGCCTGATGTGGGACTTGATCCCAGGACCCTGGGATCATGACCTGAGCCAAAGGCAAACACTTACCCAGCTGAGCCACCCAGGTGTCCCTTTGATGACTATTCTTAATAATACTGTATTATAAACTCAAAATTTGCTAAAAGAGTAGATCTTAAATGTTCTCCTTCAAGGTAACTGCGTGAGGTGATGGATACGTCAATGAGCTTGACTGTCATTTCACAATGTGTATGCATATCAAAACATCACATTGTACACTGTAAATATGTACACTTTTTATTTGTGAATTATACCTTAATAAAGTTGGGGGGCATAGAAAAACACATTTAAAAAATATTTTCCCTATTTTCCTGAAGATGTGATTTTTCATGTATCCTGACTTTCCCAAGGGGGCTATGATCAGCTCTCAACCCTAGTTAGGTACAAGGCTTTTCCCCTTTCCTCTTATGAACGTAGAAGCTCTAAACTAACTGGATTCTCATATGCCCTCTGGGGAAACAAGCAGCTTCATCACCACTCTTTACTATTTCAGCTTGTGTTCCTGAAGGCTCATCCATTTATTTAAAATGATAATTTAAAAACAGTTTTCCTAACATTTATGTGTGTGTGTGTGTGTGTGTGTGTGTGTAATGAAGCAAAGGTCTTAGGATCTCTGAATATTGCAGAATCAAAACCTGACATGTTATCCCTCTAATCAAATAAAATACAACAAGTGTACTTTCAGAATGAAATAAATAAGCCCTTTGTTAAAGGATGGGGTAAAAAAAAAAAAAAAAAAAGACACACTTGCACCTATTCAATGTTCGTCCCTAACCAAATTGCCTTCACTGACAGGGTATTCTGATCCTTTGAGAGAGTCTTATTGCAGGATAAAGGGATTTATTGGACTGTATGGGAGACTCACCCAGATCAAAGAGTGGATGGAGGAATCAGGCTTGGAACAGCTCCAGAGAGTCTTGGTAGCAGCACTGATAAAGTCTCCCAGACATTGAATTAACTTCAACCATTTTAGGTTGCTTTATGAATTTGCATATTTCATAGAGGGAGCATCTAATTGGTTTATCTTAGGTTAATTTGCTAATCCCTTGATGTGGCAAAGAGTGATAACTGTTTCCAAGCATCCATTTCTCCTTCTTCCTTTCCACAACAGAACTCCTTCTGGGTTTCATCTGGGCAAAGGCTAACCAGCTAGAGACCACATTTCCTTTGCAGCCAGGTGTGACCTTGAGTTAGTCCTGGTCAATGCAATGTGAACAGAAATGATTTTCACAACGTTCAGGTTCTCTTAAAGATAAAGCCACTTTCCCTAGAGCTCGCTTTTCCTATCTCCACATGCAGAAACATGGACATGTGGGATGTTAACCCTGACAGACCAGGAGGGTAGGGGATGGCAGATAGAAGGACTGAAACTCTGGAATGATGTTCTGGAGCAAAGCTGATCTGCCAACCTAAAATGACCACTACTAGGAGAGAGAGAAATAAACTCCTTCCTCATTCATTTAGAAGCTTCTTTGTTACATCTGCTTATCCTTTAACATGACTATGGCTATCCTGGGGAGGATAAGACACCAGGTTAGCTGACTGTCCTTAAAAAGAATTGGGATGCTAGAACCAACCCCCAAAGTGGAATCAATTCTGGGCAGCCAAAGCAACAAATGTTCAGTACAGCTTTCGTGGGGTACCAAATATATTTTACAGCTTTTATAGAAACAGGCAATTTAAACTTATCACTGTGTTTGGTCTAAGAATATTCTGAGGAATTTTGTCCAGTACCTCACTCCCTATATTAAAATGTCCCTTAAAATACTTTATTTAGAGCTGAATGCTCAGAAAAGATTTTGTTCCCCTGGGGTAGCGATCTGATTTTGATTTTGACAGAAAAACTATGTGCATGAAAATGTTCTCCCCTTCATTTGGTACTAGGGAACTTAGAGTCAAATTTACAGGTCAGATAATGTGTATATTGCTCTTCGCAACCTGGAAAATATTGTCTTTTTTGGTTTTTTATCTCACTTTCTTAATTTACTTTTTGTTTCCCAGATTTTGACTTTTAAACTTCTCTTTTATATTTTGTTGTTTATTCTATATGCCTTCATTGTCACCAGACTCAACTACTATATAAATTGGTAGACCATAAATAAATGAGAAAGTAATTCAATAAACAGAATGTTCATGATTCTGAAAGATACATATTCAACTTCTATTTTTTCAGGGAACTCTTACCTACCTTCTATCTAACCTGGCCAAGTTCCTATTCTCTTTCAAAGTTTCTTTCTTTCTTTCTTCTTTCTTTCTTTCTTTCTTTCTTTCTTTCTTTCTTTCTTTCTTTCTTTCTTTCTTTCTTTCTTTCTTTCTTTCTTTCTTTCTCTCTCTCTCTCTCTCTCTCTCTTTCTTTCTTTCTTTCTTTCTTTCTTTCTTTCTTTTTTAGATTTTATTTATTTATTTGTGCGTGTGTGGGTAAGAGAGAGAGAGTGAGCGAGCACAAGCAGGGGAAGCAGCAGGCAGAGGGAGAAGCAGACTCCCCAATGAGCAAGGAGCCCAATGTGGGACCCAATCCCAGGACCCTGGGATCACGAGCCGAAGGCAGACTCTTAACCAACTGAGCCATCCAGGCGTCCCTCCTTTCAAAGTTTCTGTATATTTTCTCCATTCTCCTTTCCCTCACTCTCCCAACCAAGCCCTTAGATCTTTAATTATGGCCATTTAGCCTTATGTTTAGGATACATTAGGATCCAGGTTTTATGGGACCTAAAGCTTATACAACATTGGGGACCCTTCTTTACTAAGTGCACACCTAGGAATTAAAGTGAATGTTTACTTAGAACGAGAAATCATAACGATACATAAGTTAAAAAAAAAAGAAGAAACTGATAAATACCACAGACACAACAAAATCTGGGGAGAAAAGCTAATATTATTATTAAAGTGCCAGACATACCTGTATAATGCTCGTTTTCCTACATTTTTTGGTTGCATATTCATTATTAGGAATGCCATTTCAACTTTTAGGATGATTGTTAAATTGAGGAAATATCAATAACCAATATCAGCATATAACACATGATTTCAGGGGATTTTTTTCTAGTGTAGGGACTAGTCTTAAATACTTTCGGGATCTTTGACACTTCTTAAACAGTTTGTTCTTTAAACACTCTTTGTAGTCACATATTGTAAATTTTTTTATCAGTGTCAGTATTTCATGTTCAATCAACCTGAAATTAAATAATTTTCTAATGTGTTCATTAATTCATGCATTTTCATTAATTCAATTAATAAACAGGCAAAGAGTTCCCACTTTAATTTGAAATTTATATCTTCTTCTTAATGGACGATTGCATTTGTTACTGTGGAAAAATTTTTGTTATAAATTGCTTCCTAATGTAAGAATAATTTCCATTGACTTCATTATTCATCTTTATCACTTTTGTTTCATATTCCATTAATTCTGTGATTCTTTCCTCTTGGTGTCTTTAAATTTAAAGATAATACAAGAAGGATGTCTCATGTATGTTACAGTAATATGCAACTTCTCACTTATTTTATTACAACACACCAAAATGTCTTTTCAAATTTTGTTAGCAGCACTTTTGGAGCTGATCAAATACACCGTTCCTATAAAAAATGGTACTTTTTATAACATGATATTGGGCACTGTGTGGTAGATTTTTGACAGAAGAGGACATCTTTTTAACTGGCATTTGATGAAAAATAAGTGTTCAGTTTAAGAGTGTTATATGTCTAAAGATTGCAACATTTTCTCCCAGACTGGCATGTTGCCCCTTACATTTCAGACCTGAGTTTTCTACCATTACCCTCCCATACTTCCAGGCCTGAGTGCCACTATTCCTGTTCATACCACGATGTGGCCCCTGGCCTGCAGCCTGGTCCACAAAGCCTGGTAAGTCAGCACGGCAGGGACTAACAGTGTTCTTGGAAGCTGTTCTTTCTCTGGGACAACCGGTAAAAGGTTGAAAATGACAGCAAAGTGCATAAATACATTCTACAAAATTCAAACTAAAGGTACCTCCAACACAGCTACCTTAAGCCTGATTCCAGAAATGCCTGGGGCCACTCTAGTACCACCTGACAAAGGTGACAACAAAAGTCAGGGTGAAGACAGACCACCGTCCTAACTCAATGTGCTCAGTGTTGGCAAATTTACCAAAACATTCCTTTCAGGAATGCCCCAATGCTTAAGCTTTATTTGCTTCATGGCAAATCATCATTGGGTTGAGCGTAGATTGAAACTGTACAGAGAACCAACCACAAAAAGGGAGGAAATTTTATCATCTGCAACAACATGGATGGATCTTGAGGTCATTATGCTAAGTGAAATAATTTAGATGGAGAAAGACAAATACTGTATGATTTCACTTACATGTGAAATTTAAAAAAAAACACAAACAAACAAATAAACAAAACGAAACAAAACTCATAGATACAGGAACAGATTGGTGGTTACCAGAGGGGAAGGGGGTTGAGGGATAGGCAAAATGGCTGAAGGAGATCACTTGTATGGTGATGAGTGGTAACTAGACATGGTGGCAATCATTTTGCAGTGTATACGAATGCTGAATTACAATGCTGTACATCTAAAACTTATACGATGTTATATACCAATTTTACCTCATAAATAAATAAATAAGTAAATAAAATTGAATGTTTATCTTGTCTTGAGTATAAACTATATTTCAAGGGAACTAAATAGTCCTAGTTGATGGAAGAAAGCCTTTATTGAAGAATTTCAGGTAATGATTTTTTTAAACATAAAAGAATTAGAAAATTCCCATCTTTGCAACCCCCAATGAAGAAATTAATACAGGCAACTATCATTCATAGGTATAGATATTAGATCAAAAATTGATGTGGAGCATCACAATAGAGGGGACAGATTGTCACCACTTGAAGTCATTGAAATATTTCAGGTCTCTAATATGATGTAAGTTGAAGTACACTGCAATGTCAAAAATAAAAACAAAAAACATTCTTGCCAAAAATGTTAAACCTAATACTAATCAAGACTCTACAAGTAACTTCCAGTTAGAGAAAATATGGGGGATGGAGGAACAAATTAAGTGACCTCTTGAGGAGTCAAACAGGCTAATCCAGAATGTGGAACATTCTACAAAGCAATAACCTTGTTTCTGCTAAAGTAAATCATACGAAGGGGAAAAAAAAAAGATGAGTAGGAAGTGGTACAGTAAAGTGGATTTAAGGGACACCTCAATTCAATGTAATGTATGAATCTTGTTTGGATCGTGTTTCAAACAAACCAACTGTAAAAACACACTTTTAATATAACAGAAAATTTATTTATGGACATTAGATGATCTCAAGGAATTACTTTTATTTTCTTACAAATGACAATTGCATTGTAGTTAAAATTTTTAGGTGATAAATATTTAGTTGTATAATGGAGGATGTTGGGGTGAAAGAACATGATATCTACAATTTGTTTTTAATTTTTTTTGGTAAAGAAAAAAACAAAAGAGACTAGATGAAGCAAATTGATCATTTTTAAAATTTGGTTGATGGTTGCACTATCTTCATAAATTAAAAATATGTACTTCATATCATTGGCTTAAAACACCATGAGATTTAATGTTTTTAAATAAATTATTATTTTTATATTCAAACATTATATTTGCACTGTATAATATTAAAGTAAAAATGAAATAAAAATCATTTGAAATCTGCTCATTGGAAAGTAACCATTGTTAATATTTGGGTCTAATATTTACATAAGTAGAATACTACTGTAATAAAGCTTCTAACCTGCTAACATCCAGTCAATCAATATCATCATACATGTACATTATGGAATTATTCCCCCCAAAATAATTTTTAAAAATTTTATCTAAAATTTTGAATTACTATTACACCTGACTTAATATCCGATAAACTAAACATTACCTGTGATGTCTGCTGTTGAATTTGTTTGGCACATACTTTAATTTGCTAAATTCATATTTTCTCATCTCTTTGCCAACTATCAGAACAGCCTGCACATAAATTTAACAAGCATTTATTGAATGCTTACTATGTGCCAGGTAGGATGCACTGATAAATTAGATACTGTTGCAGTCCACAAAGAATGAGAATCTATTAAATAATATGGATATATGAATTTGAGATGTGCAATAAAACGTGATATGTACTCTAATGGACGTGTATTGAGATAATATGGAGCACAGAAGAGGAAGCAATTGACTTGTCTTTGGAACGTATGAAGAGACTACTTTAATTAGCAGGGCTGTTTATGCTCAATTTTGAAAGATGATCAAGGTTTGGGGTGGGAATCATAGTGAAAGGGCATTCAAAATGAAGCTAATAGAGACAACGAAGACAGGATGGCATAAACCCTAGTTGTATGGGCAGCACAGGATGAACTCATAATGAATGTAGCACAGTGAGTGGGGTGGGGGGGCATATTATTATTAGAACGTGGAGAGATTAGTTCAAGAGATAATTGAATATGATCGTAACATAATTGAAAGGTACATTCTGTGAGGCAAAATAGGGGGTGCTTGTGTATTTGGCTTTGTAACAGACTTTGTAAACACCCTCCAACCTGACTTAAGAATGCAATGTCCTGATTGCTTCATGTGAACAAGTGTTCTCTATGCAAAATATATTTTCAGCTACTTTTATTGGGGGAGATACTATCTTGGGGCATTTCATCAGCAATCCTCTATGAATTGACTGTTATTATATCTGTATTTAGAAAAAATAGATAATTATATTTCATATGACAGATAAAATATGGACAACATTACCAAGCAAGAGCAGTTTTGGCAATGTATGTTCTTACACATTTCTACCACTGAGGCCTGTTCAGATTAGTTGAACAAAACAGACCTGAATCATACCTTACCCGGACACAATCCACACACAGCTTTGCTTGTGATTGCCGCTAGCTGACCTCATACCAAAGTGTTGTAACGCTTGATGTTACCATTTATAACCAATAGAGATTGGGAGAAGTGAATCATTGTTACTAACTAATAACAATGTTAGAACCACTCAAAAGTTGTTTACAGACTGTGGAAAGCTAAATCGGGCTGTGCAAAAAGGTGCGAGTAGATAATTGTAAACGTAAGACTGCAGCTTGTGTCTTATAATTGCTTTTGTGTAGGGCTTTGCTTCATTTACTCCTGTCTAGGCTTGACCATTACCCTGGATTAACAATCCAATGGGGTAATCACCAGTTTATTTTAGTCTATTCACCAAGGCAGCTTAATCTTTTTTTTTTTTACTATAAAGTAGTATTTTATTTTTCTGATTATTAATACATTCTTAGGAAACATTTAAATAATACAGAAATGAACAAAGTATCAGTCATAAGTCTCCTATAATTAGGAGAAGGGTTAAAGATGGATTAAAACTCAGGAATGTCTGTCGCATGATATCCCTTATAAGCTACTGTGTCCAACAAAAAAGTGAAGCAGTTCTGGTTAAGAAAAATCTGAAACTACGAGGAACAATGTAATAGTACACCTATTTTCCAAATAGTCATTCAAATGGCAAACCAGCATTTCTGAAATATAAAGACAACCGAGAAGAGTGAGCCACAGCACATTAAATATCTGGGAGACAATCTTTGTTTTCCATTTTACTTCCTAACAGAACACACATTTAAACATGTCCTTTCATGGTCAACAAAGTAGACTGTAGCACAGCAAGACAGGCTTTCTAAGAACTCTGGAACTAGACATAATAATAAGCAAAATCATTAGAACCTGAATCAAGCATACATGTGAATAAAATGAAGACACACCAAAAAATTGGCTTTTAAAATACTCACATGAGAGAAGTAGGAATAACTTATGACCACAATGTTCTTCTCTTATTTTTTTAAAAAACACACACGTAAGTGGGGAATGAGAAAGGCCTTTCTTAATATAGAAAAGAAATCTCTCCTAAACCAAAAGTAAATATTATAATTAACCATGGAACACCAGAGACATTATTACTACAATCTATTAAAACCTGAGACGAAGATTAGGCTGCTGCATTTGAAGTAAGAACATAAAGTAAACATTGAATTCATGTTCATCTCAGCTTCTTTTATCTTCCTTCAGTAATAATCAACATTAAAGAATTATCTATCAGGCTCTGAGGATGTGCCAGTAAATTGGTAAGATGTCAGAGATTTTAGCAATAAGTCAATACAGTTGCTATAGTTAAGAGAGTTCTCAGCCTAGAGAGGAGATAGACAAGGATACAAGCAATTTTAGATGGTTGGACAACGGCTGTGATAAAGGTGAAGAACTGATATCTGGGGAGGCCTTTAAGAAGGGATCACATCATCGGGGCGCCTGGGTGGCTCAGTCATTAAGCATGTGCCTTTGGCTCAGGTCATGATTGCAGGGTCCTAGGATTGAGCCCCGCATCGGGCTCCCTGCTTTGCGGGAAGCCTGCTTTTCCCTCTCCCGCTCCCCCTGCTTGGGTTCCCTCTCTCGCTGTGTCTCTCTCTATCAGATAGATAAATAAAATCTTAAAAAAAAAAAAAAGAAGGGATCACATCACAAGAAAGGGTAGCCTCTATACTAAGTTCTAGTAAACAAGTAGGACTCAGGAGAGTAAATTGAAGACAGAGTGCAGATTATAAATAAAAGGGAAGGGATATGAAAACACTGACATGCAAGACAGAATGGTGTCTGAACTGCAAATACTCAGGATAGTTTTCAAGAGAGTCGTTTAAACAGCTTCCAATAAGTCAAATCCTGCTAATTTGGGATTTTGATGTGTTTTGAAGATAACCAAAATATTATGTGGCTGCTGTATCCCTCTTGGCTGTGAGTTAGCATTAATTATTATTGCTGGAAAAATTTTCCTTGTTATTAGTTTGACTTGACTCCCAATCACAGCAGAGATTTCGTACCTACCAATTCTTGCTTGTCCATTGTTTTTAATAATTCATTTACTCAAAAGTCAATGCCTATTCTATGTGTTTATATTTAATATGTGCCCCAGAACTCCAGAGTATTGCCAGCTTTCTCAAAACCACAGAGTAACCACGTAGAATTGTTTTGGGAAACCTTACACAATTCATTACTTATGGTAGAAGCACTTGATTAGGTCATGTCTGGAAGCCAGACAAGGTTCACATCAAATTTGAAAGTCATCTTCATAAGGTTGTTAATTTCCCCCCATTTTTACATCTTTCAAACCTTTAATAACCCTCTGGAATTTTCTATCTGCTCTACAAGGATGAAACATTTTATCTACAAATAAGTTATCATGTTTTATTTCAGCAAGATATCATTATTTACCTTTAAACTGAGCTTTATCTTTCATTTGCAGACAGAAGTCAATTTTGAGTGAAAGTAGAGTGTATCGTGGCCTCTACCAGAAATCTTGCAATCTTTGACTACTGAATTTAGAAACTAACCCCAGTACTCAGCACCTATGTCTAGAACATATTGAGCAGTCAATCAATAAATATGAAATAAATAAATGAATGTTGATGGATCTGTATTCACATTAATGACTAGATAGTCTCTGAAGGCCATTTTTTGCTCTAAATTTTTAAGATTCTGTAGGAAAAAATGTGAAGAAAGGTCCTTGGAAATTTTCAGAAGAGAATAAGAGGAGGAGGAGGAGGAGAAGGAGAAGGAGGAGAAGGAGAAGAAGAAGAGGAAGAAGAAGAAGGGGTAGGGGGAAGGAAGGGAGGGAGAGAGGGAGGGAGGGGAAGAGAGGAAGAAGAGAAAATCTGCAGGTGGGAGACATAACACACAGAATGTAGAGTCTTTTGTGATGGTCTGGAGTATCCCGTGTCACAGACTCAGTCAACATTGTTCAAATCATTCCATCTGCTCCCTTGGGGAGTAATTTGATCCCTAATGGGTAGGTTAATGTCGAGGTCTGTTTAATCCATTTGGAGTATACATCCCAGGTAACACAAGTGTCATAACCAGCTAGAGAGATTTTGAAGATTCCAAAGTTGATTTATTTAGTTAGGCAATGTCATTTGCCTAATGCAGAAGAAGCTTGGGAAATTCATTTAAAAGGAAAGATTTCTTTTAATGAAATACAGTAGCCTGACAGTTAAATGAAAGTTGATATACACCTCGGGAACTTTCATGTCCTTGGTTCGCCCTTCGTAGCACATTCACAGAACGTTATTTCTCCTGGTCATACCATAAAACTCAGGTCATGACTATATTTAAACGGAGTTGCTATTGTTCCACTGAGGCTTCACTCAGAGTTCAGGTGGGTGACACAATGGGGTTATGGAACAGTTAAAATTCAAAACTGATACAACCAGAGGGAATATCTAATGATGTTACTCTGGTGACACAAAGGTATCCATGACTGTCAAATTAGGGTGGCTTCTTTTGTTCAAAACAATTTTGGAAATGACTTATCCCTCTAAAAAAATTGGGTTATGAAACCATGCCCCACATATTGCAGCCAAAAGGGGCACAGGACATAAGAAGATGTGACGAATAAAGTAATCTTTGAGTTAGAGAGAGAGAAGGAAAGAGACAAAACCCCCACTTGGTTGTTCGTTCATTCATTCACTCATTCGTTTATACATACGCCGAATATGTTCTACTCTCTTATAATAGAGTAGTGGCTGAAGAAGACAAAATTTTGCCTACTTGGATTTTACATTCTTGTAGAAGATAGTAAAAAATTAATAAATAAAAATAAACAAAACAGAGGCTGTCAGAATATGACAAATGCTATAGAGAATAATTATTCAGAAAAAGAAAGACAGAGACTGGGGAGTTGGAGGAAAGGGGCAGATGTTAAGATTTTAATATGGTGGGTCTGGAAAGGCCTCCCTGAGAAGATTAATTTAAGGAAAATCTGAAGCAGATGACAGTGAGCATTAAGGATATCTGGGGAGGAAAGAAATGCTGACAAAGGAAGAGGTCTTTTTTATGTAACAAGAAATTGGGTTCATTATTTTATTTAGCATATTGAAGAAAAACCAATGGTCCTTAGAAATATACGTGATGAGAACTTGCTAGTGTAATCTTTGAGCGGTTTCAGAAATTTCCAACAGTTGATATGAAACATCCTACAGCAAGGAACAAAAACAAGCATGTACTTAAAGGAGCAGAGAGCCCATGGATTATGCAGGCAGGTTCGTATAAAAGATGATGTAGGGTAAATTCCTTTAGTCAAGACATAGATTAATACCAAAACCGCCCACTCAAGAATTCGTCTGACCAACATTTATTGAATGCTTGTATGTGTCATCCAGTGTACCCACTGCTTTCCAAGCACGGTCTCATAGAATCTTCACCTTACATCATCTGCAGGACTTTTATCTTCATCTTATGATATACAAAATTAAGGTGTAGAGAGATTAAATAACTTGCCTACAAAGCTAGTAAGTTGCGGAGCTAACACTTGAACCCAGGCAGCTTAGTTATAGATAGAGAAAAAAATGTATTCCTGTTTAACTATATAGAAAAATAACATAAAAGTTCCACTCCTTCTGTTGTTTTTAAATAAATAATTTTTCTTAAAGAAACACACCAAGAATTTAAGATATCCTCAGACATGACTAGAGACATAAACACAGTGGAAGCCCCAGCTATCAGTTGCTGTCAAGACAAACATTCTCTCCCATAGGGAGCTGTCCTTTGATACGGCATATTCCTCCATGTGCCATTCTTCAGGACCCTTGAATGTGGACATTTACCATTGGCTGAGGAAGCTGAATGGGATAAAGGAAACCAAGAGGCACCTCTTCCTTATCGCCGCAGAAGGCCGGCATATGGGTAATTACATACAAAACACCAATAAGAACAACGGTTGCTGAGAAGAGGGACAGTAGGCTTTTGTCTAGGAGTTTACTGTGAATTTGCCAAAGGTAAATTACAAACACCTGCTCTTTATTAGTGTCACACCCCTTTAGCAAACTTCATCTGATTTTTTCTTCCTGCTCTAATCCTCTTTTATGTACCATTATTTCCTGAAAACCATTTGAATAAAATCTGGAAACAACATGGAGACTCTGGAAATAAAAACTCCATTTTCTCATATCAGGTGTTTTATTTATTTATTTATTTTTAAAAATATTTTACTTATTTATTTGACAGAGAGGCAGGCAGAGGGAGAGGGAGAAGCAGACTCCCCACTGAGCAGGGAGCCCAACATGGGGCTGGATCCCAGGACCCTGGGATCACGACCTGAGCCGAAGGCAGACGCTTAACCGACTGAGCCACCCAGGCGCCCCTCATATCAGGTGTTTTAAAACCTGACATAAACTTTTTTTTTTTTTTTTTCAAAATAGGTTTTAATCATAAGCTTTATATACAAATTGTTGTACAATTATTTTAATAAAGTGAAATAGTAAGTGAAAAGTACAAAAAGCAAAGCTGGCTCTTCCCCCTTAGTGAAGTATCGAAGGTTTGTTCGTAGCCCCAAATTAGCGATGCGGCAAGTGAACAGTCTCTAAATGGGCTCGGGCAGATGGGAAAGTGACGCCCTAGAGCCAGGCTCCCGCACACAGCAGGCCTGCGTTACCGCTGCCCAAGTCATCGCGGTGCAAGAGTGAACACTGAGGGGCCAGAACCTTCTAGTAAACCTGGGCATTGACATAAACTCTTTTTAAAAGACAGATGTTGGGGGTTGGGTTAGCCTGGTGATGGGTATTAAAGAGGGCACGTACTGCATGGAGCACTGGGTGTTATACGCAAACAATGAATCATGGAACACTACATCAAAAACTAATGATGTAATGTATGGTGATTAACATAACATAATAAAATTTAAAAAAAGATGTTAATAATAAAAGGTAACTTTTTTCAAGAACTAGTTTCAAGCATTAATAAATGATCATTGAAATATTTTCTAGGAAAATATTCATATAAGAGTCCCTTTGTCATTTACAAAACAAGTAATAAAATATATATAGTATATATATGTATATATATAGAATATATATATGTTCCCATGAATTATCTAGCCAATTGCCTCTTATTTTTACCTTATTCTGCAAGATAAAGGCTTGGCATTTAGTTACTTCAAAATGTACACATTTATTGAATGCTATTGTTTGTAAGATGTTTGTTGTTCATTACTTCTCTTAACTAGTGGATCTTAATTATTTAGATCAACAAACTGGGTAGTTCCTCATGAGCACAATACCCATATCTATATCTCTATATATGTATATTAGCTGGCAGTGACCTCAGTGAAAGTCACAGTTTTGAATAGTCTTTAACATAAGCATCTCTTACCATTTCCAGAAAGTCAAGGCTTCTGAGTAATGGGAATATCACAGAGAAAAGGATCCAACATTTTCAGACTAAAATTGCCTCTCTTTAGTGACAGGATGAAATCACTAAGTTAGAGCACCTTTACTCTCTTACTCAAATTGACCCTTTCTAACAACTTGATTAAGTGTATCAATCTTGGGCTCTTCAGAGCTGTCACTGATTTCATGGACAATAGCGTGAAACTAAGCATGTGCAATGCTTATAAAGTTGTCATGTTGTGGAAAGATCTCTGTTTTCCCTCAGACTAAGAAACCCCACCTTACTATTCTTTTTTTTAACAATGCATTTTTAAATTTTTACTTATTTTTAGTTGCTGCTTACTCTTTTTTAAATTTTAATTCCAATATAGCTGACATACAGTGTTATATTAGTTTCAGGTGTACAATATAGTGATTCAGCACTTCCACACATCACCCAGTGCTCAGCACAAGTGCACTCCTTCATCCCTGTCACCTGTTTGGCCCCTCTCCCCATCCTCCTCCCCTCTGGTAACCATCAGTTTGTTCTCTATGGTTAAGAGTCTGTTTCTTGGTTTGTCTCTTTTTTCCTTTGCCATTTGTTTTGTTTCTTAAATTCCACATACGAGTGAAATCATACAGTATTTGTCTTTCCCTGACTTACTTTGCTTAGCATTATACTCTCTAGCTTCATCCATGTCATTGCAAATCCACCTTGCTATTCCTTACACACTGTATCTTTGGACTTCATTATGTGGACCATAATTCTGTAATTCAGACTGGAGTCTCCCCAGACTAAAGGATCCATCCTTCTGATGGCCCCTTTCACTTTGAAGATCTAAATTTTCATGCTCCTGCTGTATGCGTCCGTATTGCTACATATGCTGTGATATATGAACTTCTCTCTACTTTCATACCCAAGACTCAGAGAATCTTTGAGAGTATTTTTCTTCGTATCTCCTGGAATATTGAATGGTGGCATAGTGTTCATTTAATCTCTCAGTATATCCGTTTGTATAGTGATTTTTCACCTGTAATATTCAGCAGCTCAAATGCCCTAAGTTCATGATTACAATCATATTGTTAATGGTCTTTTCCTTTATGATAAAAAAAAGCATTTGATGGCAATGGGACTTCTTTTTTCTCATGAATGAGCTTTGACTTCATATTAGAAGATTAACAATGACTCTTTCAAACTACTTGATAGTCCTCATCCTAGTTTAGGCTCATTGTGGGGGTTGGATAAGGTCTGCTTCATTATGGACTGCATTATGGACAATGCTTTTTTCACTTCAAGAAAGCTTCAGCTAATATTTTCAACATTTAAGCCCAACCTTATCTTTTTGCTTTCTTTTTGTTTAACTTTGTCATCCAAGTCAACATTTGTTCAAGTTGGTAGAAATTCTGTTCAAATCATTTTTCTTGGATAATATGTCAGCAGTTCTGCCCCATGTTCTTCACCTGTTCTTCATCGTGGAAAGGCTTAGAAGTAACGCCAGTGGCTGGCACTGTGTCGAGTTACTCTTCCCCACGAGGCGCAGAAGTCTGTCACACAAAGTAAGCCCAGACACTCAGCCACTCTTTACATCTCATTCATGTACTGATACAGAAACTGTGTTTTACATTGACTCCCAGAGAGCAGGCACTTTGGCTATATTTACAAACACAATACTCAAAACAGCAAGTTAATTTTTAACATTTTTTTTATTGGGGGGAGGGGCAGAGAGAGAGGGAGAAAGAGAGAATCTTAAGCAGGCTCCACGCTCAGCACGGAACCTGTAGCAGGGCTCGATCTCACGACCCTAAGATCATGAATTGAGCCAAAATCGAGAGTTGGATGCTTAACTGACTGAGGGACCCCCAGCAAGTTAGTTTTTTAAAGATTTGATCAAACAACCCGTAGTTTAGTTCATAACCTGTCAAATAGTCATGGCAAATACTCATTTCAAATTGACTACCCGGACAGTTTTTTCATAATATATATAGCCAGAATTTTAAAGTAAACTGACTATAAAATCCTATGATAGTGCCTTAGTAAAATAAGTTAACTGATATAACAAACAATCCTCAAATCTCAGTAACTTGGCCCAGTAAAAAAGAAAGGACGCAGGGGCCACCTGGGTGGTTCAGTTGGTTGAGCTGACTCTTGGTTTTGGCTCAGGTCATGATCTCAGGGTCATGGGATCAAGCCCCATGTTAGGCTCTGTGCTCAGCAGGGAGTCTGCTTGGGATTTCTCTCCCTCTCTCTCTGCCCCTCTCGCCCATGCTCTCTCTAAAAATAAATCACGGACTTCTTAAAAATAAAAATAAAGGACCCAGGTTCCTATCTTCTTGAGCTTTCCCTTTTCTGGGTCCATGGGTTCCTCTCTATTTAATTGGAAGATAAGGAAAGAGGACAAGAATTATGCATGGGAGCAATTTAAAGTCCAAACCTGGAAGGCATTACCTCACTTCTGCACACATTCTATTGCTTAGAATCAAGCCACATGTATCTCCTAATTGCAAGGCAGCTGAGAAATGTGGTCTACGCACCTGTGTGCCCCACAGCAAAGGAAACTAGTTTGGTATATGCTTAGGACTATCTGCCACCAATAGTACCACATAAATGTGGGTCTTGTATCTTCCTTGTTCAGGCAATTGGGATAGCAGTGGAAATGACCAGTGTCAAATAGATCCATGAAAATCTCAGGTTGAAATGTGAAGAAAATGATGCCCATACTTCAGATTCACTCCCAGTATATTTAGAGAGATGTATTAGATGAGTTTGTTTCCTTGTTTCTTATTCTCAGCCTCCAATAAGGTTTTAACTTTTGCCCATTTCTCTCCTTTACAACCAAATATCTGTAATAATGCTTGGCATGTGGAAATGCTTGGATCTTCATTTTTTCCCACATCTCTCTGAAATTTGAGGGGTAGGTATTATTATTCTTACTCAAAGGGACAATTAATCATTTAGATTGGTATCTTGGAAACTATTAGATTAGAAATACAAATCTGGAACTTCAGTTTTCTGACATTCAGTTTAGGTCTTTCTCCTTAACTATGCCTTCTTTTTTCAGCATTTATACCACAAGAACAAGGGAAGAGAAAGTTTGCTAGTCCATTATGACCCTATTTTCTAGATCTAGTAGGTAAATGAGGAATTTGTACTGGCTAAATCAAGATTGGAAACTTAGTTGTAAATTTTTTCTTCTTTACACAGCTTTATCATGACAGGTATAGTTCTATTTGACTATGAGGTTTCCCTCAAAACCTTCTTACCTACAACAAAGGTAATTTTCAGAATCATCAAGGAAAAAAAAATTTTTAGTGTTTTGTTTAATTCTATCGTAAGGACCCGAAGATTCTAAATAGTTTAGACCAGCACTCAAATATAAGATTCTACTTTACTTTTTAAAGGATGCTTACTTATGGTTGGGAAGAGAAAACACAAGGAGTATTCAAATCTAACACTGCATAAAAGGTTTTTGAAAGGGTTACAGTAAGTCTATCCACTATTTCACATCGAAATTTCTCTAGATAAAAAAGTATTTTTTTTAATTTTTATGGATCAAATACTCATCTTGCAATAAAAGCCAGAAAGGAAATAGATTCTTAGGTTGGGTGAAAGTAAAGATGCCTACCACCAATGGGGGAATGGGATTAAAAAGGAGATGGAGAGAAAATATCTCTAGGCCCACCCACTGGGAGAAGGGTTTCAGCTGGATCCAATAGCCATAGTCTAAAACCAATATGACAAGAAACAGAAAAAGGAATGAAAACTTGGACTGCATTCCTGCCCCCCCACACACACAACTGTAATGGAAAGAATCACCAAACTAATTGCCATCTGATAGTTTGTGTATTAAGGGAATCAGCAAATGCTTCTTGCTTATGTTTGGTTTGAATACTCTTTTCTAAGCCCACAATATAAAATTATGAATGTATTAGTCAAAAACATTGTGCTATTTGTATTCATGAAGAAGTGCTAGAAAGTATGGAAATAAATAAAAGCAGTAAATAAACATCAATGGAAAGATTACATTTCTTTTGCTATTATAAAAATTATGTACTCTATATTAGAAAAGGAAAGCTAAAATGCAGAAAATCTTTCTTAATCATTAAGACCTGTCATCTTTTTTTTTTTTTTTACTACTTTAAGCAAAAAAAGGCACCAGATTTATTGACTTATCTGTAGTAATAAATCTCATGTTTAAACACTGGTAACTGATGACTATAATGATGAGTAATGTAATAGAATTTGTTGTATTAAATTGTAAATATAATTTTATTTGCTTTGCATTTCTCCCCCCAAAATACAGTATCAGGCCTTTCACATAATAAAAGCTCAATATATCATTGTTACAAACAATACAAATAATCATAAGAATAATAATGGTGGCTGCCTCTGATTATCATTTTCTTCTCAACCTAATGGTTTTCAAGCCAATTCATCATTTGGAGACCTGTGTATACCAAGATATCATATCTAAAAGTTGTTCAACTCATTTGAATTCTGTTAACATGTCAAAAGTTTTATTTTTTTTTAAAAAAGTCTTAAATTTCAAAATATTTGCCTTAGGAATAAGGAAGCAACTATAAATACAAGTTTGCTATAAAAAATATTTGGTATGTTGTATATCCACTGACTATAACTGGTTTGAGTTGAAAATGAAAAAGAAAAATGTCATCTCATGAATTGATACTAAATGGCAATGGGACTGACAGAGTAAGAACCTCTAAAAATCCTCTCTTTCATAAAAGCAGTAAGAACACTGTCCCCCTCCCCACCCCCTGCCAAATGGTCCAAATTAACTTTTGAAGAATTCTAGAAATTAATCAAAGGCTTGCAACAATCTGGGGGACATTTATTTAGGAACAATGGCTAAATCTCAGTAAGAAAAACCTTGTGGCACTTACCTTGTTCTAGTCCCACCCACCTTCCCCAGTTCTTTAAGAGTCTTAACCAACAGGGGCACCTGGGAGGCTCAGTCAATTAAGCGTCTTGATTTTGGCTCAAGGTCATGATCCTAGGGTCTTGGGATTGAGCTCTGCATCAGGCTCCACACTCAGCGTGCAGTCTGCTTGTCCTTCTCTCTCTGCTCCTCCCTCACTTGCTCACTCTTTTCTCTATCTCTCAGATAAATAAATAAATAAAATCTTAAAAAAAAAAAAAGAGTCTTAACCAACAACCCTGCAATCATGGTGAAAGGCAGCAGCCTAGGAGACACTGGAGAGAAAAAGAGGGTTGGAGCTCCTCCAAGGCCATCTTGCCAGATAACTATTATTTGGACTCTCTGGCACTTCCCTAAAAATCCCTTTCACCAAACTTCTCTTTATTTGAGCTGACTCAGAGCTGTCTCAGTGTGAGCAGACTTTTTTCCTGGGGCATTTGTCAAAAGCAATCAGGAGCAGTTCAACATCACAACTGCCGGAAGCAGTGTTAGCAGTTCGGCCAAACAACGAGGGGAACAAAACACTCAAATGGAATACCTGGAGAATGAAATGTCCAGAGGAAGGTTTTAAAAAGTTTTGATGCATTCCCAAGAATCTAGAAAGCAACACGTAGGAGTTGGGTTCTGTATCTTCCCAGGAAGGACCTGAGAAAGCCTTAACATCTCAGCTCTGGCTGACTTTGCGACTCCGTGCAATCAGAAGTGAAGACTAAGACAGAGTTGTCAGCTGCCTGCCTGAACATTTAAAGCAAGCCCAAAAAGAGACACTGAGCCATTCAGCAAAGTCTAGAGGACTTCTTGGTTCCAGGCATTTTTAAAAAATCTCAGCCTAGTCATTAGCTGGCTACTAAGCTAATTGAGTAAAGACGTCAATGACACTGTGTGTGTGTGCGCGGGTTGTGTATGTGTGTGTCAAGAAAACACAATGAATAAAAGGGGGCTTTCACATTAATTTGAAGGATGGATGCCATCAGACATCTATCAGCAGTATGGTAACTGATGGATTACTTCCAAAGTGAAAGATTCTTTGGTGCTGTTTTAAAAGAAGATCTGCTGTAATCAATGTTTCCCATCATGTGCCACATTCACAGGGGTCCAAGAGCTCATGAAAAAATGAATGGTGAAGAGTAGTAACTGCTAACATTTTACACTGAATCACCGAGCTGTACTGATGTGGGAAACAAAGGTAGAAGGAAACATAGACAAAATTAAATGTCCTTATAACCTGTCCCCCCACTGACAAGTACTTGAGGTGGGCAGAGTATAAAGTTCCTCCAGGAACCTCCTAACTGCTTTAAAACCTTCATTTGACAATAAATAGCAAGGCCTCCTGTATCCTGTGAGTCTTCTTTAGCATCCGAAAATCCTTTTGGAACTTCCCTTATCTTTCTTTCCTGCAACCCCAAGGTATATAATCAGCTATTCTTCACAATCCCGGGCAGCAGGAGGCCGCTCCTTCTGTCCCGCAGGTCCTGTCCCCGGGCTTTAATAAAACCACCATTTTGCACCAAAGACGTCTCAAGAATTCTTTCTTGGCCATCGCCTCCAGACCCCACCAAACCTCACCTATATTTAAAAACTACATCAGTACTAGTAAAGTCTTTTTTCATTTTGCGTTAATGATTCTCCTAAATAATACTCTCTCCAGCAATGCGTGACTAACATATTCATAGTAATTATATCTATACTTTTCCTACCCACTCAGTACCCCATTTAAAAACAATTAGATACTTGAATTAACAGAAGATTTTTCTATGAACCTAAAATTGCTCTAAAAATCATCTTTTATTTATTTTTATTTTTTAAAAATTTATTTATTTATTTTAGAGTGGGGGGCCAGAGGGAGAGGGTGGGAGAGTCTTTCAAGCAGACTCCTCACTGCGCACAGAGCCCAACTTAGGGCTCTATCCCAGGACCCTGAGATCATGACCTGAGCCAAAATCAAGAGCCAGACACTTAACTGACTGAGCTACCCAGGTGCCCTTAAAATAGCCTTTTAAAAAAATACCAAAACCAAATTTTTGCTATAAGTTATTTTATAAGAAAATGTGAATTAAATGTTTTAATTGGGTCACTCTTTATGCAATACTCTAAATAAGTGTAATTCTGTTCAGCAATCTCTACAAAATGATAGAGTAATTCCAGTTAGGGAACCATCTGCTTTCTCTAAATTCACAAAAGCATCTTCTCCTTCTTCAAATGTATAATAGTTATCTTTTGCTATATTTCAAATTAACCAGACTTCGTAAATTAAAAGAACAAACAGTTTAGCTAGTTCAGAGATTCTCTTATGGTTGCAACAAGCTATCAGGTCTGCAGTCATCACAAGGCTTAATTAGACTGAAGACTTCTAACTTCACTCATAGGATTATTGGCAGGGCTCTGGGAAAGACCTGTTAAGTGAATGAAAAGACAAGCCACAGCCTGGGAGAAAATGTTTTCAAAAGATGTATCTGATAAAGGACTATTATCCAAAATATATGAAGAACTCTTAACACTCAACAGTAAGAAAACAAACAACTCAATTTAAAAATAGACCAAAGACCTTAACAGACACCTCAACAAAAAGATACATAGCATATGAATAAGTATATGAATAAGCATATGAAAAGATGCTCCCTGTTTATGTCAACAGAGAAATACAAATTAAAACAATACTGGGATGTTGTTGTTTAGTTGCTCATATACAATTTGCAACTGAGGCTTTCAGTTCCTTGATGTGTGAGCCTCTCTACAGGGCTATCTGAATAACCTCCTGATAATGGCAGCTAGCTTTTCTCAGTACATGTGTTGAAAGAGAGAGAGAGAGATCCAGGATGTGAGCCAGTCTTTTTGTTATTTAATCTTAGAAGGACATTTCATTACTTCTTCCATATTCTACTGGTTGGAAGTGAATCAGTGAGACCAACCTACTCACAAGAGGCAGGCATTCAGGAGAGAACAAATACCAGCGGCAGGATCGTTGATGGCCATCTTAGACGCTGCCTACCACAATATGCCAAAGTCACCTTAGGTTGATAAGAAGTCAGGCCACACAGAACTGTACTGTTTTCTTGAGAGAAAATAACTTCTGGGTTTCCACTTTGAGCAACTGGATGGATTGTAATGTCATTTATTAAGCAAGAGAACAGTGGTAAAAGACTGGGTTTGAAAAAGAGACCATGAGTTCAGCTATGGGTATGGTTAAGTTGGTTAAACTTGTGGTTAATTTGAGACTTCCAGCTGGAGGTGCTGAGTCGGCAGTTAATTCGTTGCGATGGAGCTCAGAGGGAGTCTGGAATGGAGATACTTGAAAGCATTTACAGATACGGGCATGGATAAAATCACAAGGGAGAAAATATAAAGTAAGATGAGGAAGGGAACAAATTTAAAGCCTTGAATACCAAAATTAAAAGCCAGGTCATGGGCAGTGATATAACAAAGACTCTGAGAGGAATTAGTTCCAGAGGTAAAAGAGGATGGAGGGAGTCTGGTGATACAGAAACCCAGGATAGAGTGTTTCAAAAAGGTCAGAGCACTCTACAATCTCAAGTGCTGCGGAGGGAAGTAAATAACAGGAAAACAGAAAAATGCCCATTGGCTTCATGATGAAGGAGTGGGAGAGAAGCACAGATGGAAGTGAGGTGAGGAACAGCAGGTGAGTTATCAGTGATACAGGCAATGAAGTCTTTGTAAAGGAAGGGAAAATACAGCAAGAATCAAAAGGGAAGTAGAATCCGAGATGGTGATTTCTTTTTAATATGAAAGTGAATTACATATGTTCGAACGATGATGGGAAGGGTGCAATAGAAAGAAAAAGAACAAGAAGTAAAAAATAAATAACACCACATCCTCTTTATCCATTCATCTCTCAAGGGACCCTTAGGCTGCTTCTATATCTTGGCTATCGTAAATAATGCTGCAATAAACATAGCGGTCCACATATCTTTTCAAATTAGCATTTTTGTTTCTTTAGGTAAATACTCAGTAGTAGAATTACTGGATCATAGGGTAGTTCTATTTTTAATTTTTTGAGGAAACTCCATACTGTTTTCCACAGTGCCTGCACCAGTGGGCATTCCCACCAACAGTGTATAAGGGTTCTCTTTGCTCCACATCTTCACCAACACTTGTTATTTCTTTCCTCTTTAATACTAGCCATTCCTATTGGTGTAAAGTAATATCCCATTGTGGTTTTAATTTGTATTTTCCTGATGATTAGTAATGTTGATTCAGTCACTATTGTTACACTCAAGAAAAAATAGTAGTAGTTACCATTGCTATCAGTACAATAATTATCAATGTGGTTATTAGTATTCATGTTGTATTTGTATCATGTTAATCAAAGGAACTTTTTCTGAAATAATGCTATATAAATAATCACCTAGTGGGGGAGGAGTCATTTTCTTCACTCATTAACCAAATATTTCTGAGTGTCTGTGTGCCTCCCCAAACTCACAGTTGACTCAAGAGGGCGAGAATACAAATAGTCACAATGCAATGTACCAAGCGTGACACCAGAGGAAAAAAACAAACAAACAAGCAAACAAACAAACAAACAAAAAATGTGCTCTGGGAGCATAAAGAAGACAAAGCTAAATGTGCCCAAGAGAATTAGAGGAGACTTCACCAAAATGGGGTTTTGAAGAATGAGTGTGAGTTTGCTGGATGGAAAAGAGTTAATTACAGGCAATGGGGACAGCGTGGAAAAGGGTCATCGATCAAGAAAAAAATACACTTACTATGTGGTTTTAAATACTCTAGGTTTCTGTGACTTCAGTCTAGGAGTAAACACCTCCCAAATATTGCTTCTGACCTAGGTATTGGAGCTTTAGCCTGAGAAATAGTTCCACAATAAGAAAAAGTCAAATATCTATTACCTTGAAACAAAGTACAAGGATATGGAGAAACACATGCAAGTCCAGTTTTAACTTAACGAGTTACCGACGGGCAAACAAATCCCCTTCCTACAGATGTTGTTACTGTAGTTGAGTTACGAGACTAACACGCCAGTGTCCCTGGAGAATAGGAGAACCAGCTCTGGCAAGGGCTCCTAGTTGTCCCCAGTATTTCCTCTTCTCCTACAGTAATAAAACCCCTAATTTTTAGTTGGATAAATCATCACCTGAAGACAGATTTTATTTCCCAGTCCTCTCTGTTACTAGTCGTGATAGAGTAAGTTCTGGCCAGTAACAAGTGAAGAGAAGGGGTGTGGCAATTTCTGGGATGTATTCTTAAAGGGAAAGTGTATCTCCTTCTTCCTCTAGTTTTGCTATCTTGAATTCTAAGGACCATGATGGCTCACTTTAGGGATGGTGGGACAAAATGCTAGAAGCAGTCTGGGGTCCAGAGGACTGCAAACTGATGGGTCCAACTCTTAATTGCCTATGTACACAAAATTATATATTTTATATTGTTATGTTTTTTAAGTAACTGACTTAAAAAATAAGTGTAACCAAACCTTTATTAGAATTAATAATTAATTAATTTGAGACTTCCAGCTGCAGGTGCTGAAATAAAACTCTATTGCCTTTGTAAAGTTTCAGATTGGTTATACATTTCTGTGTTCTTATTTCCACTCAAAAAGCTATCTTTTTGGGGGTGCCTGGGTGGCTCAGTTGGTTAAGCGTCTGCCTTCAGCTCAGGTCATGATCTCAGGGTCCTGGGACCGAGTCCCACTTCAGGCTCCCTGCTCATCAGAGAGTCTGCTCGAGATTCTCTCTCTCTCCCTCTGCTCCTCCCCTGCTCATCCTCACACTCTCACTCTCTCTCAAGTAAATAAATAAAATCTTTTAAAAAATGGCTTTTTTAGATGGTAGATTTTTTTATTTGATAAAAGCAAATAAATAGAAAACTCATTAGAGTTCTACATAGAAAATGAAATATCAGTTTCTCACTCTGAACCTTCCTAAATGTGTAATTAACTGCCTGGCTCCCTGCTCTGAATCTTCCAGTTTCTAAGTTAAGTTCTTCCCAGGGACTCACTCATTCAATTCTCCCAACAGCTCTTTGAAAGAGGTGCTATTTTCAGCCCCATTGTACAGCTCACAGAGGTGAAGTAATTGACTAATGCCTCCCAGCTAGAACTTGAAGGACTCAGGCTTTTAGCCCAGGCAGTCTGACTCCACAGCTTAACTACTCAACACCACCACCACTCCGTAAGTATGGAGAGTCCTAGAAATTCTGTGGTTGGGGCTCGTTCACAACAGAAAAAAAAAAATAAGTAGAAACAAGCAAGTAAATGACTTGACACGAGACATTCTTGTTGATCTATTCCTTATTTCTTCTTAGATTGTCTTCCTCGATCCTGAGGTATTTATACACTGGATTCCTATTTTGCCCTCCATGACTGAATTTTCTGTTCCTCAGCCCAAAGTGTTTTCTGTAACCCTGCTCTGCATAGTCAGACACTTGGGACCAGAACATAATTTGGACCATTTGTTGTCCATGATTATCTTCTTTACATTCTCTTTGTGCTATTCCATTTTCAGTTCTGACCTCAGATTTGTGTTCTTGTCTCTTTCTCTTTCTCTGTCTCTCTCTGTCTCTCTCTCTGGAAAGGCTAATCTCTGGCTTGGAACCTTTCTTCCAATTCCATGCTTAGCTGGGTTTTTGGATCTGATTTGACCTTATTTCTAAACCTAAATTCTAGACACTTAGAACTGAGAACACCAAATTTGGTGGACAGTTTGATTCTACAACAGAAATACGATTAACTTTGGCATTGTTGGTTACCATGTAAACATCTTTTGGCTGGCTCATTTACTCCTTTATTCACCAAACATTGATTAAGCACAGGCATCTTGCTGTGCCCTGAGATAAAACCATGAATGAGTTGATTCTTGTGCTTACAGAATACTTAACACTAGTAAACAATACTTGCAAGAGTAAACAGTGGTTACAATAGCAAAGGATGGTTATAATAGTAAACAAGTTACAAAACTCCCGTGTTAAGGGTAGAACCAGGAAGTCAGCAGCTGCCTGTGGTCAGGGAAGCTTGAGCGGAGTTTTGAAAGCTGTATTGTTCACCAGGTTGGCAAGGTGGTGTATTATAACCGAGGGAGCAGAATTGACAGAAGCACAGAGCATAACCGAAAGTTTAGGATAGGACAAAGGGAATAGTCGGAGACGATATGGAAGAGAGGTTTAGAGTTACATCAGGAAATGCCTCATAGGCCATGCAGACGGGTTTGAGCTTTGAAGGGATTTAGGCAATCCAATGAAATGATGAGATTTGCCAGGTTTACCCACTCCTTCAGGCTTCTGCACATCAATGTGCCACCAGGCTAGTGAACACAGAGGAGTGATTAATGAGCTCTGTGACCACCCAGAAAACATTCCTGGCAGCTGCAGTCCCCAAGATACATCGAGGAATCTGCTTCTCTGGCAACATTTAAGTCAGAAATAAGTCTATTTTTTTTAGAGTTTTTCTGCTGCTTTCACCACATCTCTTTTTTATCTGCCCTACCACCTTATCATAGCTGCTGGTTGTCTTTCTTTCTAGGGATTACTTTCAGGGATTAACATAAAGATTAATGGATATAGAGAAGGCTTGTATTTCCTCAGTTTTGAGGTGAGCCGAGATTGACCATGCCAATGCAAACATAATTTGGTAGGACACACCAATTCTTATTAGTAGGACATGTAATAACTTATTGTTCCCCTGTGAAATAACAATACTTTATTAAAATGGAAAATGGCAATATATCGTGAGAATGCTATGTTGACAGGCCGGAAGATTCCTTTAGCCCTGTGCTCACTGTCTGATGACGCCAGCAGGGGGCATTTGCAGAGAGGTCCCAGGCTACCCTCCCTGACTCCAAACTCCTCCATCCTTAAGGCTGATGATAAAGCCAGTTATACTCGATAAACCCAATAGCCCTACTTCCATGAGTATTTAACCTCCACTGTCATTTGGCATCTTGCACTGAAATAGGTAGCAGATTAGCACCAGGAATTTATCAGGACAATGTTGCTCATTAATATAAGAGTCTCTTGGAGCAAATAGGAAGGATCCGATCTAATTTTTGGAAGATGGAGAAATGGTGTGGTCCTGAAAACACGATAAGTGTATAACATTCTGCTCATTTGGGACTTTCTAATCTAGCCTCGGGGATCTGCTTCATGTTTCTATCTTTTTTTTTAACTTGAGAACAGTGTTTACCTCCCATTTTACAGTGATTGAAATTCCCAATACCTCAACTCAGGCCAAAGAAATGAAAAACAGTACAAGCAAGAAAATAATGTTCCGGGGACAGGATACACATTTTTGCTTGATGTAACAATACCAAGAATTGAGTATCAAGACAAGGATTATCTCCCTGGATTTTTTAAAAATAAATGCAGAGGTGGTTACAAGAAGAAATGAAATGTTGAATAGCAGAAGCAGCAGGGAGGATTTCATATTGGATAGTAACTAGTTGAGACATTTTGGATGTCTTCTTGCAGACCAGTAATTGGAAATTAAATAAATATTCCCTGTATAAAGGAGAAGCACCTGCTTGAGGCTTTGTGTTCTATTATTCCTGCTTTTCTCCTTTGATGCCTGATTTCCATGTGCTTAGAATAATTCATGAGAATTACTTTAATATTTCAGGAAAAAAGTAATGGGTAAGAGCTTGCTGCCTAGAAAAATATTACATAGCTGATTTCTGACATTACAAAGAAACTTGGAAATCTTTCTGCCTGTACTATCTGTAAAAACCCCGGTGTCCTAAAAAAGCAACAATTTTAGAGTCAGGAGTCCTGGCCACAAGACCCCACTTCACTGCTAGCTCACTGTGTATCGCTAGACAAATTCATTCACCTCTCTGAAACTCAGTCATGTGATCTAAAAAATGATGGAAGGCCTTTGATAATCAGCAAGGACCCTGTTGGCTTTGATGCTCTGTGATAATGTATTAAGTTTTAGATTAAACCCAAATGAACCGAGAAAAAGAAAGGCAGAATTGAAAGGGACCATCATTACTGTGCTTGGAGGTATGTGGAATCAAACAAGAAAAGCTGGAGTGACTTTTTCCCCACACCTTAGACTGGAATAAGCAACCATGCATTTAAAAATGAAACTTTGGAACATAGTGAAGCTAATATGTTGGACTAGAGAAGGAACCAAGCCACAGCCCTGGGGGTGGTAGAGGTCCCACAGCAAGCTGGATCCTATGGTCCCAGTGTATCTGGCCCTCAGAGAGGGAGAGTATGACTCACAAGGCCAACCCTTTCCTTCATCCCACAGACCTCAGTTCTTACTAATATTCCAGATCAGTGGGAGACCACTCTTGTCTGCCTTGGAGAGCCAAGCCAATTTCTGGGCTGGGAAGGAGTAGGTATCTAAAATGAATGCTTGTGTAGTGAAAGGAAAATAAATCCTCTAAGGGCCTGGCACAGGGGCCTCCAAAGAGGTCCAAGGATAGGATTCAGGTGGTTCTAAACGAATTTTCTTTCATTTTATTTTTATTGCATTGAAAATTATCCTTTGGACAAACTGTTGTCAAGTTATTAAGGTCCAATTATGAAAGTATACATTCAGGCAACTGTATGGTAGCTTGAGACGCTACTGGAGACAGTTAAATGACATATGTTTGTCATTGTTGCCATGTTATGATGTCCAGGATAATTTTTCTTTGATAAACATTAGGAAAAAAATGTATCCTACTATAATGACTATAAATATCTCATTACAGACTTCTCATATAAGGCACAGCTCAAGTTAGAAAATGTCAAAGAAAAAAATGGTACAATGAAACTTACAGATGCTTTGGTTTTACTTCCATTGCCAAAAATTATGGGACATAAACAGTTCTTGAGTAGTTGTACTCTTGCCAAAAGAAGCATAAAGTCAACTAAGCATGTTTCTGATGTATGTTAAACAGTGTGGGGTTCAGGAGAAGAAAGCTCAATTAAAAAATTTGGAACTTTACACTTTTTCATTTACAACCATCAGAAACTTAACTCAAACTAGTTCAAGTGCAAAAAAATTTACTACCCTTATTTTAGGTTATTTCGCTGAACTGCAGTCAAATACTACTTAGACCCCAGGAAACAACTAGAACAAGAGACATTAACTATTTGAACGCTTTTGTCCGTATTGTGTTCACTTCTATCCATTTGCTTTATTCTACTCTCTCTGAAGATCAGCTTCCACCATTTTTCTGGTCTAGGGTTTATATGATAGAAAAATACGGCCCCCAACATACCTATATTTTTCATAGCATGAATAAGTTCAGCAACCCAGAAAGGATCTGGTTTTTTTGTACAGTACCAGTCTGAAAGTTCCCAGGCAGAGATCCAGCTGACCTAGCTTGGGGCAGGTGTATATCCACAGGCTGATCAATCATGGCCAGGGTTAACATCGTAGCAACACAGCTGTTCCTGCTGTCACCGGTGGATGAAAGGTGTCATGTAAGCTCTTAGAAAGGAATTAGCATTACTTGGTATTAACTCATAGAAATGTACTGTACACCCTTGGGCCCCCAGTGCACATGTATAGCGTTCTTCTCTACACACAACTGCAAGTGTGTCCTGCCTGAAGTTCTCCAAATGTCCCAGGTGAACTCTGTTTTTGGCCCCAAATCATACTTGCCCTGCATTCTGATAGAATGTCCTAGGCAGTAATTCTCTGTGGCCAGGCTTTATGAGTACAGCCCAGCCCTATTTTATTCAGTCTCAATCAATTATTTATGTAGTCCTTTTATAACATGTAATATATTCAAGAAAAGCAACATAATTATAACAAAACTTTGGTTAAAAGAATGAAAAAGTTGTAACGTATATTGGTCTCTAATTCTTAACATGTTCCTGATGGAAAGGGATGTGAGGAAATTATAAGATGAGCAAATATCTTGGACACGAATTTGCTAACTCTCTTCTTTGGAAATGAAGTGGATTCCTTGATTATTCCATTCACTGATTGGGAGGTTTCCTATGACAAGTGTTCTTCAGGAGCTGCATTTGAGGTTGGAATTTGGGAGGATCTCTCCTAAATCACCTTTGTAATTCACTTTTTTATCAGTGCCTGTATCCGGGGCTTGCTTTTCTGGGTTTTCTATGAACACAATTTCTGTCAAATGTTGTTCAATTATCTGTCAATTTCATCTGAGAGAATTCTATTTTTAAATACCTAAGAAAAAAATGTGTTGAATTGAACCTGTAGCCAGAACTGGGTCTTGTTTTCTTGGATTCTACTGAAAGCAGCAGTGTTTGGACTCTCTCCCTCCCTTTCTTTCTCAGTTGAAGGATCTTTCTCACGAATGAAAAGCAATAGGTTGGAGCAGGGAAGTTTGTGCCTTTAGGCTGTAATGAGCCATCAACTCCCAGCTGTATTCCAGCTCTAGCTAAATATACTTTACAAAGAGGGGGTCATCAATGTGTCCACCCCTGCAGTATCGGTGCTTTGGAGGGGCACCTTAAGTTCTCTGGGACCTCCCAGATATTTCTATTCCAGTTTCTAGAATGGAATTTCTTCATTTTAATTTCAGAATAGAATGCAACAGAGGATTTGATTTTTGCAGCTTAGCAAGGTAAAATATTATCCGATCCCCAGCTGGTCAAAGGCAGAGGTTATAAATATCTACTATTGTCCTTGAGCTGCTTTCATTTGAGCCCCCTCAAACTGAATATTATTCCCTTTAGGAAAAACCTCTAATGAAGGCCGAATTGAAGTAGCCAACATATTAAAATATTCTGACATTTGTCACCAAGCCCCCTAAAAATCCTGGATACTAGATACAAAAGAAGATGGCTAACCAACTTCTCTGCTACCACTGCAAGATCGAGTCTCCTCCTGGTCCTAGATAAGGGGTTATCACCCTCCCACCCTACCTTCAATCAGTCAAAGTGCAATGTCGTACTTAAAATTCTTTCTTGGAAAAACAAGTCGTGTACATTCCCCAATGGAATACTATTCAGCAATAAAAAGGAAGCAACTTAATGAAGCCTTGACTCAAAACTATGGATGCAAAAACTAGGGATGCAAGACTATGGATGCAAAACTATGGATGTCAAAAACATGCTGAATGGATGATGCAAGACATGGCAACACATACTGTATGACTTCATTTATATTAATTAGAAGATCAGGCAAACCTTATCTATGGTAATAGAAGTCAAAGGTAATTGTCCCTGAGTGGGAAATGAAGAACTTCCTGAAAAGGGACCCAAGCAAATCTCCAACAAAATATCTTTGTTGGAGGAGGTCATTAAAAGGATGTGCCTGCCCATTGACCCAAGAGCTGGGTCAGAGCCATCGGAGGCTCCTCATGCCCTCCCCTGGCCCTTGGACTGGATGTTCTGCCCACTGCTCCCACGTTATGAAATTCCAAGGACATAGTCTTGAGAGAGTGATGTGTTGTTGAGATCACCTGTATGGTATTTGTGATTAAACCCAGTTAAAATCTTTATGTAAACTTTTAAAATTCTGGAGGGTAGGTGAAGAATCTACTCATCTTAGGGCCACCCAAGACAAGCCTTGTATGTAAGTTCCTTTGCTTATTAAACCTGCCACCAGCCAGTCTGGTATGACCTGCCTTTTTCTTTGGTCTCTCTTTGCCCTCTGTGTACAGGGGACAGTTTACTTGGGCAATCCCAAGGTTGCAAACCAGCAATTCTGTTTTGGGTAATTGTTACCTTGATGCTTACAAGTGTGAAAATGTATCACACTGAACACTTAAGATCTGTGCATCTTATTATACATAAATCACACTTCAACTTAAGAAAAAATATAATTTTTTCAGTAGAGGTATCAAATCTTACTCAAATTAACTACAGCAAAAAAGGGAATTGATTATAGGGACTTGTGAGAATTTCGGGGAAGACAAGAGGAATGGGTTTGAGCTTAAGGAATGAACCGTAACCAGGGATTTAAGGGCTCTTACGACTTGGTCTCCCACGAAAGCTAATCTTAGCACATCTCCTTCATTTCCTTTCTGTACCTTCCTCTACTTCTCAGGTCCAACTGGCAGAAAACACAGATGACAGCGGTCCTCAAGTGTCCCATGTTACAGGATAATTCAATCCTTCATTTGTTCAGTGAATATTTACTGATCTTGATTATTGATTGTCACAGTGTACCAGGTACTCTTATAGGCCTTGGGGCCATAACAGGAAACTGGCCACACAAATCAACTAGAAGAGTGTATTCTAACTGAGGGGAAAGGAGAGAAGAAGTAAAAAAAAAATACACCAAAATAGTATAATATCAGGTAGTAATAAGGATACTAAAGAAAAGGAAAAGAATAATGCAAGTCCAATAATGCGTGCCATATTTCAGAGAGAGAAGGATTCGTGGGGTTGAATGAGGAGTAGAGTGATAAAAAAATATAGTCAAGAAGGTAGGCAGCAGCTGTCCTGGAGAGCGATAAAGACATGGGTAAGGAATTGGTTGTATTTTAAGAACAATGGCAAGTCACTGTGTGATTTTAATCATTGGAGAAATAGGTTCTGATTTATATTTTTAAACCAAAGATCACAGACTCTCATTAGGTAATTCTGTTATCCCTTTCTTAAATTTATACTTTTCTATCGAAAAGATTTCTTTATCCAGTCTGGATCAGGTGCCCACCCCTTAGTTCAATGGTTGTGGCCACTGAATAGGATCACTTTACAGAATAATGATACGTCCTATTCAACTATAGGTTTACAGGAAAGAAGAATTTTGAGAAAGGTGTGGTAGACAGACAAACATATAAATGCTCAAAGTCCCAACACAAAAACTAAAGTTCTTTGTGAGTTTTTTTTTTTTTTAATTGTACTGCCAAGTAGAGATGTGACATAAATTGGAAAGGCTTCAAGAACTCTGTTCTTTAGAAATATGAGAAGTGGTTTGTGCCTTGGTTTGTGGTTTGTGCCTCTGTCTACATCATCCACTCCAGAAATGCAGATATTTCACTTAATATTTTGAAGGAGGTCTTAGAGGAATTGGCAGATGTGCCATTTTCCTTCAGCATAAACTGGATGGAATGACTGATGTATGCAAGTGCAGATAATTCCTAGCTTTCTTCCTTCCAAGCTTACTAGCGGGAATGGGATCAGGTCTATACTGTTCACTGCTGCATCGCACTGTGCAATGAATAGCACATAGTAGGTACTCAATATATTTGCTGAATATGTAAGTTGTGATGCCCCAAAAATGCATTCCTATTTTATGTTCTGTTGTGGAAACTTCAAGGACATTGATGTCTCTGAATTGTTAAAAAGAAAAGTATAGTGTCTTTGACTGAAAGAAAAATGTTGAGACATTATGGTTAAGTAGAGCATTTGAAAGTTTGGCAGCACATCTGGGTTTTTTTGTTGGCTGAAGATAGAAGCTCTACACATCATCATAGTTCATTGCAATAATTATCTTAACTATTCCCTGCCATATCCCAAAGTCTAATAGAAGTTCTGATATGTACTTGGTACTTAATAAATATTTGCTAAATTAATTATCATGAGTATATCAGAATGTATTGACATCAAAGATTTTTTTAAATTATCTTGAAATAAGCCTTGTCTACTGCTATGATGTTGTCACCCTCATGAAAAACAGAATTTCTTCAAGCGGTTTCTAAGAAACGGAAATAATATAAGTTTCTTTTTCATCATGTGCAAAAACCTATGATTTTCCAGACGACAAATCTCAAATGCCTTCACTGACCCTGAGGAAGAAGTTAAACTTTCATTGAGGCTTAAAGAAAGCCTGTTCTAAGCAGTTTGACAAGGAAGGGCTCATTACTGACCTGGATTATTTGGTGGATAATTTTACCCATGCTAATCTGGTAATGTTCTATTTTGATGCCTTGCAGTAACTAACATGCTTTTAACGAAGGCCTGTGATCTCTTTTGACCAAGAGGTTTCAATAGAAAAAGTGGAGGCAGGGTACTCTGAGCTGTCTAATAGCAAAATAAATCCTTCTGTAAAGTGCAGGTTCTAGCAACAAAATAAACTATGGCAAAAATTTCTGTGTGTAAGTCTTACACATTTCAGAGGAGGCTATCAATAGCTTTCAAAGGATTCTCAAAGAGCCTTGGATGCCAGAATGTTAAGAACCACTGTTACCCCAACATTCAATTTATAGATGAACTGTTCTGTGAGAGTCTTTTAAATAAGGGTGCAGGGGGAAGAGAAGTAAGCTTTGGGCCAGGTGCCCTGCCAGCCCTTCATGCGCATTATCGCAGACATTCTCTCTCTCTCTCTCTTCTTCTCTCTGTATGTATTCAATGCTGTCATGGTCCAGTTGTGAGCCCAGGGCTAAAGGTTCAGTCAGTCCCGGAGCAGCTGATTTAGCCCACACCCCAACCACCTCCCTTAAGGTTCCACACTCCAGGTTACTACGTATCTGTCCTCATCCCCCCAGTGCCATACCACACAACAAGGGACAAACCCTCTGACCTGAAGCCCAAGAAAAAATTTTCAAATTAGTGAATCCACAGACATCCTGTGAAACCTAACCCACCTGTCTTCCCATACAAATCTGCTCTCCCCCCGCGCCTTGTCCCTGGGGGAACAACCCCATGCTCTCTGGTGGGGTTGTATGTAACTTGGAGTTCTGCCTTTCACCTATCTGCCTGTCATCGGCTTGTGTCCCACCACCAAAAGGATCTATGAACCTTATAGCACACCTTCACAGTCCTGTGAAATAAACATCACGGATTCTGCTTTGCAGAGGAGGAAACTGAGCCTCGGAGAAGTTAATAAGGTTAATGAGGTAGCTCGAATTTAATAATCTGTTAATTGGTAGAGCTGGTATCCTAATCCACATCTGTCGATTACACTACTATACCTGGTCCTGAGAATGAGCTTCAAATTTATAAATTCAAATAACCTGCAAAAATGAGATAGATTTCAATGATTGTCCTAGATTCCTTAGATCTTCAAACACAAATGAGAGAGATGACCTAATATTTGGTTAAGAAAAAGTGACTGAAAAAACGCATGATTATCAGTAGTCATCACAACTGATAATAAATCTTCATTAACAATGAAATAAGTTACCTATACCACTCTAATAGTTGTCATTAAATAGCATTTCTTTTATTTTTCCTTTTATGAAACAAAAAAGGAAAAATAAAAGATATTAAAAGGTTTCACTAAGAGAATATACATCCCAGCCATGCAGAGGTGTGTTTGAGCCAGCACTTACGAGCTTGCTACTTACCGTTAAAATTTTAGGAAATTTGCAAGGGAGTTGTTAGGTAATTGGAAACTTGGTATGATTTGGAGGCATTTTTAAAGGGTCACTTATGTGATTGCAGAACAATTCATCTCTGACCTGTTTTTCAAATTTCCATCACCCTAATTAGAAAATCTTACCTCCTCTACCCTATCACCTAAATTACTTAATTACTGATCACCTTAATTAACTTTTTTCTGGATTTCTATATTCTATATTCTATATTGTACTACTCATAACTTCCCATAATTTTACATTTTTGAAATATTCTGTTAAAAACTTACATTAAAAAAATGTTTAGAGTATCATATCCACATAGTGTTACCACTATCTGAATGATAAGAAATGGCATTCCACTATGAATTACAAAGGAGAAAGTAAGGATTAATCATTTAACTTAACATCAACAAGTTACTGTGTAAAGTGATAATAAGGAAACATGTGCCTTAAGGACAGAGAACAGTGAGTATGTACAAGTGAGACTTTGGGATACCACCTAATCTTTTGTGGCTTAGTGCCATTACCTGCAAGATTGAAAACTTCACCTTTGTGTTGACAGAAAAAAGCAACATCATGAAAGAGAAGTGCTTCCAAAGAAAACACATTGCCCCACAGCAGAGACTTACTTTAAGGTGCATTAATTTATTTCTGTGATCGTAGTTCACATTTTAAGTGTTTTTTAAAAGATTTATTTATTTATATTAGAAAGGTGGGGGCAGAGAGATAGAATCTTCAAGAAGACTCCTTGCTGAGTGCAGAGCCTGAGGCTGGCTCCATCTCAGGACCCCTGAGATCATGACCTGAGGTGAAACCAAGAGTCAGATGCTTAACGGCCTGAGCCGCCCAGGCACCCCTAAGTTTTAATTCATTTCTCATTTAATGCCTACATTTCTCACAGTAGCACAATAGATGGTAAACTTTCTGAGATAAGGCATGGAGCTTTCCCCAGCACCTATTTCAGTCTGTGGCACGTGGTAACCACTCGATAGATATTTCTACAATAAAGGGATGCATGAATACTTAACGACCCAGAATGGATTGATAGAAATATACAAGTGGGTACACAAAAGGGAGTATTATGCTTTGTGTGAAAAAATTTAATGATATCCTCCATGACACCAAGGATGTACCCTCTGCTTCCTTTCAAAGAGAGAGGGGATAAGGTTTGACCTGGAGCAGGACGAAGGCATGAACATAGGACATACTTGGTCAGTAAGGCCAGTTGGCGTTGGTCAGTTCTCCATCCAAAGCAGCCACATCCAGTGGAAAGAGAAATGAGAACTCCATTTGCGGTGATCCAGGATTTCCAGAATCCATTGCCTCTGCTTTTTTTTCCCCCCCACTTCACATCCCTGACTCCTCTGCCCAATTCTGCCACCACCAGCTGCCACTTCTAGACTCTGAAAGCTCATAATGGAAAATCTTTGTTCTATGACCTGCCTTCTGCTTCTATATTTTTGTTCCTCGCAAATAATTCTAATGAAAACCATTCTTCCATTTCAACTTATGAGATATGGTTTCTCTCAAAAGCCAGACTGCTCTTATGTCCTTACCTGAGGTGTTTTCTTAGCAAGAGAAGTCTGTGTACATGGATGCTAATGACTAAATCACCTTCTTATAAAGTTATGTCCATCTGTCACGTAAGAAGGATAGTACCCTTTAGAGAGTGCTAAAGAAAACTAGGGGAAGGGTAGGGAAAATGAGCAGCTATTAAAAAAGGTAAAATGCTGCCAGGGAGTATAACTGATAAAAGCAATTAATTAAGCATTAAGTGTAGAGTAGGGAATGTACGGCATGGTATAAATTATAGCCACACTTCATGCTTCTTTGGTCCCTAGACATTGACATACAAAACCCCATGGCCTTCCAAATCAATAAGTTCAGCCCTGTTTATGACAGCTTGTTTCCTTGTGACTGTAGCAGATGTCTCTCCAAGTGACTCAATTGCATGAATATTACTAAAGTTATGTCACAAAGAGCTGACATGAACTAAAGCTATTAGTGGGAGTGGGGGGACGAGGTGCAAGGGTGTGGAGGAATAGGATTTGGGCAATTAGGAATGATGAAAAGAGGTTATATATTTAAAGCTACTCCGTCTTTCTTTGCTAAAGCTTAAAGTTTATCAGCAAAAACCATCTCTCTGTCTGCTCTTTCACACAGCAATTATAGCAATTTCTTAATCTCAGGAGGATGCCAGTATCTTCTAAGGCAATAAAACCTGTTCTAGAATGATGTTACGGGCTTGCAAAATACTTTTTTGAAGGCTTCCTAACAATGCCATCTCAAGAAGCTTCCCCTTTAGAGATGGTATCATAGCCCACATATTTGACATATTTAAGGAGAGCAGGGATTAAAAGTACAATTTATTTCTAGTAAAGACAAAACGGAAAGCTTGTTCCATACTGATTGAAAGGCAACCACGAAAATAGGCTTGTGTCAGGCCTTTTTGTTGTTAGTAGAAGCCATAAAGCTCTGAAAAAAAAAGATATATGATCTTAAATCTGAGTAGGACCAAATAAACTGATGGCTTTTTCTGAGCAAGAGGTGGGCTGATGGCCTAGAAACCTGTGTTGTGTGACGTCGGTGAGATAGATCATACCAATTTAATTGGTATAAAGATTGAAATGGTTGTACAGAATTATTCCTCTGGGGCTATTTTCCTGCCAAGATAGTACAGATTTACACTCAGAGAGGTAAAACTTCTTGAAAAGGGCAATTTCTATCCCGAACACAGAGTCTGAAAAGAGTTAAGAAAGAATGAATGCATGCAAACTTACAGTCGACAGTTTCAACAAATGCATCTCTAACTACAGAGGATAAAGCAGTCCGTACTAATTGGACACAAATTCTGTAAACCTCTCTCATGCCTGGATCCCAGTTCAGTCAGTCCCTGAAATGCAAGATTCTATAAAAATAGAACAGAAAAGAGATCTTAAAGGAATTGCATTCCCGCAGGTCGTTGGATAACCTCTGAAGGTAAGCCAGGTCCACTTGGTTTGCATAAGATCGGTGGAATCTATGGAAGGGATATGAAAGATTAATGACATTATAATTCAACATTATAGGGTTTGCCAACCATGTTTCATTCATTATCCACTAAATTAGCGATGCGAGGTGCTGCCGACAAACAGCAAGACAATGCAAAGGAGATAAAAACCTGAGCAGGGCTACTTGTTCACTAATCACTCTAAAAAAGAATCCTGTCCCTGCACAGCTTGATACAAATCACGTCGCACTGAGATTATTTGTCAAAGAACCCGAAAATGAGTGAAGACACAGAACATTTTTATGAAGTACTATTTCCCATGGAAATTGCAGAGATGCTTTTTTGAATCATGTACAGGGAAGCTACGGCACTCTGGTCCCCCTGGAATTGTTTCCTCTTTATCAATGCCCAATGCTTTATTTAATTTCACCCCCAAAGCAGCTCTCTGAGGCACGAATTATTGCCCTTGTGTGAAAGATGAGGTCATGAAATCTTAAGAGAAGCCAAATGGCTTACCCAAGGTCTCTGGCCATCAGGTGGGGAACTAGAACCCACGTCCTCTCCAGCCCTAGAGAAGGCGCTCTAAAGTAGCGCTTCTCAAATGATCCATTGTGAAGGACTTTTCAAAATTCCAATTTGTTACTTTTGTGATGATGCATTCGTTTAAAAAAATTACTATGAAAATGAAATTTTTTAAAAAACCAAGAAGATGTAGCATTCAGACTCAACTATTTTAGGATTCAGTTCAAAAGGTATAAAGTTACTCTGTCAAATTGCTCTCTTCCATTACCAATTACCATCACAGACGGGTAGCAAATAGTTCCTCGGCCAACATTGGCCCATAGTCCACACCTTGAAGAGCGTTGTGTTCAAGTCCTGGTTCAATGAATATATATTTAAAGGTCCCCAAACTATCAGCAATATATGGAAAACTCCTACCAGCTTACCAGCTTCAAAATGAACAGAATAATGAACTGAGACTGCTCACAGTCAGTCACTCCGCCTTTGCCTGGACCCTCCTCCAAGGAACCTCTCCGGGAGATTTCAACATTTGGGCACTACTTGGTGTCCATGTAGGATCTGAGCCCACACTTGTTCTGGTGACGGCTGGGCTGCATATGTGAGTGTGGCTCCCCTTCCTTGTGTGTTGGGGTGGGGAGGGAGCCTGAAATAGGCAGGGAATGAAGAGGGCGGTTGGGGTTGCACTGACCTCCATGGATCTTGCCTCCCTGCACTCTCGCCAGGGCAGGCCCAGACCTTGTGCACCGCTCGGCAGACCCCGTCTCTAAGCTGTGCTTGCCGGCAAGTGCTTCATCTTTACTTGGTTTATATGTGAGAGATCAATATAAACAGCAATTTTCCTGGAGACATCTTTATGTAACATCTAAAAAATTATATACATTGTCTGTGTCAAAGTATGATGTTCTCGTCAGTTTTATTTGGGTTCACTTGAGAGAACTGAGGGAAATGACAGGTCAGGGCACTAAGTCTCTTCTTCAGCTTGTTAAAAGAGATGTGTCCTTGAACTTTACTTCCTTCCCTTGCTGCCATCCCATTTTGTTTCTCCTCAAAGTCAAACTTTTGGAAGAGGTACTTATACTATTTATGACCTCCTATTACTCTTAAACTAAATACATTTTCTTTTTTGGACCCATATCATTTTCCTGAAACTGCCACAGCTAAAATTACCAACTACCTCTTTACTACTAAATACAGTGGATACATCTTCAACCTTCTCTTATGTAATATTTCTGAAGTATTTGATATTATTTACCAGTACCACTTTTTAAAACTACACAGAGCAGGAAGAGCTCAAGTAAAAGGCAAAGCATCTGATCCGTCTCCCATGAACGATTTCCCTTTTTTGTTTTTCTTACAGTTCGCCCCAAATCTATTTCACAAACACTTCTGAAGTGCTTATAAATGTAAGACACTGTGCAAAAAAATAAATAAATAAAATAAATGTAAGACACTGTGCTAAGCACTTGACCAATGTACACTTATTTAGTCTTTGTAATCACTTCATGAAATAGGTGCTGTTATTGTGGTCATTTTAGGGTGGAAGAAATAAAGACTTCATTTGAAGCTTTTTAAAAAAATTTTTTTTCTTGCTGCAATGTAGACTGTGATTATCGGAACCTGCCAAGCAGCTTTTCATCTTGGGGACTCCCTTCACTGCCCTGCTGTGTGGGATCTACTCTCTGCTGGATCTGGGATCTGGTGTCATCCTCTCTCTTGGTTCTCTATCTCCTTCCTCTTTTTTTAAGAAAGGGCACATTGGGGGGCGCCTGGGTGGCTCAGTCGTTGGGCGTCTGCCTTTGGCTCGGGTCATGATCCCAGGGTCCTGGGATTGAGCCCCACATCAGGCTCCCCAGCCAGCGGGAAGCCTGCTTCTCCCTCTCCCACTCCCCCTGCTTGTGTTCCCTCTCTTGCTATGTCTCTCTCTGTCAAATAAATAAATAAAATCCTCAAAAAAAAAAAAAAAAAAAAAAAGGGCACATGGGAAGTAAAAAATGTTATGACTCCTTGCATATCTAAAACTCTCTCCATTCTGCTTATATAATTGAGTGATCCTTTGGCTAGAAATATAATTTTGGATTTAAAAAAGAATTCCCTTAGAAATTCGCAAGCATTGTTTTAATGCCTTCTAAAAGCTATTGCTGGTGATGGTAAGTCTGATAATGGTCTGTTTCTCATCCCATGGTATGTGATATGCTTTTCCTATTCTGGAATCTTTTAATTGTTCTGGTGTTTTGAAATTTTGTGTGAAAGGTCTAGTGTAGGCAGAATTATAAGATGTCTCCTGAGATTTTCCACCTCCCTGATCTATATGCCCTGTATAATCCCAGGGTCTGTGAATGTGGTGAGTTTTACTCCCATTAACTGGGTTCTATTTATGGTACAGTTGACCTTAAGATAGGGAGACTACTGGGGACTTGAATTAATTATGTGAGCCCTTTAGAAACAAAGAGAATTTTCGCTGGTCACAGACAAGGAAGCCAGAGATCGGAAGAACAAAAGTGATTTGATGCACCATTGCTGGCTCGAAGATGGAGGGGGTCCCTTGGTAAGGAGTGCAGGTGGCCTCTAGATGTGGGAGTGGCCCCAGCTCAAAGTCAGCAAGGAAATGGGGACCTCAGTCTTACAACTACAAGGAATTCTGCCAACACGAATGAGCTTGGAAGCAGACTTTTCCCAAGAACTTCCAGATGAGAGCTCAAGCTGGCCAACACTTTGATCCCAAGCCTTGTGATACACTGAGTGGAGAACCTAAAGTGCCTTTTATTTTAGATTATTAAAGTGTTTGATCTTTCTTTTTCATGTCACAGTTTTTCTCACATGTCTGGTAATCCTTTTAAGATTGTAAGTTACATGAGAACAGAGACTGTGTTTTTTCCACTGCTGATTAAATTCTCAATAAGTAATTCTCAAATTAATTGAATGAGTACATGAATGAAGGAACGAGGTGATAGAACTTTGTGTACAAGGGAAGAACATTGATGACAAAGCTCTACTTCATGGTGAACAGACTAGAAGAAGGTTTCTTTCAGAGATGAATCCTCCAATATTTTGCTTGGGGTAAGTGCTTAGTCATTATGAACACAGAGATGATTAAAGGGGAATCAAGGAGAGTCAGGGTTCAGTATACATATTTATTCTGTCCCCTTGTTCTCAACCCCCTTATTGCTTCTGGTCTTCATTATACCAACCATCCCACCATGCTAACTGAAAAGCCTCTCCAAGGTTGAGCTGGGCACACAGGCACCTTCCTTGCCTATAGCCCCGTTTCTTCATATATTGAACAGATTCTAATTTCCTCTACATTGTTTCATCATGTTTTTTTTTAAAATGCATTTTCCAGAAATGTGCTCATGTCTTTATCTGCTGAAGTTTCTCTCCATTTTCTTCATTGTTGAGGATTTATAACATTTTTATTCTACTATTTTCATTTTAATATAGTATCGAGAGTGGGAGAGGAAGGGAGGAGACAAACACTTATGCTCAGTTTACGATCTTGAACTAGAAACCCACTCCCTAATTCTCACTACTTTTTCCTACCTTTAGGGCTGTGACACCACAAACCTTTTATCAGTGTTTGGAGAGAAAAACAACCAAACTAAATTGATATATATTAAGCTGTAAGTAAACGATGCACTTATTAATGATGTTTTATTGTTAATCTAAGAGAAACTAACTGGTGGAATTGTAGACTAAGTAAAAGATTCTTTTGGGCAGAGAGCCTTTCCTTAAAATAACTCTCAAGGATACTTTTTTACAGAAGTGTTGGGAAAGAAAAATGGGAAAATGAGTATTGAGGTTCCCCAGTGCCTCCTTCTAGTAGAAAAGGCAAGAAAAAAAAAAAAAAGGTTGAGCATGAAGCTCAGAACTCACAGAAGATCTCTAAATTCTTGGGTGTGCCCCTGGAGCAGAAGAACAAAAGCGAAATGTTTGCACCCAAACAGATTTCTCCTGTGTTTCAGATACTGTCAGAAGTAAATTTCCATGGCTCTGAGGCAGGGGTCAGCAAACTGTGGCCCATGGGCCTAATCTGTCCTGTCAACTGTTTGTATCAATAATGTTTTGTTGGAACACAGCCATGCCCTTCTGCTTATGTATCATATGGGGTGACTTTTGCAGACCGCAGCAAAGGTGGGTAATGTGGCAGAGACAGTGTAGCCCACAAAGCCTAAAGGATTTACCATCTAGCCCTTTCCAGAGAAAGATAGTCTGCCCCTGGTCTAAGGCAAAGAGGAGAATCCCATTCCTCTTGCTAGTAACTGATTTAGGAAAGTAACTGATATGACCAATAATTGTTAGTGAGGAAATTGTGGAGAAGACAGCTGTGGGGCTTTGAGGGCGGATTTTCACCCTTTTAAAAGAACACTCTTTTATCTCCTGCTATGTTGTGTCTGGAAGTGTGAGAAGGGCCTGGCTCCTGGATGGTGTGTTTAAATGATTAAATTGACCAATGTAAGAGCTGCCCTCCCTCAGGACCCCCTGTTTTGTAAATATTCCTTCTTGTCTAAATCATTTTTTTAAAAAGATTTTTATTTATTTATTCATGAGAGAGAGAGAGAGAAGCAGAGGCAGAGGGAGAAGCAGGCTCCCTAAGGGACAGGGAGCCCAATGCGGGACTTGATCCCAGGACCCTGGGATCATGAACTGAGCTGAAGGCAGACGCTTAACGACTGAACCACCCAGGCGCCCTTAATGATTTTTTTTTAAAGATTTTATTTATTTATTTGAGAGAGAGAGTACGAGCAAAGGGGGGGGGGCAGGGAGTGGGAGAAGTAGGTGCCCCACTGAGCAAGGAGACCAATGCTGGGGCTCGATCCCAGGATCCTGGGATCATGACCCAAGCCGAAGGCAGACACTTAACTGATTGAGCCACCCGGGTGCCCCTGTTTAAGTCATTTTGACTTGAGTTTCTCTTACATGCAGCTCAAAGTCTTCTCACTGTAACACCGCCCTGCTTCCAACATGAAGGCTGGCAGGAGGAGAGCTACGAAAAACTAGGCCTCTGTTTCTATTTTCTTTTCCACACTGTCTTGAGGACTGTGCTGCCCTAGTTCCATACCCACCTTTTAAGGAATGAAATGTGAATGAAATGTTTCTCAGAACTGCAGCATCATGTCTGGGCCAGCAACTATTTGGGTCCTTTTGTCTGTTGGAAGCTTCTAGAACATTAGCACTGCAGAGAGAAACTCTTGCTTTAGAAGTATGGAAATATGTCTGTCTAGACTCTTTTAGGTGTCTCTAAGTTGCTTTCTTGAGGATTAAAGAAAAAGGATAACATTTAAATGCAAACATCAAATGTATCAGGTTTTCTGGTTTCTATAAATTTTTAACACAGTTATGGATTTCAATTCATATTATGTATATATAGGGTTTAAATATTTTATTTCTTTCTCCAGGTAATGGTATAAAATCATGATAGTTTCTAGAAGCATAAAGTGATTATTTCATTTTCTCTTACTAATAAATACTGAGTGAAGCATTTTATGCGCTGTCCCAAAGTAGTATCTTAAATTGAATTTAGTAAATCCAGTAACCTAAACTCCTTTGATTCACCACCTAATCTACATAAATCAAGGTTCCTTAGAGAACTAATTGAAGCTATTTTCCGATTTGTAGTTGAAACAAGTATTTTTGCAGTGCAACCCCATTTCATAATAAAATTCTTGCTGGTAAATTCTCTTCCAGTATGCAATTGCGATAGTCCTGAAGGCAATTTTAATTTTGTTAGGTGCAAATTGTTCATGTTACGAGGTGCAAAAATCATAAAATAAAGGTGAAATTCCCGATACATGCAGAAAAATTTAGATCTCATTATTTATATTGCTCTATTTTGTCTGTTTAATCTTTTACAAAGTCTCTTTTTGTTTCAAGAGGACAAATAGACGGGCGCCTGGGTGGCTCAGTTGGTTAAGCGACTGCCTTCGGCTCAGGTCATGATCCTGGAGTCCCGGGATCGAGTCCCACATCGGGCTCCCTGCTCGGCAGGGAGTCTGCTTCTCCCTCTGACCCTCTCATGCTCTCTCTATCTCATTCTCTCTCTCAAATAAATAAATAAAATCTTTAAAAAAAAAAAAAAAAAAAGAGGACAAATAGACACTGACACACTTTTGAGAGGGGATTTTGAAGTACATAGTAAATGAACGTTAAAGAAATATGTTATATTCTTACATGAAAATATTCCCTTTTTTCCTATTATCCCATTTATCTATTCGTCAGTCTGATTTTGGCAGGAAAAGAACAGCAGTTGCAATATTACAGTCTTACTCTCTACTTGGGATAAATACATAAATTCATGTAAGCTTGATAATAGCCCTACTATTGTTATATTATATAACACTACCACCATTATCTTGGCAGTATAAGAAACCAAAGTTTTTAAAGTAAGATGGCCAAGGCCACACAACCCACAAGAGGCAGTCACTCTACCAAGTGTGTTCTGTCTGACCAGCGAGCCACTCTACGATATTCAGAGACATTCAAGATCAACAAAAAGAAATGAATTATTGATACGAATTTAAGTTAATAAGAATTGTTATAATAAACAAAACATGTCTATAAGATGTCTGGATCAATCCGTGTTGGAAGAAAGAATTCAGTTACTAGTTAATAGAGTTTCCACTCACTCCTCTTGTTTTTCTGAAAAAAAAAAAAAATAATAATAACAATGGTGAAATAACAGCACCTATTTTCTCAGAACATCAAAGTAAACAGAGGTCTTTCACCTCCATCTAACTCGACTTTTCCAAAACGAATAGGAACTCTGACAACTCAATAGCAAAAAATAAAAAATAAAAAATAAATAAAAACAGAAACAAATAATCTGATTACAAAATGGGCAAAGGACCCGAGTAGACATTTTTCCAAAGAAAATATGCAGATGGCCAACAGGTGCATGAAAATGTGCTCAACATCACTAATCATCAGGGAAATGCGAATCAAAACTGCAATGAGGTATCACCTCATGCCTAGTAGGATGGCAATCATCAAAAAGACAAAAGATAACAAGAGTTGATGAGGATATGGAAAAAAAGAGAACCTTTGTGCACTATTGGTGGGAATGTAAATTGGTATAGTTACTATGGAAAACACTACGGAGGTTCTTCAAAAAATTAAAAAAAAAAAGAAAGAAAGAAACTTGATATGATCCAGCAAATCCAATCCTAGGTATTTATACAAGAAACATAAAAATCTATATCAACAAAAACTTGTATTTGATTGTTTATTGAAACCTTGTTTATAAGAGCCTAAAATCTGAAAGAACCTAAATGTCCGTCAAGAGGTAAATTGATAAATTGTGGTGTGTTCATGCAAGGGATACTACTCGTAAATAATGAACTCTGAAACACAACAACACAGTTGAATCTAAAGTAAAAGTGAATCTAAAGTGAATCTAAAGTGAAAGAAGCCAGGTACAAAAGGCTTTATGATTCCATGTATAAGAAATTTTAGGAAAAGGGGCGCCTGGGTGGCTCAGTTGGTTAAGCATCTGCCTTCGGCTCAGGTCGTGATCTCAGGGTCCTGGGATCATGCCTCATGTTGGGCTCCTTGCTCAGCGGGGAGCCTGCTTCTCCCTCTGCCCCTCCCTCCCCCCACTCATGTTCTCTCTCTCAAATAAATAAAATCTTTAAAAAAAGAAATTTTAGAAAAAGCAAAATTATAGCAACAGAAGTCAGATTAGTGGTTTCTGGGGGCTAGGTTATAGAGGGAAAGGATTGGCTGCAAAGACACATGATGGGATTTTTTTTTGGGTGATGAATATGTTCTATGTCATGATTGTGATGATGATTATGCTACTGTGTACATTGGTAAAAATTCATCAAATTATACACTTATATTGCTGAATTTTATTATATGTGAATTATACTTCATTAAGCTGACCAAATGAAAAAAGAAATAGCAAATATTCTAAGAGTTGATCAGATATGAACTTCCTTGAATTTTGTTCTTCTCACAAACATACCTTCATCTGTTCTCCTTCCTTTCTTTCCTCAGACCATAATGTGACCCTTCTCATATTTAAGACCAAACTCTCTATCTTGACTTGACTTCATTCCTTCTGCTGCATTGATTCTCTCCATTTCCTTCAGTATACTGTCTCTGTTCACTTTCTACACCCTTGGATCTTCCCTGGTTCCTCCCTCTTAGCCTTTAAACATGATAAAGCAAAACAGAAACATACATCGGCCATAGTTTCAGGCAATCCTTGTAAAACAGGTTATTCTGTGTGTCTCGGCTCATGCTCTTTCCTTGCCTACAGTTCCTTTCCTCGTTCCTTCATCCGGCACCCTCCATTTTTACCTGATCAACACCACCTAAACAGTCAATGTTAATCAGTTCCTCTGCAATCTTTCCCTTATATCTTCTGCACCTTTGGGCCTAAATATTCCATTTTCTGTTCTCTGATTTGCTTATTCCACATTGCTTTAAAATCAACTCATTTTGAGGGGCGCCTGGGTGGCTCAATCGTTAAGCAACTGCCTTCAGCTCAGGTCATGATCCCAGGGTCCTGGGATCGAGCCCCGCATCGGGCTCCCTGCTCCGCGGGAAGCCTGCTTCTCCCTCTCCCACTCCCCCTGCTTGTGTTCCCTCTCTCGCTGTGTCTCTCTCTGTCAAATAAATAAATAAAATCTAAAAAAAAAAAAAAAATCAACTCATTTTGAGGCTGTTTTAAGGGTATGGAATTTGTGTCCTCCATCTAGAATGTAGCAACTGTTCTGTGTTAAATATGAATAATATAGTTTTGTAATATATAAAACATATGTAAGGGAGAGTCTTCATTTAAAGTGCTGATGGTGGGGAAAAAAATAAAATGCTGATGGTGAGCCATTTATAGAAATTCAATTAAATTACCTTTGGGGCAAATTTTTAAAAATAACTCCAAAGATGGGTTACATACTTTGGAAATACCAATCTCCAGCAGAATTTGCAATATGCATTGTGTAATATTTAAAGCAATTGTCAGATTCTGAAGTTACATCACACGGATTAATTCCTTTAGAATTCTGGATAGACATGGCTTTCGTCATCTTCATTACACCTTGTAGGAGAACTACACACATTTCAAAATGCTTTCATATATACTTTGCCATTGGGTATGTTCAGCTGCACTATAGCAGAGCTGAGGCATGTATTGCCATGTTAACTGGTTTTTTTTTTTTTAAAGAATTTATTTATTTATTTGACAGAGAGAGACACAGCCTGAGAGGGAACACAAGCAGGGGGAGAGGGAGAGGGAGAAGCAGGCTTCCCGCAGAGCAGGGAGCCCGATGTGGGGCTCGATCCCAGGACCCTGGGACCATGACCTGAGCCGAAGGCAGACGCTTAACGACTGAGCCACCCAGGCGCCCCCATGTTAACTGTTATATCTACCTCAAGGTAGAGTAAAATTCCTGCCCCTGGAGGTGTTGGAGTTGAGGCTGGATGACAGACTATCCCCACTGGGCCTTTCTCCATCTTCAAAAAGATACAGATTGACCACGTAAAAGTCAGTGTCCTCTTGGCTGTTGACAGTGACCTTTTAGGAGAAGTTATTTTTTATATAGGTCATATGCAACATAAAACTTAAAGCTTTCAATTTTTTTTCCTTCAGAATTAGAGAGCTATAATTTAATCCAAAGCAGTCATATTTCACCAGGCAGTCCTTCATGGAATTATGTAATCATAATTCACAGTTTTCCTTAGTATTTTAAAAACACGCCATAGTTGTGTTTTCACGTAGGCCTTCTTCCCTCCTTAAAGGCTTGCTATTTAAATGGGTCTGGGTTAAAATACAGCTGCTGCTGGATTTGTGAACTGCCAATAAACTTGACAAACCAAATGCTCCTGGTATCAGATGTCCCATGCTACACAGAGCTAGCAAGTGCACTTTGCCTTAGACATGCTATTATTTAGAGCTCCTATTGTTGACCCAGGCACAAATCAATGCAGGTGGGAACAACAGGAAACACCCATGAGCATCTCTTGAACAATAGGTGTCACTCTTCCTCCTGAATCTGGCCCCTATTTGCTTTGGAAGAGCTAAGAAGTTTAGTTTTGTCATTTGCTGTTTGTAGATATTGTCTTCATAAGTCAAGTCTTTTATTAGCATGAATAGAAAATAATGTTTCCCTTGTCACTTATAGACAATAATCACCCACTTTACAAATTGCTGATTGAAAAGATCATGGTCATTAACATTTGTTGAGCAGCCCCTGGGTACAATGGGCTATAACAGGAAGAAGAGAAAGGAGAAATGAATGAGAAAGTGAAGGGCAGGTTCCAGAGAGAGTATTTAAGCTGCCTATCAAGACTCTTAGACATACTGTGTGTGCTGGAAAGGCAATTTAATTTAGCAAATATTTATTTACTATTAACTGAAGCACTGGGATAGTTTTAAAAGATGATTTTAAAAGGCCCAGACATTGTATGCTCCCTCAAAGAATGAATGTCCAACTACACAGACAGAACGTAAGAATGTAAAAAGTAACTGACGATACCAGTCAGTAAATTAGGTTAAGTGAGTAATGAAGAGCACAAAGGCTACAGATGTGGACAGCTGTATAAGGAAGAATATATGACTTAGGAGAAATCGATTTGGAGGTGGATCTCTAAAAATGGGCAACATGTGATGCATGGAGGAGAGTGAGGGAGGCTGTACTGAGTCAGTGATGGGTTCCTACCTCCACCATGCTGGAGAGGATGTAGAAGTTGTTCCGGAGTAATGGGAGGCAACCACCAGAGGACGGTTTGTGGCATGTCTGTGGGAAACTCTTGAGTGATAATAAATACATTTTGCTTTAATGGATTCTGCAAGACAAAAATAAAGGGATGAAAAAATATTTTTTATTTTCCTTTTTGTGCTTGGTAGTTGGTTTTCCTATTGTCTTTATTAACTTCCCCAAACACTGACTTGTATTTCAACGAACCTGCATATCTTGGTAACTACTCTGAAAGGCACAAGGCCAGGTAACAAAACAGTGCTCAAGCGCTTACTCTGGGAAAAGAGATACCTGGAACACGAATCATTCTAATCTAGGCCAGTGTACCCTTATCTGTGTAAGAGAGGTTTCAGGTGAGCTGGGATTCAGATAAGGAAGAATTTGTATCTTGCTGAAGGCATCAGCATACATATATCCTACACTTGTGTTGTCTTAGTGACTGAGATGGCACCACCACTTGAGTTTGAGAACTCTTCCAAAGGTTCTTTGCATAACTAAAAAAGAGCTGTCAAAACTCAAGAAGTGGTGCCATTTCAGGCTTTATGATCAAAAATTGAGAAGATATTGAAGATGAGTACTATCTCTGAGATATCTGACATCTTTCTCATTGGGTGACTGCCACTCTGTCTGACTAGACTCACTGGAGCACAAGGAGTCCTTACCTCTGCTCTCTGTCAACAGTAGACTGAGCATTTGAGCAAACCTGTGTGCCTCTGAGTCATGCACGTGGGTAAGACCATGGCGTCTTCAGGTCACAAGGAAGTAGAGTCTGCACAGGTCCCTCTCAGGGCTGCACAGGTCCCTCTCAGGAAGTAGAGTCTGCACAGGTCCCTCTCAGGTCCCTCTGGCATCAATGCCTTCCTGTTTGGGAAAATGTTTACATCGGCTTTCATATTCAGAAGAAAAGTACTCCACTGACTTTTCAAAGAATACATTTATTATTGAAGAGAGGGAATAGGGAGAACTGGCTGCTGAATAGACACAGGGAAGAATTGCCCCTATGTGTTAAAAAAGTCTTCATTCCTTCAAAGAATTAAAATACTGATCTGTTTTAGGAGTAGCGCTACAAATTAAATGTGAATTGACAAAATAATTTCTCTTTTATTCAGTCATTGTAAGTAAAGAAATTGTTTCCCACAATCAGTGTTTTAAAATGATGAATCAGTGCCTTTCATCTACTATGGCAACTGAAAAACATCGCATAGTGGTTTTTGGTTAATTAAATATTTTTCATAAAAATTTGTTTCTTTTGCACAAATGATCTTAGCTATAGGGTGTGCAAATATTATGCTTCCTTCTTGTTTTACAAAAGAAAGACCATGAAAAGTACAGTGTAGGGAATATAGTCAACAATCTTATAATACTGTTGTATGGTAAATAATAATAATAATAACCCAAACAAAAGAAAGAAAACCAAGAAGTTGCTTGGCTAGAATTCTATATCTAGTCAGTCCAAAACCCATATTCTTTCCAAATCACAGCACTAAGACTCATAAAATGACACTTTGAAATATGCCTTTCCAAAATGAAGGGGGGTTAAAAATCTAGGAACTGATATGCATAGACATAAGAATTTAGTATGTGATAAAGGAAGCATTTTGTATCAGTAGAAAAGGAAGGGATAGTTTATGAATGGTCATGGAACACTGTTAAATCATCTGAAAAAAAAGGTAGGTCCCTTCCTCACATCAACATAAATTCCAGATGGACTAACAATTTCAATGCCAAAAGGTGAACCCCTGAAAGAACTAGAAGAAAATAGGTGGCTATTTCTGTACCTCTCATATGAAGATCACTTGCTAAATATTACAGCAGGGCAAAAGCCATGAAAGAAGCAACGGATGATAGTAAAGAGATACACTAAAAAAAAAAAAAAAGAAGAAAAGCAAGTGATGTATTTGATTATATAAATTATAAGACTTCTTTAAGCCAAGTTACCATATACAGAATTAAGACAAATGACTCACCAGAGAAACATTTGCAAACTATATCACAAAATGTTTTTATGGTTGATATACAAATAGTTCTTACATATCAATAAAAGATGAACACCTTAAAATAACAATGGGAAAATGTCTTCAATAGTAAATCCATAAAAGTAAAAGAAAGAACCAATAAACATATACAAAATTCAATCTCACTGTTATAGGGATTAACTAAGCTCAAAGTTGGACTGTGTATGTTCAAATCCAAGCGTGGCTACAAAGCTAAACTTTTTTTGACCTAAGATAAATTATTTAGTTTAACATTTTCATCCATGAAATGGACTTAACTTTTTTGTGCCTCATTTTCCTTGCCTTTATTATGATAGTATTAATAGGGCATACCTTATAGTACCTACTTCATAGGATTAATGTGAGGATCAACTAATGTAATTCATTTTAAGTGCTCTAAAAAGTGTTCTTTTAAATCAGAGGGGGAGACGAACCATGAGAGACTATGGACTCTGAGAAACAAACTGAGGGTTCTAGAGGGGTGGGGGGTGGGGGGATGGGTTAGCCTGGTGATGGGTATTAAAGAGGGCACGTATTGAATGGAGCACTGGGTGTTATATGTAAACAATGAATCATGAAACAGTACATCAAAAACTAATGATGTAACGTATGGTGATTAACATAACAAAAAAAGTGTTCTTTTATAGCAAATATTGGAGAATTTTTGTGTAAATTAAAATAGCAATAGGAAAATAAATAGCAATAGGAATCCATTTTTTACTTTTCAGATTGTCAAAAATTTATAGACATCATAATACTTCTGGTTAAGACTGGGAAATTAGTCCCTCATATACACTGCCAATTGAATGTAAATTGATGAACTCTTTCAAAAGAATATATCAAGCTTTAAAATGTATAAATCCTCTGATCTAATATTTCCTCTTCTAGACATTTGTTCTGAGCAAATGAGTAATGTTTGTTAAACATGTTATTTTCATTAGGGAAAAATTAAGTAACTTAAATGTCCAACAATATGAAAATAGTTAAATAAATTATGATATATATATTGTTTTTATTGAGGTATAATTGAAATATTATATTAGTTTCAGGTATACAACATAATGACTTGTTATTTGTATATATTGTGAAATGCTCACCACAGTAAATCTAATTATATTCTTTAAAAGTATACAAGTGTTAAGTATATACATGTAATATATATATGTATATATACAGGTATGTTATATTTAATGCTATATATATAATTTGTATATATGATGTTCTATGTGGAAAATAAGGCACAAAAGTATGATCAGATTATATGTAGATAATACATGAATATGATGTACACACAGGCTTACCACTGAACAAGGGAATGACAAATGATTTGAACTTTCTTAACTATTGTTTCTAAAGCTTTACAACAATTACTTTTATAATAAGAACAACAATAATAAGTGCATTGCTGTTGTTTTCCTTAAAAAGACAAAGGAGACATGGGGAATACAATAGGCATGTAGAGGAAGTTGGTTTTAGTATCTATGTGGTTCAAATTCTAACATGGTAAGTGGGAGCATTATCTCTAGGGCTGCACCTCATCCAAGTGATGAGTGCCAACCCAGCCCTTGTTCATGGATTTTTAACTAACTAGACTGAACGGTTCTTAAAACAAAGGGAGAGGCTGTGAATGTCCTGAGTTAAGACAAAAGGCAACTTCTTGACTTTCCCATTGACATCATTTTTTTTTTTTTTTAATTTGAGCGAGAGAATGAGATAGAGCATGAGAGGGGGGAGGGTCAGAGGGAGAAGCAGACTCCCTGCTGAGCAGGGAGCCCGATGCGGGTCTCCAGGATCATGACCTGAGCCGAAGGCAGTCGCTTAACCAACTGAGCCACCCAGGCGCCTCTCCCATTCACATCATTTAAACTTTAGCAAATCACCGCCTAAATGCATATGAATTAGTAACTCACATGGATAATAGAAAAATTGCATTTGGTTTTCTGACAAACATTTATTGAACATCTAATTCCACGCCAGTGCTTTGCTAGGCCTCGGGGATACTACAGAAAAGAATAAAGGCTCTGACATGCTCTAGCAAACTGCTCTCTCAGGCGAAGCAGAGAGACATGTAACAAGTACTGGCTGTAGAGTAAGGCAGATGTTATGATGAGGGAAGGGCCGCATGTTGCTATTCACCAGATATTTACAAAGTGTTTACTATGTGCAAGGTGCTGCCACACACACTGAGGATATAGCCATGAACCTACTGATCCCTGCCTTTGTGGGGCTTACACTCTAATGAAGGAAGAGAGAAAAATAAAAGAAAGATATAAACTACAATGGAGGTAAGATGGTGGGAAGTTGTAAAGAAAGCCTAAAGCCAGGAAAAATGGTAGGGGAGCTGTTGTAATTAGGTAAAAGATAAAGGGAGCCTGCCAGAGAACATAATATTTGACTGAAGACCCAATGGAGTGAAAGGAGTGAGCCATATTTAGGGTAGGATCATTTTGGAAGAGGGAAAGGAAGAGGAGGGAGAGTCAAGCAGAAGCAGAGGACCCAGCAAGGGCAAAGACTCTGAAGTGAGAGCATGGTGGGACTTTCCAAGGGTTGTAAATGGTCCATGTGGTTAGAGGTAGTGAGGGAAGAGAAAATATAGTAGGTGATGGTGTTAGAGAGGTAAGGGTAATAATTCAGATCCTATATGGCCTTGTAGACAAATGTAAAAGTCTTTGCCTTTTACGGTGAAGTCACTGCAGTGTTTTGAGCACAGGAAGGGCATGATCCGTATATTATAGTAGGATTACTGTGTTATTTTCTTGCAAATACAAAAACAAGGATGCCAAATATGAGTATATTGCAGTGATTTAGGTGAGGATGGAGGTAGATTGGAACAGGTTGGAGGCAAGGGATAAAGTGAGAAGTTTCTGGATTCTGGATATATTTTGAAAGCCGAGTCAACAGAATTTGCCGATGGATTAGAAATAGGGTATCACAGAAAGAAACAAGTTAAAAGTGACCATTTTTTTTTAACATGAGTAATGAAAGAATGGAGTTGCCATTAAATAAAATGGGGAAGACAATAGGAGGAGCAACTTTTGAGAGTGGAAGGTAGGAGTTCAGTGCTTGACATGTAAAGACTGAGATTCCTGAAAGCCATCTAAAAGGAGATGTCAAAGAAGCAGAGGAATAATAGTTCAGGGCAGAGATTAGGGCTGGGGTACAGACATGAGCATCATCAGCATTTAGATGGTATTCAAAGTGATAAGATAGGATAATATTCAGAAAGACTGGGTGTAGACAGAGATGACAAGAGGTTCAGACTCCAATGTTAAGAGACTGGGAGTATGAGATGGAGCCACCAAAGGAGAGTGAGAAGCAGCAGTCCTAGGGGTAGAGGGAAAACAATCTGGAAGCCAAGAGAAGAAAATGCTTTATAGAGGAGGAGATAGATCAACTGTCAAATGCTATTGGTAGGTCAGGTATTGGTAGGACTGAGAAGTGGGCCCTAGATTTGGAAACATGGAAGTCATAGGTGACCATAAACCATAAAAAGGCAATTTTAGGGAAGAGATGGGTATAGAAACATGAAGGAGGTGGGTCCATGAAAGGGCAGGAGGTGAGGAGTTAGATAACAACTGTTCCAAGAGTTCTGTGGTTTAAAAAAATAGAAAAAGAAAAAAAAAGGGAGGAAAATTGAAGCATATGGAGAAGGAAATGGTGTCCAGATGGCATCCAGATTTTTATTTTTAATATGAGAGAGATAACACTGGTCTGTATCCTCATTTTAAAAATCCAGAATGGAGAGAAAAATTGATGATGCAGGAGAGGAGAAATTACTGGATCACTGGCATTGAGAAGGCAAGGGAAGATCGAGTGTCTTAGTGCTATTCTGTAGAAAAACAAAGCTTCATATGTTCACATTTTACTGGGAGGGTAAAATCACAAGGAAGCAGAAATGAGGATAAAGGGCATGTGGTAGGGAAGGAAAGAAAACAAATATGAGAGAATATTACCGATCTGACCACAGCTTTGTGACAAACTGATTGCTCAGTCTTGCAGGACATCTTCAGAGATGCCATATCAGAGAAGTTAGGAAGTCCCCACACAGTGCAGAATTTGTTCAATGGCTCACACCTCCCCTCTGAAAACTCAGGCTAGGAAGAAAGACATGTGCATGCATCGAAAAAAAGTAAGGAAGTTGCCAGTGGGTGGTGCCCACCATGACTCTGGAAGCTGGGAGCCTGCCCCCAGTGGGCCTCTGGTCTGGGACAGTAGTGGTCATGGCAGCAGGAACCTAGTTCTTTGGTTGTGTAAACTGTGGTTACATTGCTCCTGCCAGAGGAGCACTGGTCATTGCCTTGATCTGAGGTGATGCATAAACTGGAAATAGGACAGAAGGTTCTGGCTTTTGACTGGAGAACTGATAGGTTCTCCAAAATAACAAGAACGACAGGAAGTTGTTTGGGCATAGATGCATATAGGTGGGTAGTGGTGGAGTTTGTGAAAATTCTCTTCTGTTTCCTTCTGTTTTCTCAACAAAATCAGCTGGGTGAGAACAGGGGATTGATGAAGTTGGGAGGCTCATGGAGAGAGGAGGTTAAAATGATCATCTAGGAGAGTGGGAGGCATAAAAAGACCGGGAAGCCTGAGAGCGCTCATCTTTTCTAGGGAGTCTGCAAAAGCTTCCTGGAGAAAGGGATCTGGAAATTGAGATGTTAAGAATGAGCTGGAGTTAATCAAATGGGCAGGGGACCTATCTTCTGGAAAAGGGAATATAGTATGTGATAAGACCTAGGGAGTAGAAAAAGCATAACACATATAAATATTACTGACCATAGTGCACAATGAGCAAAGCATAAGAGTTGAGTTTGTAGAAGTAGATGGGTAGAAGATTCGCTTTTCAGGTCTTATATTTTGTAGGGGTTTAGTCTTGTCAACATTGATAATAAAAATACTTGGTGAATTAGGATGATTGAAGTGCAAGTCAAGGGCTAAGAAATTTATACCTACTTGTGCAATCAGATACACTGGGAATTCCTGATGTTCCCAGGGAAAGTCACAATTAGTCCCATGAACAAAAAAGTAAGCATAACTGCAATTCACAATTATGAAAAGTGTTAATCATTTTGCAAATAATAGACTACATTATCTTCAGCTCCTCTGTAATATCTCTATGGCTATTACATCAGAGAGGAATTTGATAATATACTTATGATACTTAGTATCTTCAATAGAAGTATCCTAAGAGCACACTCGGAATTACACAAACACAGATCTATGCACATACATAGATATTCATATATTTGGCAGGGAAGCTAGATAAAATGTGAAATGGAAGAATATAAAAATAAAACCAATTACTATCTTGGCAATAAGAGTTCTTTCACTCTGCTTAGCATCTCTCTGAAAATAAGAGTATGCATTAGCATCAATTCAGATAGTAGTATGTTCCGATACTTATATCTCTAGGAGGCTTTTATCCTTCCCACAAATAATCGAAAGATACTTGGACATAATGACATCTTAAACTGTAGAGAATTAAGAGCAAATATAACAAAGTAAAAGACTCCATTTTTTAAAGAGTCGCACTTGGGGCATATTCAGATTTTAGGTCTTCAACTAAACTTGCTAACACTTGCTAAGTGTCCTACTTATCTAGTATGTCCTGAAATAGTGCATCATCGAGGACACCCCTTTGATTTTATTCATTCCTCACTGTCGCGTTGACGTGTCTACAATGTTCTCAGAGTTACGTTAAAAGCTATAGAGAATACTAAAAGAAGTACCTATCCTTGGGAAGATTCCTAGAGAAAACTCATGAGAACTACAGTTCTGCTTTCATCCCCCACTCAAATAAGGTAATTGGCTTAAGTCCATGAGGCTTCTCAAAGTGAAAGAACGGTCTGGTAGAACCACATGAATCATGAGTGCTTCCATCATTAGCCATTAAAATACAGTGGAAAATTTAAGTCACCACATGCATGACATGCTGTGGTCCACAGAGGGGGAGAAGTGGTGTGCCTCCTTTAATTACTCCCACGGAACTGAGCACATGTCTAGCCATGGTCTTTTCTTTTACTATTTTCCAAATAATGAGTACTCTAATTGCTTCAGTTAGAGCGGCCCTTGCTCATTTTAATGGTTGGCTGCCAGTGTTCTTTCTCTTTCTTCCTTCCCTCTATTCTCTACACACACAGTCTCCCCTCCCTCCCCCGTTTTTGGTCTGAATTTGATGAAAGTCTGGTTTTTACTCCCTGAAAGTTTAAGTGGTTAAATTAAATCACAACTTGCTTTGGTCAATCATCTAGGGAGCTCTTTAGGAATTGGGGAAACATTTTATTTACGACTCAGCTTTCCACCTGTGCTGACATGGCATGGAATTTACAGCTATATTGAAAGCGTTATAGCCAGCACCTCAGAAATTCCACATTCTCCTGAGCTGCATTATTATGGAACATTTGTCAGGCAGCCAATTGCTGTGTCAGCCCCTAATTGATTTATATTAGCGTCTGTAGGAACGAGGTGGAGGGTGGGGGTGACCTGGGCCCACTTCAGACTACCCAATTGCTGAGTCTCCTATGGACATGAGAGATTTGCAAACAGAATTGAATGTAGATACTGTGTTTTCCTTTTGTTTTATTTTTAGGCAACATGTTTAAAATTGCAGATGTTAACAAGGCCAGTATAAACTTTTACTACTTTGTGAAAAGTTTGGGGAGCTTAACTCCCTATCACTCAACTGTAAAGAACACCTGGCCCCCCGAGGAATGGGGTGGGAGGGGGGTGGATAAAGAAAGCTAGAAACACCTTCAAAATGTTTTTCTCTGTCAGCCTTCATTTACAAATAAAGTAGTTAGGTCTAATGGCTCTTTTTTACACTTAGATTCCCCTCCTCCTGGATTAGAAACAAATCTGTATTACTCATTTAGAAACACCTGGACTGAGGTTAGGTCCAAGTTGAGGGAACCTGGAGAAATCAGCAAAAGGGATCATAGAGAGAATGCCCAAGACACTCATTCACCACAACATTGGTTCTCGGGTACAAATCCTTTATACAAGAGCTCCCAAACAGTGATGCTCCCAAACAGTGGTGCTCCCAAAGCGTCTTGGACAATATGATTTTAGATGTTAACATCCTTGATGGGCACCACACTCCCTGCCACTTCCTAATGTATCATATGTGGTTCACTGCACACATTTAGATTATGTGCCTGGCTCCTGTTGGTATATGAATTTACAATGATTCACACTCTGCCATCGTGAAACTTCTGCAAGAGGTATAGGGCAGGGATTGAGGATGATAGGAAATGGCTGTGATGTGAGTGTGGAGACCACAAAACTGTATCATGAAAGGGAGGAGTTCCTTAGATTCATCTAGGCTTTTGGTTACGGGGCAACCACAGCTGAGAGTGACTTTAGGAAAGGCCTGCCTCTTTCTACTGGCCACAGAGAATGTGACTGGCTGGTCAGCAGAGGTCCTGATGGCAGGGCTGGGCTCCGCGTGCCTGGCTCCCAGAGCTCACAGAGCTCACAGTGTTCCTTGATCTCCATGTGTCTGGGTTATAGAATACTTTGTTCATAGCATGCCTGTGTCACAATGTGCCACGTGCCTTGATTACAACCTGCTTCAGTTACACTCCTTAGACTTGACACACCTTGGTCAGAAGGCACCTTGGTCACACCATGCTTGTGCCACAGTGCTCCTTGATCCCCGCATGTCTCAGTCCCTGCATATTGGTCACAGAACCTCTCTCAACATGGTACATCTTTGTTGCGGCACAATGTGCTTTGGTCATAGTATATCTTGGCCACGGTATGCTTGTTTTCTTGTGCCTCTGTCTATGCGGATGGGTCACAGCAGCCCTTGGTCATTGTGGGCCTCTGTCTCTATGGTCTTGGGTCACAGAGTGCCTAGCATGCCTTAGCCATGGCATAATCATGGTCACTCACAGCTGGGTCACTGGGTGCCTGAATCATGCCTCATCTGGGTCATAGCATTATTGTGGTTACAATGTGCCTTCTGTTTACAAAGTAATGGTAATTAGAAATCATCTTTTAGCATGTATATGTTCTCATGGGAGGTGGAGAGATGGGCGGGATTCCAGAAAGACAAGTAAGAGAGGCATCATAGAGCCAGTAAGATAGGTACTCAAAATCAGGTTGATATACATAGCAACAGAATCTGTGTCCCAGAATGTTGAAGTGGGCACTTTAAAAACTATCTCTATGCTAATGACTCCTGAATTTATGAATTCTCCCAGACTCATATATCCATCTGCTAGCTTGACATTACCACTTTTATGTCACTCAGAATTGATGCAGCTCCAAAACTGAGCTGACATGCTCTTCTAATCTGACCTTCCCGCAGTCTTCCCCATCTGAGATCAGACACCTCCCTTCCTCAGGTTGCTCAGACCAAAACTATGATCATTCTTGACTTCACTTTTTCTTGTACCCCACATCCAACACATCAGCAAATCCTGTTGACTCTAAATTCAAAATACGTACACAATATAATCCTCCCTACCTAACTCTAGTTAGTAACTCTAGTCCAAAGGCCATCTTGCCTGGATTATTAAAATAGTCACATAATTAATCTCTTGCCCTCTTTATTATCAACACAGATACTAGATGAACCTGTTAACATAGAAGTCTTTCCTCTGGTGAAAACCCTTCAAAGTCTATGCCTGCTGCACTGGGAAAAGGCCAAAGTCTTTGCAATGACTTCGAAGGACCCACAGTCTGACCTGTGTGACCTCTCTGGTGTTCTCTCCTGCTCTTTTCGCCCTTCGCCACCCCCTTCCGGCTACGTGCTCCCGCTTGGACACCTTTGCACTTGTACTTTTTCTGTTCCATGTGGAGCCCTCTGCCCCCAGATATCAACAGTGCTGAATCCCTCACTTGTTTTCAGCACTTAGCCCAAATGATCCTGAATATTGTCTTACTGCTAATCACATTCCCTTGCTTTATTTTTCTTTTTAGCATTTGTCACTATGTAAAATAGCACGTATTGTACTCATTTTGCTTATTGCCCGTCCTCCACAGTCAATTCAGGGAGGGCAGCAACTTTTTTTAGTGTGTCCTGGTATTCCCTGCTAGTGGAACAATGCTTGACATATAAAAAAGTGCTCAATGCATGTTTGCTGAATGAATGAATATTAGGCAATTACTGCAGTTTAAATTTCATTTCTGCTCTTTGTTTTTTTTTTTTTTTTTTACCCTTCTGAAAACTCTTTTGAGGCTTCAATGTTAATCCCACGTTACCTATTTGTCGCCTACACTTTTGGCTCTTTTATTTACTCCAGCTACAAACTCTTCATCTCATACCTCTCAGGACTTAGACTAATGTACATGCTAATCATTCACATCTCTTCATCAGGAACAATTTTCACTCTCCTCACCTTTCTACTCTCTTTCTAACAGCCCGTTGCAATTTCCATGTGGTTTTCTAATAAGGTCCTTAAATTGTATAAAATAAAATTCATTGCATTCTACCAAACTTGTCATGTTCTATAGCTCAGTTAATGGTGCTACAATCTATCTAATCACAAAAGCTAGAACTTTGGTGTCTTCTGCAGTTTCTCCATGATAGTTACTTCTAACTTCAATTAGAAGACCTCTTTTTGGTCAGGATGACATTTTGATTTCTTGTTTCAATCTTCACCTAGCAAATATAAACATCTATGTATGCGTCTATGGGCATATGTGTATAAGATACATACACACACACAGCACACAACAATAACCCAGAGGCTAAAGTCACAGTTCTTTTTTTTTTTTAAGTTAAATTCAATTAGCCAATATATAGTACGTCATTAGTTTTTGTTCTATTAAGCTCTAAGTCAGAAAACTGGCAGATAGAACCAGAAGTTTGACCAAGAGCCAAAAGTTCCTTGGGTGTCAAAGGGAATGAAGCCAGGCTCACTGCATGAAATTGGACACTGGGGCAGGGCTCTCTACCTGTAAATACAATGGAAAAAGCAGTGACTACTGACCAGGGTGAAGGTGTTTTCAATCTATACACTTGCAGCACTTGAAGGAGATAGACTGGGCTTGAACCAAGCTGCCAGCCAGCTCCCATGACTGAATTTGCTAAGTGCCGCATATCACCCATAGCTTCTACTGTAAGAACTGCTTCTGGACTAGGGGTCCAGCAGTGTCCCCAAGGCAACCATAAAAAAACACTGTAGAGAAAAAAGTTGTCCTGAAGGGAGCAAAGAAAAATTATCTGTAAATGAAAATTCCAAAGCACATAGCTAAAACTAACACTAAAAGAGACAGTCAATAATATTGACAAGTGGGAGACTGTGTAAGTCTTAAAAAAATAAAAATAATGGAACAATCTATATGTGATTTTGAAATCCTTTTGTTTAAGATTCGCAGAGCCACAAAAAAGTAAGACCCAGGGAAGAAAAACTGTGAAATGTCAACTAGCAGATATAACTCAAGAAGAAGTGGTTAAAAACAGACATAACTAGCAATCATGTATATATAGAGAGAGTCTTGACTTTAAAAAAAGAGGACCTTTTAGAATGTAGTCAAAGAATTAGAGAATTCAGACACTACTGAGCATCTGCCTAGAATGAACACAGGAGAGTAAATGAAAAATGTAAAAGATAATTTGAGGTTCCCAATTACATCTTAAAGAATTTGAGAATTCAAAAACAAACAGAAAGGCATGTAAACAGTTTTCTAGAAAATAATTTTCCAGAATTGAGGATGAGTTTTCATACAAAAGTGCATCCTTAGTTTCAGGTATGGTAAATAAAAACAAACCCAAATCTACACCCATTACAGTGAAATTGAAAAGCATGAAAGATAAAATAAAAAGTCTTGAAAGTTATGGGAGAAAAGACGGGTTAGCGGCAAAAGAATGACAATTATACTTAGAACTGATTTCAACAGATGATTCTGGAAGACAATGGAGTACTATCTCTGAAATGCCAAGAGAAAACTACCATCAATTTAACAACTTTATACCAAGCTAAACCCCAATTCAAGAGTGAGGACAAGATGAAGATATTTCTAGACTCATAAAGGCCATGAAAATATACCTTTCAACAAGTTAAAAGAACTCTTAAGGGATAGAGTTCATTGATAAGAAAAATGAATCAAAATTAATGAAATCAAATATTAAAGCAAAAATGATTGAAGGAATGGTACAATTATGTTGGGCAATCTATAAGCCAAGTGAAAGAAAATTCTAGAAACATGATTGAAGATAGTGGGGGTGGTAGGAAGTGGTAGGAACTCAGTGTGTAGGAAAAATGTATTAAAGTCATTAAGAGAAGGACAAAGAAGCGTCACCTCTTGTTAGAAAAAATCAAGAGAGAGAGAAATGCATATTAAAATTTTAGTAGTAAATTCCCAAAGAATGAAAGTACAAACAATAGGTTGAAGTTAGCAAGGGAAAAGAAAAGTGAACAAGAAAAATTTCAGCAAGGGGAAAAATGAAGAAAGCATAGGAAACAGAAACAAAATAAAATGGTAAAAATAATTCCAAATATATTAGCCACCTCAAATGGTAACAGTTGAACTTCTCTATTAAAAACTAAAAACCATGTTGGGGAAAAATTTCAAGTATGTTCTGATTATAAAAGATACACTTTTTTATTGTGGCAAAAAAGACAACAAAATTTAGCTTCTTAACCATTTTTAAGTGTACAGCTCAACAGCACTAAGTGTATTCACATTGTTATGGAACAGATTTCCAGAACTTTTTCATCGTGTCAGTCTGAAACTCTACTTATTAGAGTAGAGCTCCCCTTCCCCTAACCCTGGTAACCATCATTCTGCTTTCTGTTTCTATGAATTTGATTACTTAGGATACCTCAGATAAGTGAAATTATACTTTGAAAATCACACAGAAAATTGGAAAATGATGTTGGAAAAGATACACAAAACAAATAGAAAATTAATTGGTGTAGAATAGATTAATATTGGACACTCCAATCAGCTTAAGCCCTGAGCAACACTGCTTTTTAAGGAGTGGGGTGTGGAAGAAGTATCCATGGAGGAGACCAAGAAAAAAATGATTGGCAGAAAATGAGCAGAATAAGAAGAATGTAGAGATTCAGAAAGTAAGAGTTATACAACAATATATTAGGTCAGTCCAGTGAGGACCTAAACACATGAGGAAATTTAGAAGTTTGGAGTACTGCTGATATCTATTGGTGATCTTGGCAAGAGCAATTTCAATTGAATTTGAGCAAATTCCTCTCTCTTAGATTGAAAAGGAATTATGCTTTTGAGAAGTTGGAGAAAAATAGGAGATGATAATCTAGAGGTGAGGCTGAGGGAAGATAAATATTGCTTTATAGGACTCATATAACTGTATCGATAGATTGAGGGCAAAGGGATTAAGATGGAGGGGTGGCAACTTGTCTCTCCAGCTGCATCTCGTTAGCCCCCACATAAATTACATTTTCTTTAACAGGGGGCCCTTCACTGGTCCCTGAACAGCCCCATACCTTCACCTTTCTTTGATAACAATTTCTGTGTCCAGGGCCTAAAATTTCCTTTCCCTCTTTTGCCACTTCTTACTCATCTCCTTAGACTTAGCTCAAATATTCCCTCCTTTGTTAATCTTCTCTGACTCTTCTACGGGAACCAAACCCTCATTCCATTGTATTCATTGATAATATGATAATAAGATAAATATGTTATTTATATATGGAATATGGTTATAATAAGTTTTTAAACACCCTGTCTATAAGTTCTATTATCTATGTCATTTTTAGGTATGATTTTAACCATGGAATTCCCCCCCCCTTATTACAAGTCATATTTTTTTCTGCTTCTTTACACACTTGGTAATTTTTTATTCTATATCAAATATTATGAATTTGAAATTGTTGAGTGCTGGATAGTTTGGTATTTCTGTAAATATTCTTGAGTTTTGTTTTCAAAGACAGATAAGTTACTTGGAAGTAGCTTGATCCTTTTGAGCCTTGATCCTTTTAGGTGGGACCAGAGCAGTCTTTAGGGCTAATTTTGTCCCATTACTGAGGCAATGTCCTGAGTACTCTACCTGATGCCCAGTGAATTATGAGGTTTTCCACTCTGGTTAGTAGGACCAACTACTGGCCCTGTGGGAACCTCAGGAACTGTTCCTTCTAATCCTTTCGGATGGTTCTTTTCCTGGCCTTGGGTAGTTGCCTTACATGCATGTGCTAATGGGTGTTCAACTAAAGACTCAAGGGTGACGCTCTGCAGATCTCTGGAATTCTCTGTGTAGTCCTCTCTTGTGTAATACCCTAGACTCCCAGCTATGTCTCCTTGACTCAGATAGATGGCTGGGCTCCATTTGGCCCTCTCTTCCTGACCCATAGCCTGGTATTATAGGGTTCACCTCATTAATTTTTATTTTCTTAGGGTCCATTTCCTTTGTGATTCTCAATGTCTAACATCTGAAAATGATTGTTTCAACAATCAGTATGTTTCAATGAGGAAAAAAATAGGAAAGCTAGGAGCATAGTTTTCAGATTAAAAAAAATGTCAATAGTAAAGTTTTTATAATTATAAATGCATAGCTATAAATTTAAACATTACTGATTAAATTCTAACTTTTAATCACAATGAGATTTTGCATAGATTTAATGGCTTCTCTTATCCTATACAGCTATTATTATTATTAGCATAGAGTTTTTTGGATATTAGCATCCATGTAATATGAAATGTAAACTATAAGGCCACTCAAAGGAGATATGCTGTGTGGGCAACAGTCCTTTATTTTCTGGTAGTGATCAGATTATAACCAGTTGTGTCCTGAGAAAGGCAAATCACATCCACTAATTTATTATATTAATACCTACTTTCATTGTGAATTTTACCATAAGAAAATCATTTTATCAGGGTATGACTTCCTCAAGAGAAGAATTCTTCAGTGATCCAGGCCATGTCTCATTCATTTTTGATATCCCAAGAGCCTATCACATTGCTGGTACTCATGTATTGTTAGGAGCTAAGAGACCTTGAAACACAGTTGCGAAAATCTGGATAACCAAGTATACTCAATAAGCCTCTTTTAAAACTGTATCCACAGTTGGGATGGAAACAGGACATTGTAACAGCTGCAGGATGTACTACTGCAAGAGGATATTCAGTGAATGCTAGTGGGGTCAAAGGCTTAGTGAATTACGCCAACAGTGGAACCCAGGTCCTGGCATCTGTGTTGGGGCTGCTCATTGAGGCCAAACTGTACATTTTTAAAAGGGAGCTTTATAAATTAATGAAGAACAAAGTCAATAAGAATCTTGGGCAGTTCTTCACAATAAAATCACTATTTCAAGTTGGTGCAGGACAAGCTGTTGGAAGTACACTCAAAATACAATGTTCAAGTGCAATAAACACTTTTTCCTCACTTACATTAAGTTAGGCTTTGAAACAAATACTCTGGGTTTAGGGGGGAGACCATATTCCATATAGGTGTTCAAAGACCCAGTCTCTTCAAGTGAGGTCAAGAAAGAGTAGCTCTGGGCTATGGCTTTCCAATCAGATAGTTGCAGGAAAAGGACATGGAAGGGTGTGTGTAAAGGTTTTGTGGACCAGGCTTGAACTCGGCACTTTACACCTCTGTTCACATTCCACTGGGGCAAGAAGTCACATGGCTACAGATGTACCTAAATGCAAGGTGATGAGAAATATCTAGTAGCTGGGCAGCCATACGTGCAGTTCCAACCAACCAACCAACACACACACACACACACAAATCTGTTGACACACCTGGCCCTCTGTTTACTTTTAGTAAACTGAACAGGAATGGATATTCCTACTGACTGTTAGACCACATCATCTGGTGATCGTTTAAAAAAAAAATACAGATCTTTTGACTTCCTTTATTTCTTCCTAGATGTCCTATTGACATACAGGTTAACCGTTCTTAGTATTTCTCATACAGTGACATCTCAGCTGGCTTTGTACCTAACAGCTTCCCTCTGATTTTCTCCTGACAGTTCATATAAAGTTCTATGGGAAATCATTGCTATGCGTGGGGCAAAAAGGAAAGGTTTGCTTTTCAAAGTTTCTGGATTCTAACAAAGAAAAAAAAAAAACACTTCAGGGCAATAATTTGTCATGTGTCTAAGGGTTTCTTTGGGGAAGAATATTTAAGAATATTTTAATATTTGTTTGTTAATAGCCCAAACATCTAAGATAGGACCTAGCATAGTACTCAAAAAAGTGTTTGCTAAAACAAAAATGAGAAAATATGCACAAGGACAAGCGTGCTTTTGCCAAATTTCAACTTTGAGCTGCACATAGGTCAGCATAAAGTCACAGAGGTGCATAGGGGCTGGTCAGGGATACTGTTCTGTACTGTGAAAAGTTGGGGGGTTGGTGGTTACATACAGGGTATGGCTTGAAGGGTGGGCTGGATCAATGAGTGAAAGGTCCTATACACCATAACTGGGATTTAAAGCGTAGCCATCAATGGTTTTTAAACAGGAAAGTGACCAATTCAGATCTATGTTAGAAAAATAAGTCTGTGAAACAATGAATTGGGTAAGAGAGAGACAAAGGACAAGACACTGATGCAAGAGACAGATAAGGGCCTGAACTTATCTGTGGCAATGGGCTAAGAAGGGAGGCATAAACAATCTTGAGGACATTCAGGTGCCAAATCCACAGGAGTGGTGGTTACTGATAATTAAACATGGAAGGGAGTACCAGAACTGCAATTGTTCTGGGATGCAGATGGAAAAATCCAGATAATCGACTTGTTCTAGGACATGCAGAGTGAAGTTCATGTAACACTTCTAGGTAGTTCAATTAGAATTAGAGACAAAGTTAGTGTCAGTTTCAGGGGCCCTACTAAGCTATAGCACTTAACACAGTGTACTATAAATATTTATGAGCCTGCTTCCTGTCCCACTGATAATGAGGACAAGGATCATTTTACTCGTTTCTTTATCCCCTATTCAAAATATACAACTAAGTATATATGAAATGTTTGACAGCTGATAGTGTGCTATCATATGTTAATTCCGAGCAGTAGATAGATCAAAACAAACCATATGTAGAAGCATCAAAGTGACTACCGAAACAATGGCAATAATCTCATGAAGGCATTAGGTGTTATGTTCAAACAGGATTTAAAAAAAGTTAAACTTGTTAAAAGCCAAAATCAACCATGAAACCCAATAAAGATATGAGAAAATTATAGCAATCCAAGAGTGAAATTGTAAGTTGTGACTTGCTTTGCCTTATTCCTTAAAAGGCATTCTCAAAAATTCTTTAAAAAATCTAATTCTAATAAAAAGCTACATGTGAATACTGGTTATAATTTCTGTGTTCATGGATATCAATCATCATATGGGAGGATACAGAATTCAGACCCTTGACAATAAATGAATAAGAAATTAACTTGCAATTTTTATAGCAGTGAGAATTTGAGAAATTGTACACATTTCAATCTATAATATAGACTTTCATGTTTTTTATCTCGGTAATATATTTCAAGTAAAATCAAACATCTTTATTAAAAGACACCGATCACTATCAGAGTTCTCAAAAACAACAACAACAACAAATTATCCCAAATATTGGGATAACTCTGTAAATATATGTTGGCAAACCCTCTTTTCTCTTAAAAGAAAATCTCAACTGAAGTACCTCTGTGCCATTTTTGGACAAATCTAAAACCTCTTGAGATTCTTTCAGAACTTTCTTTTTATACATTAGTTTAAGAAATGCCTCATGGAAAAGATAAGTTCTGGTAACTGGATTATTTCTAGAATACTGAAATTATTCAATTCATGAAGAAACTGTACCCCTCTTTGAAGACTCTAATAGTTTTTTTGGCAGGACACTGAGTTATTCAATGTGTTAATAGAATGCTGTCTTAAAAAATAGTGAGTTCTAAATTATCCTATTACACAAGTCCGACCACTGCAGATTCCAAGAGTGGGAGGCACAGAAAGGGCGCTCTGCGGTAACATTTGGTTCTCATTCTCTTTGAAAAATACCACCGTAGCACATCTATTGTAATATTGGTTATGAATTACTTCCTATCACATTAAATCAAAAAGACCAAAACCCCTCAGGTGTGTACAAACACCAAAGCACTTTCCTTTTTTTGTATCAAGTTTTTAAAAATAGTACCATTGGCTTTATTCTGAGAAATAACTTTTGGTTTTTTTCTGTAAGAAGACTGTGAAAATAAGTTTGTTAATGTTCCAGAGATTATATTTATAAAATTCTGTCTGCCACAATTAAGGAATATTCATCTCCCAATATCTTAAAAAACAAACAAGATTATACATAGTAATGATGTTATCATTAGCATTAGTAATGAAGAAAAGACAGTGCCAAAGTTGGGCGAATATCTATTAAGATACATTGTACATGAATTGGTTTTTATCAGAAAGCATAGAAAGATTAAACTGAAAATTTTAAGCATTTCTTCTCATAAATAAGCCAAATGATTTGATTTTTTTTCTGAAGTCCATATTATTTTATTTTAAAACCTACTAGATAAAATGGAGTAGACTCCATTTTAATATGGAGTCTCAATATTATATATATTATTTTCCTGCAAACGTCAGTGAAAAATTGAGCTCCTCCTGTTTCTCTATACAACTAAAATTTATGTAATCCATAGGTTTCAGCACACAGAGTGAAGGGGAAACGTCGTATTAATGTAGAGTGAATCTAATTTTTGAATTTCAAGTGTTAATGATTTAAACCTTTGTGGCTAGGTCCGGAAAAATTAAATTCTTTAAAAGAGGTTCAAAATCATTGAATAGAACCCTATCAATGCTTGCATCACATCTGGCAATAATGAAGACAAATTAACAGTAAGATTTTGAAAATCTGGCAAGATGATAAAGCCAAAGCATACAAAATCATTTCTCTGTACTTAGTCACTTGTGGTCCAGGGAAGGATCAACTTCCTGGACTCTCGTGTCCATATCAAAGGAGGAAAATCTTTCTGTAATCTGGGTTCCAGGTTTCTGGCTCACGAACAACAAGGCCGTATACTCACAAAGCAGGAAAACATCACCCCCAACACATCATCTGAGAGGAACCTGCTTTTCTAATATCTGCTTTCACTTTAGTTCAAAGAACTGACAATGGCATAAATTCACACCTTCATCAGGTTAGATTTTAAAGCTTAATGTGCGATGTTAACTCTTCCCACTCAGGTTTAATTTCTCTTGGCCAAGAAGATTTGTCTTTAAACTACAGATGTAGACAAGAATTTGCTTAAAAAAAAAAAGTTTAATTATTAAACTTAAGTTTGTCAATTACTTGAAACAATATCACTTAATTTTAAAAATGACTGTATTCATATTCTGTGTGTATATATGCCAGTCATGTAATGCCATTTTCATCTAAATACTGTTTAAAACAAATATTTTAAATAGCTTAAGTAACAGATTTGGTACTTAGTTTTTAACAAGTAGAGCAGGATGACCAAATTCGAAAAATATTTTGATTCTTAAAGAATGTTGCAGAATAGTTTAAAAGTACCTTTTCTATTAGAACTGCTCATCTAGCAGAAAATCAAGAATTCCATCAACATCCCATTATCACCTGGAACAGTGGATGAAAATCCACCTTTGTTATAGCCATTTTAACTATAGAAACGTGCAATAAACCACGCTCTTGTTATAATTAAAGGGATGGTGAATGTGAAACTATTTGGAAAAGCACAAGGCATTAGACCACATAGGCATTATTATAATTAAAGAAAGATGGCTTGAACAGTGATTTAAGCAATGGTGGCTGTGCTGCATTATACCAGATTATACCAACAAATCTTTTTTTATTTGTAAAGTTATTGATAAATTAAGGCACCTCTAACCTTTGTAGCTCTTCTTCATTTACAATGTGCTTTCACATACACTAATCTGATTTGAGTCCGTATTAACTCAACACTGTGTGTTAGGCAGAATGGTCATTTTTTTGCTCATATTTTAATGTGCTGAGTATAATTTCCATCAATTTGAGACACGATAATATGAAATTATTAAGCCTAAAATGTGTTGAAAACAATAAAAACTGTAATTGTATAGATGGGGCTTGGGATCAAAATGACACATTTTATTAAATGCAATGTGCAAAATAAAATTAAGTGAACTCTATTCAAAAAGGGTACAAGATAGGTATTATTTAAAATGCTTTAGTACTCGTTTTCAATAAAAAGAAATCTGGCATTATAAAAATACATAAAATAGTCATGGATTCATACCATTAATTTACATAAGATTTTTTTTTTTTTGCGTAAAACAAAGTTAAAATAGTTTAAAAAGGTATTCTTATAAATGAAAGTTACTCCCAGTATAAAATTTTTATAACTTTTTGTAATTTTGGTCCATCTGTATAAATAAGACATTTTATCCTTTTAAAATTCATAACTCCATTTAAAAACATAGGATTCTCTCTTTTAAATAAAAGTCCACTTGAGGTAGTATGTTTGAGCTCTTCTTTGCTCCCAGTCTATGTGTCCAAGTCATAAGACTGAAAATGTGGAGTCCTGTGGTTTTCTAAAGTCTGTTTATAGGTACACGTGTGATTTTCTTGCTGAAAATCTGTCCTTTCTTTCCCATATTCCTCTGACTCAGAGTCCAAGTCTGGGGAAGAACGAGCTTTCAGGTGAAAGGCTCTTGGCTGACAATCCACTGGCTGTCCAAAGCTTGAGAAGGCATCCAGATGAGCTCTCTTCAGCGGCTTTCCAAATGTTCCTGAAAGAAAGAAACCCCTTGAGCATATGGGTCCTTTGGCTAGCATGTACATCAAAACACATTGCAAATGAATGAGCATCTTAGCCCGTAAGCACGAGTAAGTGTTCTCTATAAGTCACTTATAGTATCGGGTGTATGTGCATCTGTGTTACGGAGAGAGAACTCACAGAATGGAGCTGGGGAATGAATACATATGTCCATTCTTTATCACATTTCATCACCTAGAGTAATATTAATCATTGAGCAATGAAGTTCCCCAATATTATTTCTTCCAAATCCTGGCTTTAGTTCTTGACAGTCCACAATTCTCTACGAAGGAGATCTGGATTGCTGGTTCCAAGTAAATTGTGCCTGGATATGGAAAGTTTCTTTCAAAATAATCCTTATGTCTTGCCCTTTCTTCTTTACTGGCAAAATATTTCCACAATTCTCTACAAAGGAGATCTGGATTGTTGGTTCCAAGTAAATTGTGCCTAGATATGGAAAGTTTCTTTCAAAATAATCCTTATGTCTTGCCCTTTCTTCTTTACTGGCAAAACATTATTTAACTGACTCAAATTCTTGTCACAGTCATATAAAAGATATTTTCATTTTTTAAAAAAGAGAATATAAATATACTGTGACAAAATTTCTTAAAAGCTGCATAAAATATTTTAAAATTCTTTTTTTTTTTTAAACAAGACAATTTGTGGTTCATTTTCCCATATCTCCATTCAGTGAAAAGATGATCTCAGTTCTTCCATCCGTTATCCCCATGCACTAGACAAAAAAATTCACAAACGAGTCTTGGCGCTAGCCAGCGTCTACCACCACCAACTTGGGCTTTAAGGCTCTGGCGGTCTCCTCCGCCAAAGCCGTCCAGCTTGGCTGACAAGCAGTTGTTGCCAGGTGGGACACTGTCCACCCTTGGACTATGGTCGAAGGGTGACCCACCAGACATCCCAAACCACAATCATGCAGCGCATACAACTCCACCCCAAAAGCTGCTGTAGCCCAAAACCACTTTTTCCACATGGCTGACAAATGGAGCTCCTAAGTCACTCCCAAAACTTGTCTTCTAGATGATGCCACACACAGAGCTAACCAGAAAGCTCCTAAGGCTTAGTTATGGATTAAACACATAATCAAGTAAAATCCCCCATGTCTGACTTTGCATTTAGGAACACGTATGCTAACTCATAGGATGTCAGGACAACACGATTAAAAAAAAAAAACATTTTTCACAAGTTCGGCATTTGATACTCATTGCTCTCCGACATGCAACTTGGAATAGGAATCCTGAGTCAAGGTGTCTAATAATTTAATAAACTTACCCATGAAAGAATTACTTAAAGTAACTGATGCTGGCTCTGGACTTGGACTAAAACCTAAAGAGGACTTGTTTAGACCCAAACTTCTCATTCCAGGTCCTTCATTTTGAGAGTAAGTAGAGCTGATTAACTTCCTCACGTGTGAAGGCCATCCTATGTCACTGACACTCTGTTCACAGGATTCTTCTGAAGGATAAGGACATGGGTAGCACTCCTTTTTCTTTATGTAACTGGGCTCACAGTGGTCCATTAAGGCTGTTCTCAGGTCAGGGCCACAACCTTTTAAATTTGGCGACAATATCAGAAAGAGACAGAGTTAGTGCTTCTGGAAGTCCCTCCAGGGAACAGAACAGAACTCGGGTAAGAAAACCACATACCTGTATGATAGGCTTCAAACGGATCCGAGCCATACACATTCCCCTTCAAATACACTGGGCCTGAGGACCCCAAAAAGGGACAAAGGAATGGATCCGTGGCAACTTCCACGTCGGCTTCACTACTATTGTCAACATGGCATGTCCCTGTAAAACAGGTATCTCAGTCACTGAATGAATTTGATTCAAGTACCCTTCAACATTCTCTCCACTTGGGGGATTTCCATATTTATAGATAAAAATTTTGGATAGAATAGCATATAAAAGAAAAAACTGGAGAAATTTATTGTAGGGTTTTTAAACATTTACTGAGGCCTACGGATTAGTAACTGACTAAATCTGTGCCATCTTACAACGGGGACTCGATGAACCATTGTACTGGATGCGTTCACCTGGGCGCCGGCCCGCAGTGGCTTCCAAGAGAAACCGATCTGTATATGCACACTGCAGCCAAGGCGGCCACGGTCCGAAACACACAATGCCATCAGCACTGCCCCCTTCAGATGAGCAGGACCAGCAAGTGGCATTCAACAAGTCATCTCTGAATGCCCAGCTCAAAGATGAGCTTGGCCAAAAAAACCAAAAAACCCCCAAAAAACAAAAAACCGCTATTGTGAGTATCTAAGCCAAACAACCCAGAAATGATGTGCCAGTTAGGAGTGGCCACAGCAGTTGAAGGACAAGAGATGCAGTGCAGGTGAGAGATGCCGCGATGGGCCATGTGCCTGGGAAGCAGGAACTGGGCAGTCCCAGAGAGACTGTGCAAGACGTGATCACTAGTGCTGGTGGCCCCTAGAGCTGCTCACAGCTGACAGATCCCCAGCCCCAGCGTCCAAGCAACACAGCACTATTATGTTCCAGTTCTGTCACTTTAAACTTTCCTAAATGTCTTTTCAGTAAACCCTGCTACATTTGAACAAGCTTGCAACCAAATGAGTCTAACCAGAACACCCACCTGTATGTGCAAATCTTCTATCTCTACACCCTCTGTCACTGCCTTGCCAAACACTTTGTGACTATTTGTTGCAATTTTCATCTCACTACTGCCTACACTATGAGACTGAAAACAAATATTCTTCCCTCTCAACTACGGGGTCCACCGTGGAGCAGATATTCAATAAATGCTTGTGGGAAAAGATGGTAAAATGCTTGAAGAGAATGTCAATAGTTTCCTCTTTTGGAGCCCTTAATGTGTGTCAAGCACCATGCAGTTTTCCAATATCATTTTATTTAATTTCACAACAACCTAATAAGGAAGTACTATGTAATTGCCCAAGGATACACAGTTAAGCGTCAGAAGCGGGTCTTGAACCAAGCTTGTGTGCGTGTATTATGGTGCCTCCATGATTATTCTTAAACCATGCAGTTCTTAAAGCAAGAGTCAGAATTTGATTTCTCTAATACAATTTTAAATCATTTGACTTTTAAGACCATACATGAAACCAGTTAATGTCATTTAAGAAAGGGGAACATTCAGGGCCAAAGAACATTTATAGTGTAAAGAAATTATCACGTTGTATGGAGAAATTAAATCTTAATTCTCCTACTTGTCTTCTCTTAATATCAGAAACAAAGACTTTTCTGGTATTTAAGAAAAAGGCACAATAGTATTTAATTTCAGCTTTGCCAATGGTCTTAGGCCAGTTCCTTAATATACGAGTGTATTGACTGCTTGTGAAAATTAATACTGTATTTGAGCCTTCCATCAGATTATTTCGAGACAACTACAGCCGGTGTTCATTTTAAACACTTACCACTGCTGTCATGTTGTGGTAAGAAAAACCCGCCTCCTGAAGACGTGACAAACTGGTGGTGGCTTCCACTTTCTGAGGAGATGTACCCATCCTGTCTGTCGGCTAAGGTTCCCTGAGATGACAAGTAACTAGGGATATCTGCCGGCAAGTTGGTCTCATCTATAATCCAACAACAGCATTCTGTTAACCACGAACGACCATACATACCCCACAGCCTTCCCTGGTGAACAGTATGTACTCTTTTGGCTTCTGTACAAATCAAATAAATCTACTCCTGAAAACCCACCTTGACTGTCTCGTCTTCAGGTAAGGAAGATGAGGGCTCTGCCGCTCTGGGAAGCACAAGCCAGTTCTCTATTTTATCTTCTATTGGATGCCCTTCCCAAATGTCAAAAACAGATGCTTCAAAAGATAAAGCCTTAGGAATTTTCATGGGGTAGTATCTAAACTCTTGAATTAAGTTTGATTTCTGCCATATTTCTGACTTAATATCTACCGATATAGGAGTTTGCACATATTAGTCAATTCACAGCCCCCTCCCACTAGTAACAGAATCCTCCCTAGACGCCTGCACACACATATGCACACGGGTACACACGTGACAAGGGAGCGCTACGTCAGAGCGTAAACCTCATAAATGAAGGGCTGCTCCTATTCTCCATCACCTCTGTGTGAAGGAGTGAGGCTGTTTTACTCCGTGCTTTGGACTATATCTCACAGCCAATAGGATCTCCCGATAAGGTTTTAACAAAAAAGGATTAATCTTTAAACATCAGCTTTATTTTGGTCTGGGGTGTTATTTTTAGCTAACCATATTCCTGCAGCTTGAAGCAAATGAGTCACCCTTCTCACAGGGCCTTGGGCTGTGGGACACACATTCTGCAAGGAAATTACCACAGGACCACAAACACACATGACTACGGCACCCCGTGCCAAGCTTCTGTTTACACACCTGTGTTGGTGATGCTGCAATCCTCGTTCCTCCGCCTTGTGTGGTATATGATGACCACCCACACGAGCGACGTGCCCACCACACAGCAAACCACTGCTATGATCACGACACCCACAGTGGCCCATCCGTCATCGTCTAAGGACGAGGCAGTCATCTGAGGGGAGTCACAGGTGGGAGTGGGCATTACGCTGAGGCGCACGTTGCCTCTCTCAGTGCCGAGGGTGTTAGACATTTCACACGTGTATTTCCCGGCATCACTGACATCAGAGTCCACAATGATCAGCAGCTGATTGCCTGCTGCAAAAAAGTGCCTTTCGGTGACCACCAAGGGGCTGTCATCCTTGGTCCAGTTCAATCTGGGAGGAGGGCTGCCTCCAGCGATGCACTGCAGGACAGCCGTTTCTCCCTTGGTTACCGTTCGGTCCAACAGGGGCCGCAAAAATGATGGTGTTTCTGAAATGACAAGTTATGTCTTGAATCTCCTGAATGAAATTAGGTTTTGCATATGGTAAGACCTACCACTTGAATTTACTAATATTAGAATCCAACATCGTATTCTTCCACGGCTTCATGCGTATGCTCTGTTCTCTCTAGGGAAGGGCAGTGTCCTATGGATTACCTCTCACCCTTACAACTCCTGACACTTAGGGCCTTTGGGTGAGCTAGTATCTTTAATTTCTATCACAGAATCAGACAGCAGCCACTTACCTAGGACAGTCAGAGTTGCATTTGCAGAAATGCTTCCTGCACTGTTCTGAGCTGTGCAGCTATAAACCCCGACGTCCTCGATCTTCACATCCACGATAAAGAACACATCATCCTCAGGCATAACATGCATGCGTCTCTCCCTCGCGGCGGGGAAGTCTGTGCCCCCATCCTTTTGCCAGGCTATCTGTGGGGCTGGATGTCCCAGGGCAGCGCACTCCAAGCGTGCCATGGCCCCAGCGCGGATGGTAAGGTCCATGGGGGTCTTGGTGAAGGAAGGGAGCACTGAAATCAGAGAAAGAATGTGGGCATTATTAGCACTACAGAGTTTTAGAGGTTCATTTTCATTCTTTTTTTTTTTTTTTTTTTTAATATATACTTACAAATGCCCCTGCCATAGGTCAGGCTGGGGTTATTTCTGATTGCAAGACAAGGAATCTGAAGTTGAGATGAAGAGATCCCCTCAAGGTTACACACAGGTACAGAAATGATGAAGTCAGGCCGAGACACAGGTCACCTCCTATACAGACTGAAGGTCTTTCTCCTATTTTCCAGTTATTTTTTAGTTTCCTCAGTAATTATCTGTGAGATCTTGGGCAAATCAATTAATCTCTCTGTACCCTGACCACTCACTTCATCATCATCATCTTCTTTTTTTTAAGTCCCTCCTGGTTCTAACATTCTATGACTTTAGATCTGTGTTTCGTCCTACAATTTTAAACTCAAAATTGTTCTATGCATCAGGCCTCAGCAATCATTTATAGAATGAATGCATTAATGAATCATATACAAAAATCTTCTACCATGGAAGGTACAAATGATTAGATAATAGAGTGGTGAGGTTCCTGTCATAAAAAAATGTATTCGGGTCACACAGAGCAAACAATTACATATTTAATTTATTAACAGCAGCTAATACTTATTGCATTTGGTGAGCGTTCACTGTATTCCAGGCTAAGTCCTTTACACCAATTATTTTATCTAATTATCATATCTCTGTAAGGTAGGTACTATTGTTCCTAAGAGAAAGATGTGGAAATGGAGGCACATGAAGGTTAAGGAACTTGGTAAGAGTCACACCGCTATAAGCCGGAGTGGCAGGAATCAAACCCAGATCTCTGAATTAAAGGTGGTGTGCTGGAACGCCTCATGGCCTCCCACATCCGACTCATATATTGTGAACTCCCAAAGAGCACAACCCACGGGTGGCTCATCTCTGTGCTACCCACCATGATGGGGTCCTAAACGCAATAACTGCTCACGTAGATACCAAGAATCTTAGTTTTGTGGAGTGAGAGGTAGAGAAAGGAAGGGTGAGGTGGGGAGCTGTGAACAGAAGATAGGGTTAGGAATAAGAGAAAGAGAGAAAACCAAATCTAAAAGGTGTCTTTAAATGCAAATGGAAAAGTTAGATCACATACTGTTTACTGTAAGCTTGGCTTTGACAGAGTAGGATGAACCGAAGTGATTGGAGATGACACACTGGTATTTCCCTTCACTGGTAAATTCCACGTTGCGGAGCCGGAGAATGGTGGTGTACTCCATCACCTCGCCCCCTTGGGCCCGCAGGTGTGCATAGTTTTCCATTTCAGCATCATGCAGTAGTTCATTGTCTTTTTTCCAAGCAAAAGTCATTGGGGAGTCACTGCTGCTGGCGGCTGAGCAGATAAAACTCAAATTGGAACCTTTTATTGCCGACTGTGTTTCTGGCTGGACAGTGATCTGGGGCTTAGGAAAATCATCTGTTCAAGATGGAGAGGAGGAAACAGGACAATTTTAAGGCCTAGGAGTCCAAACGCTACTCAGTTTTTAATACCAAGAAACTCAAAACAACTGAGGGCTTAGGTTTTTACCCTTTGTGTATGTTTCATAGATGGACTAACAGTCCTCATGTTGAAATGATGGCCTGGGAGAGTGTTTATATTCCAAAATAATAGTCTCATCTCAGTTAACGATTGATAAATAGGTGTCAGTCTCTATTTGAAGTGAACAAATTAGTTTATAGTTTATCCTAGGCCCCTTATGCTTTTTTAAATATAAATACAAGAAGAAATCAGCTAAGAAACTTTTAGGCTCATGGATCATCCTTAAACGTTACTGGTAGGAACTGCAATTTTTCCCATGTTATCCACAAATAAGCAGCAGCAAAATTAAGAAATCAATATCACTAAAGACAGCAATTAACACCCCATTTACCAAAAACAGAACCCATATTAAAGAGCAGTAATTTTTAGACAGAGTTGAAACAAATAATCCTCAGCAAAAGAAAAACCATCTCTCAAACTCCCTGTTGAGACCCTGGCTTCAGCATGGGGTTGAGGGTGGACCATCAATCAGGCCGCTGTACTCCACTGTCAGAACCGCATGATAATTAGAGCTGGGCAACTCTTTCATTCCTAACGGTTATTTTTAGTTCTCTGTGACTTTTTGGAGAAGTTATCTTTTTTGAACTGCACTTTCTTGGGGATGGTCTAAACCCAGAAGGAAACAGCTTAGATCTACCAAAATGTATTATCTGGGTGCTCTGGAAAAAGGACACCCGCGTGCGCGCACACGCATGCATCCGTCTGAGCGAACGGGCTTTGGGAATGCTCTGGAACTCCAATGCTGCTCACTTCCAATACCATGTTGTCATCAAGATGGTTTCTTCTTCTGTATGATTGTTCTAGAATTCTCATCTGATAAATCAATGTTTAGATTCACAATGGAGGGACTGAAAGAAAAATCTAAAGACACCATATACACGTCCCCAAATAATAGAGAGTTCTTATCTTGGGACTAGAGAACTGCGAAATAAGCACCATGGGAAAGGCATGGCTCAGGCCCTTCTAGACGAATGCCAAAAGCTTATTTAGATCCAAAAGCTACATCAGACATTTTATTTCCAGAAACTGTTGGCACTGTTTAATGCTGCAACCTAAAAAAACGTATTTTTCTTGTACTTGACTAAACAATCGTAGGCAAAGAAGTTTCAAAAAATTTTTAAAGGTCAATGTAAAATTAGGTTCTGTAATATCTTAACACACATGCTAAAATTTAAGCTAACTTTGATTTTGTGTTCTATATGCACGTTTATTTTTACAAAGGTCTCCATGGCAGTGAATAGTAAACAGCAGTGTAGTGTAGTCCACATAAGTCTGCAGCAGGAAGAGGAGAACCTGGGGTTTTGATCCGGATCTGCTGACTAGCTACGTGAGGTTTGAGATTTCTAGCGCTGAGATTGTTAGACATTAAAACAATGGACCTTACGCTGACTGATAATAAATTCAAACTTTCTATTACATGTAATGCTTTAACCACTAGGAGCAAAATTTTTAGCAGCCTGTAAATCACAAGCTGATAATTTTCCCCCTGTACCCCAACACGCAGCATTGACACGGGTTAGGTTCAGCGTCTCCACAAGCCAGTCACTTCCCACTTCACAGACGCAGATACTGAGATTTAGGGAGGAGGGGGGTTGTGACTGCCCATCAGTTCTCCCAAGATCTAAGGTCCTTGTTCCACCCAACCCCCCTGATGTCCAAACAAAGACATTTAAGGAAACTCTTTCTCATCTGTAACATTAAAATCATCAGCACACTATAGATCCATTTTCATCTACCTCAGCAGATATAAAAGCTTCATTAAGAGAATATAAGCTTATTCAAGACCATTTGTTGGAGGGAAAAAAAGAAGAATGAAGGCAGAGGCAACAGTTACAACTCACCACACACAAAGCCATCTGGGCTAACAGCAAAAATACTTCTTCCTTTTAGCAGCTGAGGATGGGCGCAACTGGCATTTACAAAGCTCTGAAAGTTGTTTTCCGCCACCCACTGTGGGAGCCATTTTAGTTGGCAATCGCACAAAAGGCTTGATGTATTTAAATGCCTGAGGAGAGTAATTACGTTCAATTTGTTTTATATGAAATGCAGATTCTACGAGTAAACTAACTCAAGTAAATATTAACAAAGCAATGAATGTGGAAACCAAATACACACACCCCATGCAATAAATATTCTCTAGTCCATCTTAAAATGTACGAAATATTAGCACCATGTTGTTGTTCTTACTGACCTACTGAGGGAGAAGTGCTGATATATTGAAAATACCTCACTCCTGAAGGCTTGCTATCATGATCAGGTCCCACAAATTTAAATTGCAAATTCGTAACAGAAACAAAAAAACTTCTCAACAAAAGAAACAAATCGCCAACTCCCTTTGCTTTCTGGTATAAAAATTAAGTAACGCTAAGAATGCGCTAGATACATTTTATAGACACGTGATCTAGGCTGACATCCCCCCCCCGCCCCGACAGCTTCCCTGACACCATTTTTCATTTGAAATTCTTGGAAAGAAAAGGAAAGCTTACAATTGCTGAAGTTTCTTCATTTGTGAAAATGCATTGCCTTGTAATGACATGATTGCGTTGTCACTCAGATCTCTGAAAACAACCAAATTGAATACTTTAGAGGGAATCACTACCTGCCTCAGGCAAAAGCTGGGCCCACACTGCCCACCCCATTCACCAAACTACTCCATGTGCTGAAATGCACCAACTGGGCAACTCCAGAAGAACCCATTAGGAAGCTTGGATCAAAGAACACGAATATTTGTACCAGAGGCAGGTTCTGTTACAGTAAAAAAGATTTGCTTTATATCATCATGTCCAGGTTATTTGACTCATGAGGGCCTAAGCTGTTCTGCTGTATTTTTTTTTATAGTTTTATGGTTTGTTCTGCTGTATTATTTTATTGTGTTTCTCAATATTCAAATTAGTAACCAATAGTAACTTTTAAATACACAAGTAAAATTTCTCATAGTTACGCTTTTTAAAAAAACCCATCATGTATAAAATACTTTCTATGACATGCACTGCGTTAAATGATTTACATTTACGTAGTATTACATTTATTCCTCATAGCAACCCAAAAGAATATGGTTTTACTACCTTGTTCACCATGAAAGGGGAAGATGTGAACTCAATTATTTTCCATTTCAAAACCTATGCTCTTGGTCAGTAACCCATTCTGCCACACACAACTCACTAGTAGAGACAGTAAGGCATTCAGACAAGATGTACTTGCTTTTAAAACACACTTTGGGCAGGACATTTATAAAACCAGAGAATATTCTAGGCTGACTTTATTTTTAACTAGTGCTTACAAGCAGTTTGAATTAAAGCACTCTCCACAATGATTACTACTCTGTTTTTCTTCATCGGGTCAGAGTATACATAAAGGATTCTGAATGAGATGAGGGTCAACAGATGAGGACAAAGGTACCAAACATGGGCAGAGAAAGAGGCTGGGAGAGTCAAGACGGTTTAAAAAACTGCAGCAGAGGTTAATACTCCACTGATCCACTAATTCCACTTTCCCAGAAATGAAATGGGTCAGATGACAAACCCTTTGGCTAGTTTCCCTTTGAAAATAATTTGTTTCAAGAAGTCCAGCAACACTGTTCCGCCCTTCCAAATTCTGCTTTGCAGAACCATCTGACTCCAGCCTGAATTGCTTCTGTCAGCGTGGCTAGCAATCCAAACCTCCCTCAAACTAATAAATGAGTCAGAAGACAACAAGGTGGTCACAGACAATGGCGAAATCGTCTCTCTCAACACACAGTGCAAATGTGGGTTTGCCCAAATGTGTTCCAAACTTCTTTTGTCCAAGTTGATATTAAAACTTTTGGCTATAAACATTCCCTACTAGAGTGGAGATATTTTACATCACTTTGTACTTTTTCTGTACAAGTGGAAATATTCCCATGGTTGTAAGAAGCTGGTTGGTTCAGTGCCCATGCAGGTTCTGACTCCTATCAAGGCTGGCTAGCTTGCCCTCCTAGTGGCTGGAAGGATCTGCGTTCCCTAAATGTCATTTCAAAAACATGTGAGGGGGTGGCGCAGAGACTGAAGACAAGAGCTAGTGTGGCACAAGGACACGGACAGCAGAGGCAGCCCTGGTGCGAGTCCTGCCTCGGGCAACTGCGAGCCGATGCGCTGGTAGCAAAACCGAACAAGAGAAAGAACGAAGGTGGGAAAACAGGTTTTACGTTTTATAATTAAACAACAGCAATGACAAACTAATAAAAGTCTCAAAGTAGTGTCACTACCCTCCTAATGTCACTCCTAAGGACCGTGGGAAATTGCTTTTTTAATCTTTAAAATGAAAGTCACCATCTTAACTGTTCAACAGAATCAATGGATACTCAAAACCTCCACTTCTTAAAAATAAAGGTACCAGGAGCTACTGGATAATTTTCTCATGAGGATTAAATGAGACTATATATAAATACCTGGCATAATGCCTGATGTATAGTAAGTGCACAATAAATGGTAGGTTTTTGAAAATTACATATATCACTACTTAAGAAAAATAACTGAAAGAAAACCCAATAATGTATAGTGATGTCCTCAAATGCAAAGGAAAATGTATACCTATATACTTTCATATAGATACAGATACGTAGATAAACTGGTAGAAGATAAGCAGATGTGTAAATATACTTTATGGTACAGAGAGAATGCCAACAAAATTAGATTCTAGTTTATCTTTCATGACACATAAATAGGTAACCATCTTAGACTCCTTTAGGGTAACTAAATTCCAGTCACTCACAGATGTTCTAATGCGTCCAAACCGGTAAAGGCTTTTTTGGTAATAGATCGAATCCGGTTTCCCTGGAGTATTCTGAGGGGGGAAAAGAAAAGTTACAATGGAATAGTTAAAGCCCCATTTGGGGGTGGAATTCTCATGAAAAGAATCTCTTTTAAAATCAATGTGGGGAAAAAAAAATCATTGTGAACAATTCTATTTTCTTCAATTAAATGATATACCCTGTACAAACGTATTCATGCCATCTATTTCAGTAATATAGTTCAGCATGGTCTCAAAGCATTCAAGAGAGAACCGGCAAATATAGGTCTTCAATAAGTTACTCCGGCGGTTAAATTAAAGACGTGATTTTCAAAGTCTTCTTAGGAAGAGGTAGAAACTTCCTTCCAGGTAAATGGTCTCAGAACTATAATTAGTAAAACAGACAATAGTGGAGGTCTTCTCCTTACGCTCCCTGCCCATGGGTAGTTTCATCATCCACGGAAGTTTAGGGCTATATGGAACTCGACTTGAAAACTTAGGACACAGGGTCCGGCCACCGACAGGGCCACTGTAAGGCGAACAGAAGCAGGTTTCTGCCTGGACTGCCTGGAGCCTACAGCAGTGTTACCAGTGGGCACTGGGGCTCGCCACTTACAGATTCTGTGAGCAGAACGCAACACTGAAAGTTCCAAAATGGTGAGATCGGGAGTGTCCTTCCACACAACGATAATCCCAAGATTCTAAGCACTTGAAACAATTTAAAATTCTGGGCTGGATATTAAAATAAGTCACAGCTCACCAAAGTGTTGGAGAAAACCGCCATACCATGGTAGGAAGAAAAGCTAATTAATACCCATCTTGTATAACAACACTCATCTGGGGAGATGACCAAGGGAAGAGACCAGATTCAGCCTCTAGTTCTAAACTCTCTCATCCTGCAGAATGGACTTCAACAGGTGTAGGTCAGACAGGGAGGCAACCATGAAGCAAATCCTACTCACAGCCGCCTCAGTTTGTCAAGCCCAGAGAAGGCACCGTTCATGTCTTCAATAGTCCAGGAAATTTCATTGTTCTTCAGATCCCTAATTATAAGAAGAAATGTTACTGAAACTGGTACCAGGCACTTAACAAAAGATATAAGCATTCTCCTTAGAGAGACTCTCAGAAAGCTAAGATTGCCACCCAGGAGGCATGTAATTCGTAATAAATTCCTCATAATCCCCCACATCATCTCCACCCCTTTCAAAACAATAGAAAACGCTTTCCCTCTCCCAACACTAAGTTTTTGTCCAAAATCAGGACAGTTGATTCTGTCCTATTAATTCCTCTATCAAGATGACTAAATTCTGAAAGACCCGAACAATCTGAAAAATACATTAAACTTTAAAACCACCACTCCAACCACACAAGTAGGAGCTGGCCAAAGCACACAGCATGTCTTTCAATTATGTAATGCTTCAAATAGTGAACAGAGCAAAAGTTTCTGACAGTGCAAAAACAAAAAAGCCCATTGCACAACATTAAAATGAACATTTCAGAGATTCTTCAAAGGTCAATTAATCCAACTCTGCCTTCTTCCTCTTAGGACAGAGATCAAGTCTGGATATGATAAACAGGCATCTTCCTTTGCTGCCCTTTGTACATCTTTTATGTTCTGGGTACTTTTCTAATCTGCATTTTTATAAAGAAAAATCAGTGGATTTAAAATCGTTTCCCTTTTGAGCAGTTACCAACTTCCTGGAGATCCTGAGAAGGCTAAGTGTAATCACCAAACCAATCTGATCATTGTCCTTTTTAATCCCTCTAAGAAACACATATGGATGAAATGGACTGATTTTAATCAAACTGATCTGGGAAAGATTAAGACACTACTTTCTGAGTCTGTACATATTTCCTTCACAACAAAGGAAATCTGCTTGGAGAAAAGTGGGCACATTTAGGAACCAATTAGGTTCATGTATGGAGAACAAAATGTGTACTTACAAAGTCTTTAAACTGGAAAGCCCCCGGAAGGCACAATCAGCAATGTAGCTGACTTTGTTATTCCCAATGTGCAGTGTATTTAGTAAGCTTAGGCCCAGGAAGCTTGAATCATCCAACCTCGATAAGTGATTGAAAGTTAGGTCCCTGTAAAAAAAAAACAAAAAACAAAAACAAATAATAGCCTTTATTTTCCAATTCAACACAATGATTTGTTTTCAAACAACAGGTAATATATGTAACCACAATAATCCTTATTTTAACACTCTGCCTTCTTAATAATACTCAGGTAAACATGATTTCTAATCCTAGTAATTAAAAAAAATTCTCTTTATTTGAAAATAGCCCATCACTGATTTAGCCCATGTGCCCTAGAACTCAAACAGCACAGTTGGCTTCAACTTATCACAACAAAAATATGACTAGGTTGCATGTGAAAAAAGCTGTCACCTTGGAAACTTTGTTATGAAAATTTCACAGATCAGTGGTAAGAAGCTCATGCTCTGGCATGATCCCTGCTCTCGAACCTGAGGAGAATAAAAGGCAACTCACAGCTCACTGAGTTTCTGGCAGAACTCCCAGGCATCAGGGCTGATCCTGTTGATGGCATTTTGGCTGAGATGAAGTTCCTGCAGCATCAGCAAGCCGTAAAGCCAGCCTTTGGTAATCTCTGTTAGGTTGTTATGGTCCAGCTGCCTACATTTACAGTAAGAATCAAAAGCAGGATCAAAAGTTCATTATCTAGTCTCTTCAAAGGAGACATATGATTACAACCTATTACATATTCCTATTGTTACAAGATGTTTAGCTTTTGTTATATAAAGACATCAGCAAAAAATACCACGGGCTTATAAATTCTCAGTCATGTTACCTGAAACAAAACTGAGTATTAAATTATAAGATTGTAAATTATGAGATTTTAACATAGGATTTCATAGCACTCCACAATCATACTACCGAAGCAGGAACTGTGATAAGCCACACTTACAAGATCTCCATGTTGCTCAGCCCCCAAAAAGCTCCATCCATAAGTTTTGTTACTCCATTTCTTTGCATTTTCAGAGACTTCAGAGCACCGAGCCCTTGGAATGTGAGCCCATCTACGTTTTTAATCTTGTTCCGGTTCAGTTCACTGCATTGGATAGAACAGTTAAACAGCTTATACGACAAAATTCTGGAGGTGGTAATAAAATGTGACATTACTACAATATAGTTAAAGCAGCCTGTATTAAATTACACAGAAGGTTTTAAATTTCTAAACATTTTTATTGAGAAGAATTCGGATTTATTAGCAGGGAGTGAATTTCCTCCTGAAATGTGTGATATATTTTTGGAATAGTGAAATATTGAAACTAGACTACGCTTTAATTTCTAAAACGCTTATCAACTCAATGTATTTGTTTTCAGATTATCCAGAGTGAGTATACTGAATATTATGTTAAAACATGAAGTCAATTCAGGGGCAGGGCTTATTCTGCTTACAAAAGTTGGTTACTCTCTCTTTCACGGTTCTTTTTCTGTTTAATGCTTTCTCTTCAAGGCAGTCATTTTCAACCTTGGTTGCACACTGAAATCACCTGGAGAGTTTTAAAAATTACCGAAGCCTGGATCTTACCCCCAGAGATTCTAATATAATTGGTCTAGGGTGTGGCCTGGACATTGGGATTTTTAAAAGCTCCCCAGTGCCTATAATGTGAAGCCAAGTTTGAAAACCACTATATTGTAGGAGCCTGTTCACAGATCGTTCCACCACTATTAACGAGACAGCTCTTTGCAGCCACTTAAGCTATTAGAGCCTCCTGGAGTTGTCGGTATTATTTTCATAAACCACAGCTGTTGGGCGTCACCATGATTTCGCCAGTGCCACAACGATGCCTTTGTATGGAGATCGTTCAGTGACGACACTGTTCATTCCTTCAGTAACAATCGAACCTGCCCTGTCAGGCAGGAGTCTGCACTAGGTGACTGTGAAGGCTCTTTCCGATTCAGAAATTCGGCCACTCTAGTTCCTGAAGGAAAGAGAGCCACATCCTTGCCTCTAAACTCCTTCGGTCACGTTGTGGATTTTAGGCAACAGACACCAAGGGCTCAGAGGAGATGAAGAAACACCGTCTAAGAGAATATCTTACTTACAGGTGCTGCAGTTGGGGCAGTTTAAACATCTTGGGTGGGATAGCTGAGATTCGGTTCCTGTTCAGTTTCAACACCAGGAGTGTGCTGGCCAGATTGTCAAAATACCCAGGTTCCATTAAAGTGACTCGGTTGCTGTTGAGATACCTGTTAAAAGTTTGAAGATGAGCTTCTCCTTCTGGCTCTTTGGAAAGTTAAAACACATATACTCTCTGTATTATAATCTCCAGAGAACCTAACCATCATTTGTATCAACGGACACTTAAAAATTAAGTCTTTGGGTCCTTTTGGACCAACGTTGACTACGATTCACACATACTGCTAAGGAAAGAGTGACTGGAATATTTGAAAGGTATAAAAATTTGTTACAGATGCTTATCCAATTTTTATAAAATTCACTTATTAATGAAACAAAGAGTGATTTAATTTTTTAGAGAAGCACTTTTAATTCCACATAGTTTTTCTAATAAAGGATGCCTAATTTTTTGTAATCCGAAAGTGCAACAACAAAATAAAGACTGTGGTTATTTGGGTTTATAGCAAATTACACGTCAATAAGAAAGTTACGTTGCTGATACACCAGCAGTTAAAAAAAAAGGCAGATTTTGTTACATCTTAAAGTTGATTTTTTATTATTATGACATGGTATTTTCATCATAGGTGAGTATTTTTGTTAAAGAAGACTTGACTTACAGATATTTGAGTTGTAGAGGCGGAAGGGGAGTTTTAAGCTCTGTAATATTATTGCTGCTCAGGTCCAAAGTTTCGAGGGATTGAAATTGTTTCAGATGTTCAGGTAATATTTCAACAATTCTGTTTCCAGCTCTGGAATTTAAGGATAGCACAGGTGACAGGGTTAATAATAATACAACAATCTGAAAGGTGAGAAATATTTTCTATTCCTAATCTGTTCTTCAGAAATATGGAAAACTACAGTTCTAAAGCTGTACTTTTAAAAGTTAAACAGCAATTCTTATGTCACTTTAATTTCACCTTAAATAGTAAATCATCATATTAGAATGTATGAAAGCACTCCTATATAAATCTGGGTGTGTTTAACAGCTGTGGCTATCCAAACGCTAAGCACCTAAACACTGTCTGATTTTTATCTTTTTTTTTGGTTACCAGTCCATCTTCCTTATCATTTTATTAAATGGTATATAAATTGACTAACACTGAGTTGGCATTCCAGGCACTGATGTGTTAGTTCCCTATTCTTTTTCTTGATTCCTAATCTATTTCTAATTCTTCTCCTGAACAGTACCCATACGACAGGTACCAATGAACTTAAAATACTCATCAGATTGGTTTTTTCTTTTTTTAAGCCATGCTAGAGAGCTCTCTTTTTCTTCAAGAAATAGCAAGTTTCAAGGTATTGCCACAGTCTTTGAAACCAGTGGATATGCTCCAGGGCTTTGAATATTATAGAGGTTATTACGTAAAAGCACACCAGTCTAAATAATCTCTATTTAATTAGATTAATAGTTTGACATTAACAGTCTTAAACACCAGACCACGATGACCAATATGGTAGCCACATGTAGCACTTTAAATTAAAATTAAAGGTTAAAATTCAGTTCCTTAATCACAGTAGCCACATTTCAGGTTCTCAACACCCACATGTGCTTGGTGGCTGTCAAATGGGTCAGTGCACATACAGAACATTTCATCACTGAAAGTTCCATTGGTGAGCCCTATACTACACCACAGATGAAAAACAAAACAAAACAAAAGAGGCCAAGTCAAATCTCTTAAAAGGTCAACAGTACAACAGCTTTCAAGGGGAAATTCAACACTAAATGACAATCTTGCTAGAAAACAGGAATCAAACTGATGTGCAAGCCATCTTATTTGTCATATTAGATCAGGGAGCCTGCACTTTTTAGACCATCATTTGGCAGGGGAAAACAACATGTCAACGTAGGAAGGCCAGGATGAAAACAAACTCCACTTACAAAGAAGGTCTCTTTACAACCCACGGAACAATGAAAGAATCTGAAGGCTCTAGGCAGAACTCTATACATGATATGTCACACACTGCTATTTTTATACATAGTCTATGGGTAAGCCTCATTTAATGAGAAAACTTAGGAAATACATCTCATGTGTGTATCTTTCTACCAATACCGTATTTCTATAGTGCTTTGAGAGTTTCATTATAACACATAGGCCTCTCACCATCTCAGAAGATCCTTGAGTTAAGAGTACCTTCTCTGCCATACTCTGAGCTCCTCTGAAGTAGGGGGATAGGTCTCTACCCCTCTGTCCTGGACTGCGCATGAAACCTAAGAACGTTGAGAACATCTCAAATGTCAAGCTGAGGCTAAGCATTGTTCATACAGTATGCCATTTAATCATAGAAATGTTTCTCTAGTAGAGATATTATAGATAATTGTAAAATTAGGAAACCAGAGCTTTTAACCTATGAGGCCATACTGGTCCCAAAGCAATCGCTGAAGGCTAGTTTCATAGAATACACTGTCAAATATATTTTGGCAATTAAGTTCTTATGTGGAGATGCACCCCCAGAAAGGGCCACAACTTCTCACCCTTGCAGAAATGCTGAACTTCTGGTTTCAAACTAATGTGGGAATCAACACTGGCTCATGGAGCCATCACCATGCCAACACTAAGGATGCCCTGGAAACAGGGTCTCCCCAGTCTTGCTTGCACCCCAGGAAGACAACCCAGGGGTGTGCATATGTTTGCCATCCACCAGAGGAGAAGACCAACTTCCTGAATACGTGCCAATGTCAGGTGCTGATTTCCCCAAGGAAAGAACAATAAGGGGAGAAAACAGGTTGGACCTTTTCTATTTAAACAACAACAAACAAAACTTCTCAAAACATTGTTAAAATCCTCCATATGTTACTTTTAAGGACTGCAGGGAATCATGTGTTTTGATCCAGGTCATCAGGGAATCTAACTCTTCACTCGGAAGTTATCCTATACAAGGTAACAGGCATAGGTGATAGATCTTAAAAGCTGAATTTGTCTGTGATTACAGTAAGGTTTAAAAAAAAAGGGGGGGTAACAGTCCTATTTACAAGTAACAAGTATCAAGCCCCTTAGTCTCCCGTAAAGTCTTACAGACTTTGTTTAGAGTCAAGTCAGCCATGACCTCTGATTTTGACCATTTCCCACATCTGGATTTGCCAGTGTATAAACTCCTTGATCTAGTTGTGAGGTACAGGGGAATGCAAGCAAGACAATTAGTCAATTTCTAGATCCCGGAGATGGAGGATTTAGTCCAAGAGACAAGCCACAGGGCCTTAGGGTCAGGGTGTGTGGGTTAAACAAAACCACACTTTAGGGGACAAAAATGTTCTCTTAAACACATAACCCAAATGTTTGCATTACCAGGATGTCCTCCCACAAACAGCAGAGTAACCCTGAAATGCTCCCCTCTCTCCAACGCCCCCCCCGCCCCTAGTCACTGCCTCCCCTCAAACTCTGCATCTGGTTTTGGCCCCCCGGGCTGTCTGAGGCTAGGACAGCCACACTTAACATTTAACAACACAAAGAAAGTGCTCAGCTGTAGATTTTTGCAATAAATGGAACAAACTGGTTTTTTGTGGGAGGGAGAGGGAGACCCACAGGTGTCTATCACGTTGGTCAAATAAGGCTACGAGTTAGATAACAGGCCATACAATCTTTGGTTTATGTGTTCATTTGTTTATTAAGTAATTATGAACAAGGTATTAAAACTGCCAATTACTTGAGTGACGAATAAAATTTTCCTTGCAGTTAAAGTATGCTCCAGCCAAAGCCAGCAATTTCCTGAACTGCACACTTCCTAAATTGCAGTGTGAAGGTGCTCAGTGACAGATGGAGCGTGCACAGTGCCCTCTTTGTCAGCCCTGCTTCCTCGCACAAAAATCCTTTACAACTGCCAGGATAATAGGCCCTGTATCACAGAATTTTAACTCTGTGCTAATGGAACTGAATTAAATCCAAATACCAGCTTCATATTAGCTCTCAGACTAACTGACAAATAACCACCTGATATGTCCCAGTTTAAACAAAACAAACTTGCTCTATATCATGCAAGAGTTTTTAAAAAAGGAGACAACTCCATTAAAACTAGATTGAAAAATCTTTTTAATCACCTAAAACCCTCAAAATAAACATAATTCTAATAGAGTTGGTCATGAATAGCCGCTTCTAAAAGACAAAGATTGAATTCAACTCCAGCTTTAATTTTTCTCCAAATATGGATAAATGCCAAAACTGATGAACACACTGAAAGCATTGCGGTTAATTAATATTTTTGGCAGGATGTGCAATGCTTTAAGAAAACAAACAAACTGTGTGAATACCTTTTTCCATGACTTGATGTGGAAGTACCATCTTTCCATTGTTCAAAAATCACAGTATGTAAGTCGTGTAAGTATTGGAAGGCATTGCAACCTTGTGCAAATCCACCTCAAAAGGACAGCGAACATTTTGGTCATCTGTGTCTGTTGACAGTACAAGGTGTTCCAGGGTCAAATCACTGCCGAGGTCAAGTAGAATTAGTCCCTTGTGGACACACAGACAGCTGGGGGCTTGGTCTGTGGGAGCACAGACGGCTCCCTCAGGCATCCAAGAGGCCACAGGAAAAACAGGAGTGCCAGGTAGTTCACTCAGCCTTTGCTTCTCAGGTTCAACCATAACGGTTTCACTTTGCTGCTAATTTCCCCTTTCAACCCACTTTGCCAGATACCTTTAAAATGCAGAGCCAAACAGAGCCTGCCATTTTCTTACAGTGGTATTTGCTCGGAGAGTGCTGGAGATCTAATGAAGAACAAGATGGATACGGTCCCTGACCTCACGGAGCTTACGTTCTAGCAGGGAGAAGAGGCCAGCAGATGGAAGTGGTCACCACGGCGATAAGCGCCATGCTAAGGCGGCAGTGGAAGAAAGAACAGCCTCCCAAAAAAGTGGTGGGAGGGGTCAGCAAAACTTCCCATGGCAAGGAGACAGGGTAGTGTTCCAAGCAGAAGCAAGTGTGTGGAAGGGAAGGCTCCCTTTTGAGGAAATGGAAGAAAGCCTTGATGGCTGGAGTAGAGAGTTCATGGGTGAAGACCGGGGAGAGATGAAGTCCAAGAGTGAGGTAGCTGAGAGGAGAGGAATGTAGGTCAAATGGGACCCTGTAAACCTCGCAGACATTGGGCCTTTATCTTGGGGGAGCAGGGCAGAAGATTTCAGATACGAGGTGACAATATCAGACATGCATTTTAGAAAGTGCGCTCTGGCAGTAGTGGGTAGAAACACTGGCGGGGGACAGGCATGACCAGGTGCAGGAGCACCAGCAGGTGCAGAGGACCAGTGACAGTATACTGGGATAACAATGACCTTCCGCCTAGCGATCCACTTTGGGGGTGAAGCACCACTCTGCATCTGGTTCCCCAGAGCACAGGCTGTGCTTTTCTTGCTGCTTGACACAGAGGCTCGGGTTTCCAGCTCTGCAGCCTCTGGACACTGGAACCCAGTTCGGCACTACTAGAGTTCCCATCCACTCTCCATTACTGCTTCTGTGTGTGTTGCTGACGTGGAAGGCCTTCTAAAGCATGCGGTGCAGACTGGGATCCCAGCTGGCTCAGGTGTGAGATGCTACTGACCATTTTAATGTCTGTCGTCACTGGGAAAATGGACAAGTGTGTTATTCCCATATATAAGATTGTGCTCATTTGTTCTGATCCTCTGAACGCCTGCACTGAATGTAAATCCAGACTAAATTATAACAGTAAAATAAAAGTTATGAGGTTAGTGACCATGATCACTTGGTAAGATGATGACTGGTTTTACTTTCTGACTCACTCCTATCTCCACAAAGCCTAATAAGAGTCTCAAAAGAATTTCATGGACCCTTAAGTGGATATAAACGGTGTCAGTTTATTTCCAGAGTCTAAAAGGAGAATGGAATATTCTTTGTGAGAAACCAGAATACCGGGTTTTTTCACATCGGAATTCCTGAACCAATTAAACTGCAGCCTCTTGATGAATAAGAAATATCTGTCAATAGTTTCAACTGTCTCCTACCTATTATAGATGTTAACAGGCAGCTTAAAGCTTTGCCACTGTGATGTGTGAAGAAAGATGTGTAATCTTAGCTATGTAAGAGAAGGTTATGTGCATGTGGCATTGACCTTTTAGAGAAGGTGTACACAGTGAAGCTTACTTTGAAACCATTTTTTATATGTTGCAATGCCCTCTCTTCTTAGAATGCATCACTCTAGCCACACCCCTTCAGTCCAATTCAGTCAGTGTAGCTAACAAATGGCTGAAGCTGTGGTCATTCTACACAGCCATAGAGAAAGCATATTAACTGTACTGACTGGGACAGTCAGCTTGGCCCCAAGGAAATACTGATTTCTATATACAACCTGCAAGCAAACACGTTAGCACCCGTTTATAAAAGAATTACAAGTTGTTAAAGAAAACACTACATTTTTGCAAATACATTAAAAAAAAAGGTCACTTACATTTCCAACAATAACTTCTTCGTCCCCCAACAAAATGCTTCCTTGAAAACCACCTTGGCTGGAATAACTAACACCCGATAATGTTAGGCTTCTTTTAACAGAGAGACTTGGCAAGCAAAAGAACCTCTCCCATGCAGATAAAAATAAACTGTCTCTGCTCATCTTTTTTCTAAAAAGATAATTAAGAAGTTTCACTAAAAGAACACATGTTCAGACTGGCCCACTGGCACTGTGGCACCAAAGAATAAAGCCAACTGAGGGAACTTTTGCAAGGAGAAAGATTCTTGATTAAGAACTAATGATACTAAGCAGCAAATGGGCCACTGTAAGGAGCAAAGAGTCCGTTCCTTCAGCTAAAAGCCAGGTCAACATAAAATATAATTGCCCTTTGGATCAAGAACATGAGTAAAGATGGCCATAATATTTTAATACAGATACCCTACAACCATCAGGGCCATATTTATGTGCCAATTATAATACATGTTAAAAATGAAAAAAGAAATAGGGGTCAAAAGCCCATTTTCACCACGTAGAAAACAACACTTTTGGATCCCCAAGTGTGAATTCAATTTAGTTCTTTATGTAAACAGAAATTTAAGGGTGAATTCCTTAAAATTTAAGATGCCAAAGATACTTACTGAACAAATATTTTAATCTGAAATAATTTAATTATGTACAATAAAAATTAACTGTGACCAGTGCTTCATTCAGAAATTCTAGATCAAGCTTTAGAATGGCTGGTAAGGGTTTATCCAAAGCGTGGTTCAAGATGCATATGTACATCAGAAAATGGTACGACCATTACAGCTACTGGCCAAAAAAAGGTAAAACTGCCATTCCAGACATTAACCGGCCAGTTAAAAGTAGGATCTTGTTGAAAGAGCAATTCCAATCACAGTTCCCTAGCAAGGGGATTTTGATTCTTTTCTTGGTTGTATTTTGATTTACTAGACTTTGTGGACCTTGATTTTCTCACCTGTCAAGCAGGGGGACATTGAATGGAATGATCTCAGGCACGCCTAAGGAGCTGTGATTCTGGATTTGGATGACAAGCCCTGCAGAAGACCAGATTTGCTACAAAGGCTCAGGCAACCATTATGTAGAAAATGGAGAGTCTTGCAGAACCCGGCCTTGCTCTGGGGGACTTCACCTCTGTTGGAAGTCCCACTGCCTGGCTGCCCATCCTCATCCTTGGTTTCCTCCCTCATTTTCCTGGAGCATATCCTCCACTAGCTTTCCAAGAAACCATAGCAGAGGTACGTCCCTCAATGTTTGGAAATGTCTTTATAGGACTGACAGTTTGAGTGCATATAGAATTTAGAAGCCATTCTCCTTGGGATTTTGAAGACACTTTTACTCTATCCATAGCACTCATGGAAGTACTGACTGAGGAGCCAGAGGCCATTCTGATTCTCTATCCCCATGTTTCTCCAATGTGGGCAGGCATCAGAGCCGGGGGGCGGGGGCTTCTCTTCCAGCAGGTTAGATGGAGCCTGAGAATCTGCATTTCTACCAAATTGCCAGGTGATGCAGATGTCGCTGGCAGCACAACGAGGAGAACCACCGTCAACCCCTACAGGTGACCTGTGTTGTGTTCTATTTTTTTTCCTCCTCTCAGAGCTTCTCTTTACTCCTGATATTCTGAAACTGTCCAGTAATGTCTCCAGTGTAGGCCCTGTTTCAATTGCTGGCACTCAGTAGGGCCCTTCAACCTAGAGACGTGTGTTTCTCAGTTCTGGGATATTTTTTTTGTATGTCTGATAATATCCTCCCTTCTAGTTCCACAGACGTCTCTGTGGAATTCCAATTAGATAGGTGTTAGACTTCTGCCTGATCTTCATATTTTCTCATTTTTTCCTCTCCCATTTTCCATCCCTTTGTTTTTGGTTCTTCTTTTGGAGAAAGTTTTCAACTTTCTTCCAACACTTCTATTACCTTTTAAAGCATCTGTTATATTTTTAAATTCCAAGAGTTCATCCTTATTTTCTCAATATTCCTTATTATTATTACTACTAATGATTTACCATTCTTTACTTGTTTTATGGATATCACATCTCTTTTCTTTCTGCACCTATTAGGTTGGTCAGAGGTTCCCTTTTCCTTCCACTGTCTCTGGTTCTCTTTTCCCATTTATTTCAGACACTGATCTTATTTATTTTTTTAATTTTAGAGAGGGGGAGAAGAGGAGTGGGGGACAGAGGGAGAGAGAGAATCTTAAGCAGGCTCCACGCCAAGCGTGGGGCTTGATCTCTCAACCCTGAGATCATGACCTAAGCTGAAATCAAGAGTCGGACACTTAACTGACTGAGCCACCCAGGCACCCCGTAGACACTTGATCTTATTCGAAACTTCTACAGAAGTCTGGTGATCACTGGGCTAACCATTCATATTTAATAAAAAGCACTCAAAAGCTTACTGAGGACTGTGTGTGGAATAGACTTGTTGACTAGCGAGTCCCACCACAGATGGCAGAGAGGGGACCTATTTCATGATGGGATCTCCACATGTCTTATTGCTCCAATCTTCCAGTCTCTGGTCTGGTGGGTCTAAGCACGACCGCTAATATCTGGGAGGGCTCACAGGTAAACAAGCTGGGGCAAGGGAGTGTCATCCTCAGTGTTCAGATAAGATTTAACTTCTCTGATTGCAGAATATGCTACCCTCAATCCCCACCCCTTCCTTGCCCAGCTGGGCTTGTGTCCCAAATTCTAGACACTGTTTCAACTCTCCAGAGGGTAACTTCTAGTCTCTTCTAGCCTATGACAGTCACTAGGATTTGAGTTTTGGAGGATGAGTATGGAGGAGAAACCTGGAGGTCTCATTGCTTCTTATAAAAGAGTTTTAACCTTTCCCCCATTTTTAGTCCTACTCTGCACCCCTACCCTTATAGGCTTTGAATTTCTGAACTCAGAATGATTCTGCAGAAAAAACAATCTGCTGCTTTTGGGATCCACTCCATTTTCTCTCTTTTAAGTCAGTTGCAATTTGTCCATTTGCTTGCAAAATTTTTATGACATTTCTTATTTGGACTGTCTTCTTCCCTATTTTATCTTTGTTCCTGTATGTGTGCATTTTTTTTAGACCTTACTTCCATTTTAAGGGAGTTTTAAGAAAGAGCAGAGTGAAATGAATACATTCAGTCCACTATGCTTAATAGGAAGTCTTCAATAGAAATCCAATCAATGAATAAAAACAGCTTTTCTCTAAAAAGCAAAATAAACCACAAAACCTTCCCTCAAAAGAGCTACTATAATTTTTTACCCCAAAATTCACCCAACTTAAACTTTGTATATTTTAATGAAAAATTAGCCTATATATAGGATTTTCATTTAAGATGACAGTACAAACCAGAAAACATGACATCATTATTCTGAACCTCAAATTAAACAGTTCTCATACAGAAGATTAATTCTGTATATGAACACATCAGGTTAAATTAATGTTGTTCTATTTTCTGATATGGTTCACAGACCAATGGACTAAGAACATCACATTTAACCAAGTATTTAAATTGTTCTTGTGAATAAAACATAGATAATATGGTGATGATGATCAAAAAGGCAAGCGAGCTCATATCCCTTATCTTTATCCGTAGATTGATAACGAACTTTTAAAGGAAGTTGCTAAGATACAAATCACTGTACAAAATCTGATGCATTACTATAAGCTAATAATGAAGCAGCAAAAAAAGAAATTAAGAAAACAATCCCATTTACAATTGCACCAGAAATAATAAAATACCTAGGAATAAATTAACCAAAGAGTTGAAAGAACTATACTCTAAAAATCATAAAACACTGACGAAAGAAATTGAAGACAACACAAAGACATGGAAAGAAATTCTCAGCTCATGGACTGGAAAAACAAATATTGTTAAAATATCTATACTATTGGTTTAATATTACCCTTCTGAAAATACCAACAGCATTTTTCACAGAACTAAAGCAAACAATCCTAAAATTTATATGGAACTACAAAGACCCTGAATAGCCAAAGCAATCTTAAAAAAGGAAAACAAAACTAGAGATGTCACAATCCCAGAGTTCAAGGTATACTACAAAGCTATAGTCATCAAAACAGTGTGGTACTGGCCCAAAAATAGACACATAGATCAATGGAACCGAAGAGAAAGCCCAGAAATAAGCCCCAATTATATGGTCAATTAATCTTCAAAAAAGGAGGTAAGTATAAGCAACAGGAAAAAGACAGTCTCTTCAACAAATGGTGTTGGGAAAACTGGACAGATGACATGCAGAAGAATGAAACTGGACCACTTTCTTATACCATACACAAAAATAAATTCAAAATGGATTAAAGATCTAAATGAGAGACCTGAAACCATAAAAATCCTAGAACACAGGCAGTAATTCTCTGACACCGACCACAGCAACATCTATATGGGTCTCCTGAGGCAAGGGAAGTAGCAGCAAAAATAAACTATTGGGACTACATGAAAAATAAAAGGCTTCTGCACAGGGGAGGAAACAATCAATGCAATTAAAAGACAACCTACTTAATGGGAGAAGGTATTTGCAAACAACATATCTGATAAAGGATTAGTATCCAAAATATATTAACAACTTATATAACTCAACATCCAAAAACCAAATGATCCAATTAAAAAATGAGCAGAAGACATGAACAGACATTTCTCCAAAGAAGACATCCGGATGGCCAACAGGCACATGAAAAGATGCTCAACATCACTGATCATCAGGAAATGCAAATCAAAACTATGAGTTATCATCTCACACCTGTCAGAATGGCTAAAATCAGACACACAAGAAACAAGTGCTGGTGAGGATGAGGAGAAAAAGGAACGCTTGTGCACTGCTGGTGGGAATGCACACTAGGCAGCCACTATGGAAAACAGTATGGAGGTTCCATAAGAAGGTAAAAATAGAGCTACCCTACAATCCAGTAATTAATCGTACTACTGGATATTTACCCAAAGAATATGTAAACACTAATTCAAAGGGATACACGCACTCCTGTTTATTGCAGCATTATTTACAATAGCCAAACTACGGAAGCAGCCCAAATGTCCATCGACAGATGGATAAAGAGATGGTGTGTGTACACACACACACACACCCACACACACTGGAATATTACTCAGCCATAAAAAAGAATGAAATTTTGCCATTTGCAACGACATGGATGGAGCTAGAGAGTATTATGCTAAGGGAAATAAGTCAGTCAGAGAAAGACAAATACCATAATTTAACTCATATGTGGAATTTAAGAAATAAAACAAATGAGCAAAGGAAAAAAAGAAAGAGACACAAACCAAGAAACAGATTCATAACTACAGAGAACAAACTGCTGGTTACCAGAGGGGAGGTGGGTGGGGGAAGGGTAAATAGGTGATGGGGATTAAAAGTACACTTATCTTGATGTGTACTGGGTAATATGGAACTGCTGAATCACTAAATTGTACACATGAAACTAATATAACACTGTGCTAACTACGCTGGAATTAAAATAAAAAATAAGAAAAGAAGAGGAAGCTGCTAGTGGGTGCGGCTGCATCTGACTGTGGCCCTTGTGCTAGGCATGGACAGCGGTGGGCGTAATCAAGTGCAAATGTCACAGAACTACATGCCTAGCCAGCTCATCTATTCCATGAATCAGGATCTCAAACCTCTCGATGTACTAAAATGATGGTCTAGAAGCAACCAGAGAAATTAAGTTGGGATAAGGCAGTGTTTTGAATTTTTAATCAGTCATTTTTAAAAGGTCTATATGAAAGCAATTCTTATGAAAATGACAATAGACCTGGGGAGCTTGGCTGACCACAGCTCAACAGGAGCCAATAATACAACACGGTCCTTAAAGGCTAACATAATTTTAAGCTTCATTAATGTCTAGTATTCTGGTGAACAGGCATGGTCCCACCACGTTTTTTTAAATTTAAATTCAATTTAGTTAACATATAGTGTATTATTAGTTTCAGGGGCAGAATTCAGTGATTCATCAGTTGCATGTAACACGCAGTACTCATTATATCAACTGCCCTCCTTAATGCCCATCACCCAGTTACCCCATCCCTCCATCCCCCTCCCCTCCAGCAACCTTCAGTTTGTTCTTTATCATTAAGAGTCTTTTATGGTTTACCTCCCTCTGTTTTTATCTTATTTTATTTTTCCTTCCCTTCCCGCCCCGTTCATCTGTTTTGTTTCTTAAATTCCACATATGAGTGAAATCATATGGTATTTGTCTTTCTCTGACTTATTTCGCTTAGCATATATTGTTTGGGTATCATCTTTTACACTGCCATGCTAGATGAAGTGTATATGGGAGGACCTTAAGAGTCTAGACCTGCATTGTTCAGGACAATAGCCACTGGCCATGTGTAGCTACTTAAATTTAAATGAAATACAATTAAAAACGGAATTCTTCAGTACACTAGCCACATTTCAAGTGTTCGATATCCATGTGTCAAATAGCTACCAGAGCGAACAGCACAGATATAGAACATTTCCATCACTGCGGAAAGTGCCACTACATAACACTGGTCTAGACTGAGTATCATATAGGAAAGGGTAATTGGGATTTGAGCCAGGAAAAAGAGAAGGCTTTAAGAAAACCTTGTATTTTAAGACTTACAGGTATTAATTTGCAGAAAATAGAACAAAGTTGTTCTCTCCAACACAGCGAACTAAGACAAGGGGTAAAGGTGGGGGAAGAGTTCAGCTTAACAAAAAGTCCTACTAATTAGGACTATTCACAGTGGAACAGTTTGTCACCAAGAAGTAAGCTTTTGTCCCTGAAAGTGCTCAAAGGAAGGTTGGATACCTCTTTTTTCCAGAGATCTCTCCATAGGGAGAAATGTCCCTTCCCATTCTAAGCTACCAGGATTGCATGCAGACACTCAAAACCACCAACAACAAAAAAATTGGTTTTGGCCAGTTATACAATCTACCAAACCATTTCTAATTCCTCTCATCCTTTAGTTGATACTTAAATGGGGATGATGGTGAGGAACTGAAAGCAAAAAGGACAGGAGGAGGAGAATAAGAGAAAGAGGGATTTATACAATTGACTACATTTCCTGATTTTGTAAACATCCACTCATCTTTAAAGAGTACTGCTTCTATTCCTAGGCCAGTGCCTTGTGCAGGATTACATGGCAATTAGTGATTAACTTCAAAAAGCATTTTTTTTTCTAAAAAAGAAATGCTCGTTTTGATTCTATTCCAATGTTTGTTTTGAAGTAAAAACATTTAAAATTGCTCATGCACAGTAAAACTGACAGTCCAAGAATGTACACCATGTTCATCCCGTGCTGTAGGGCACTTGCAGCATGAATATTACCTTGATATTTCATTTTGCCTTCTGCCTCGTTCTACAGGCTGCTCTATTTGCCAGCTAAAGCTTCACAGGGAGGAAGGGAGACTGTCAGGCAGGTGATTTTAGAAAGGAAGCGCTTATACTTTTAACTGCCTTTCCTTTCATGTTTTGAATTTAGTACTTAAGCAACTTTCAGCCAAGGAAAGAAGCGGTGGTACTGGTTAGCAGCCTGTTTCATTGTTTTGGTCTCTCTACCCAACTAGAGCCCAGAGCCTCTCATCTATGGAAGATGGCAGAAATACTAAAATGAGGACGAGGAGGAGGAAAAGGAACTAGGCCAGGGGAGAGGCATGTTGACTCTTGCTACCCCTATCATGAAAAGCAACTGGCTGTAACTTTATTGTTTTGTCTGTCTTGGCAGCACAAGCCTTGCTCAGCACAGAAACGTCTCCGGCAGAAGTTGCACTAGATACTTCAAAGCAGCCATCAAAATGGCTAGCATGACGTTGAGGGGAGAGATGAGAAAATAGTGCAGGTTCAGGATAAACACTGGTAATACAGGAGACTTTGTGGCAAGCTATGCTGGAAAGTCAAGTTCAAGGGAGTGGGGGTCAAGTTTATGGGCTCCGAGAACCGCCACTGAACAAAGCTGTCTGCTAGTTCACTATGTCATATATAACAATGTTGTTACCTTGGAAAAAGCAAGTTTTAGTCATGAAAACGATTTTAAGTGCATGTGGAGAGGCATGAACAGAAAGGTTAGCTGAACAGTTTTTTCTACAATTAACTATATATAGTATTAATTGGGACTGGGCTACCCAGTCATTCATTCAATAACCATGCACTCCCTCCCAGGTGCCAGACACTGAGCTACATGCTAGAGTTGCAGTGGGGATGTAAACACACATGCGCTCAGCTTTTAGGAAGTTTCATTCTGGTGGGGGAAATGGACATTAAAGAATCACAAATATATAACAAATGCCACTGTGTGTATAATAATGTGGACACTGTACATAAGGGTGATAGGAAAATGTGTCAGGTGACACGAAGTCTGGCTAGCAAACGCTGCCCAAGGGTAAGTACCGTAGGCAGAGAGAAAAGTCTGTAACAGGACCTGACACAGAGCAGGCTGACACACTGCTAGAAGTGAGAAATGAGTCTAGAGGAGGCTCAGTGGGAAAAGAGGATTCAGATCATCCAGAGCATTGTAGGTCTTGTCAAGAATTCTGCTCTTAACCTAAGCCACAACAGGATCACAAATTTATGTTAAATCTAAATTGAGAATTCGTACACCTAGCAAACTTGTATTGTGGGGACTAGTTTATGATTAATTGTGAAGATAAACGTAGAGAGTAAAGAATACATCTCTGTGTAAACTCTTTTATGCGCAAATCACGTATAAACACTTTAAAATCCAATAAGAGAATACAACTTATCATATTACGATGCTTATGTGTTTATTTTGTAAGACTTGAGCTTTATGAGCTTATTTCCATTAAACACAGTAACGTCTGGTTTGTTTATACTGGTGAAGGCTGCAGCCCTCTGATGCAATGTCCTTTAAACACAAAGACGCTAGTCCATTCATCCACATCAGCAGCGCATACATTTGGGAATGAATTTTTTAGTTAAGTGGGTCAAATTCTATGGGATCCTCTACACCCACAAGTGGGTAAAGATGAGATATGGTTTATGTCCACTTAATCAGAACAAAGCTCCCTGATTCCCCAGAAACTTAAATTCTAATTTTGACTAAAGCTTCTCCTCACTTTCCTAATCAATATGACACACTGGTAACCTCCTTTCAAATGCTAACTTAGATAGGTTTGGTTTAAAAACAAATAGGGGCGCCTGGGTGGCTCAGTCGTTAAGCGTCTGCCTTCAGCTCAGGTCATGATCCCAGGGTCCTGGGATCGAGCCCCGCATCGGGCTCCCTGCTCCGCGGGAAGCCTGCTTCTCCCTTTCCCACTCCCCCTGCTTGTGTTCCCTCTCTTGCTGTGTCTCTCTCTGTCAAATAAATAAATAAAATCTTTAAAAAAAATAAAAAATAAAAATAAAAACAAATAAACAACTATTTGAACTTTACCACATAGTTACAAAATTACTTAGCTACATCATCACTTGAAAACCTATGTAACACTTGCCTTCTTATATGAAGCTGTGTCTCTGAGCTGTGAACTATTAAAATATCAATATGCTTTAAAAATCACAAAGTAAGTTTGATGAATTATTTAAATAAACTCTGCCATACAACCAAGCAATAGTCTCTTAAACCACTGTCTCCCAAGATGATTTTTTTATTAGGCTGATTTTTGAAATGTTCAACTAAAAATGCATGCTTACGGATGAAGTTCCCACCTAATATGGTGCTGGGGTCAATACATTGATAAGAGAATACTGCAGATCTGATTTCTAATCACACGCTCAACTCCACTCTTTTCATCATACATAAGTCAATGCTTATATGACACCCACCCTATGGTCAATTTTCCTTTTGTGGGGACAAAGAAAGATGTGGCCCTAACATACAGCAAGGCTCAGAGCTCGGGACTGTTCTAAGGATGAATGGATAGCAGGTATTTATTTCGCAAGTCCTAATTGTTTATGATCAAAAAAAGGACATTATTTATCTTCATGGCATTTGATTTTGAAAATGAACATGGTTTAGTGACTATTTGAAAACAAGGAGAGATGATGATTCTGTGCTTCAATGAAATGTACTCATTTCATTCCCTTGCTTAACAAAAACATCCCCCAAACCTTTAAAACACCTAAGTGCATTGTTACAATGTACCCCCATGTCCTTTCGTTCTCTAGACCTCACGCATCCTTGCCCTCCGCACACACAGAAGCTGCAGCCCTCTTCTGCACTGGCCCAGCCAGGCGTCTGTCTCCCCATCACCCTACATGGAGGTGCAGCATGTCTTTGTTGTCTATTTTCCCGTTATTCATTATTCAAAGCCCCCTGAGGGCAGATGCCAAGTTCTATTTTTCTTTGTTCCCCAGCACTTAGCACATAGTAGGTGGTGTTGCTGGGCACCCGGACAGCTCAAAATCCACCTTATAGATGCACAAGCCCTTGGGCTAGAAATGCTACTCAGTTATTAATTATAACTGAGTGTTCACCAACTCTTTGAACTATCTGAAGAGAGCAAAAGTTTTCCAGATAACCCACTCCAGATGCAAAGTTCTTTCTCCCTCCCTCGTCTACTGCTGCCAGGATAAGGTTTCTAAATCGTGCCTTCCTCCTCTGACCCAACTGCTGTGGCTCACACTTCTCAGAGTTCTCACCTGAGATTCTGTGACAGAACTACCTGAGATAAAGGCGCAGACATCTCACACTGTTCTTACAGATAAACAAAGAAGAGGTAATGAAGTCTGCCTGCGGTCAGACAAGTCACTAGTGAGAGACAAGATAACAACATGTATGCCCCGTTTCCAGCTCAGGTCTCTCCCTCGTCCACTCAGATACTTAACGGAACGTCCTATGGGCCAAATTCTGGCCTGGGCCGCTGAGGGGATGGACAGCTCAGTAAGACCTTAGTTCTACCCTGGAATGAGACATGTGACAAATGCCACTGAAGAACCTGCGGGAGTTTCAAAACTGAAGGCAGAAAGTCACCACTCTTCTCAGAATTCTACAATATTGTTCAGGCCAAAAAGCTGCCAACATTCCCTGCCGCCCAGGACTTTTCTCTGTAGCATGTAAATCACACTGGACCTCAGGAAAGGACATGACTCCCACACTTCCCTGTATCCCAGAGCATCCCCCATACAGGAGGACACGTAATGTGACAGACCGCATCTCACACCGCATCAGGCTCTGAAGCCAGTGCACGAGGGGAAAACATCTATCACTAACACACCCTTGAAGATCCCTTATAACACCAGGAAAGTGTTCTTATGCAAACATATCCTCCTTCCCTCTCCCTCTCTGAGTCCTGTAGGGCCAGTTTTGACTTGTGTTGGAACAGATCGATTTTGTGTTTTGTTATTTTTTTTTTTATTTTGAATTTTTAGTTCAGGACCCGATGAAGTAGTTCACATGTGTGCTGGGCACAGGGTCAATGAAAAACCCATATCTCTGAAGACCAAAGTCATCCCTGGTGGGTTGAGATACTCAAACTTTTAAAAAAGGCAAATACAAAAGGGGACTTTTATTTCCCACACACTTGCATTGCAAACACACTGCAAGGCGTGTACGTGCTCACTGGTGAGAATGGTGAGCTGAATCCCTTCCCTACTTAAACTACTTCTTTTACTTATTATTGTTGCTGTTGTTAAAATTTATTATTATTTACCAAGCATGCAGAGTTGAACATAAGTAAAATGTAGGCATGCTTTTTTTCCATTGTAAATTTCTAGCCACTAGCACAGACTAACTTAAGAGGAGATCTACCTGAATAATGCTAAGTGCACGTGGCTTTCCATAAATATTCCTTAATTGTTATACCTAGCACCAACTATATGCCATACACCTGCATAAAGTGCTGGGGAAAACGAGAGTCAGCCACAAGCCCCAAAGTATAGCATGGGAGAAAAATATAAATACCATGTAAGAAATACCATTTCATTACCATGTAAGAGTTGGACACAATAGGCAGGATGGGCCTGGACAGGGCAGCGGAGGCTTAAGGAGATGACCTTCACCCCCAGGATGCTGCACAAGACCCTTCCCTCCCCCTTCCCTGATTCATGTGTCACCTTCCTAGCAAGCCCCTCCCTGCATCCCCATTTAAAACTGTCAACCCCCATCCTGCCACACACTCCTCTGCCTCCTCTCTGCTTTTTTCCGTCCTAGCACTCACCACTTTCTGACCACATCTCTTATTTATTTGACTTTTTGTCTTTCTCCTTCCACGAGAAGGCAGTTCTGTGAGGGCAGGGATTTCGTCTGTCTGTTCATTGCTGAATCTCAACCTTAGACCAGTGCCCAGCACATAGTAGGATTTGGTAAATACTCAGAAGCCTTCCTGGACCACATTAAAGGGCAACTGCCAGGGCTCTTCTGGTCCTCCTTGCTTTTCCTTGACAACATTTATCAAGAACCTGAAATCATCTTTTAAAAAAAATTTGTTACTTATTGTTCTTTTACTCCTCACTAGAATGGAAAACTTCGTAGGAGCGAGTTGTCTGCTTTATTTACTGCAGTGTCCCCAGCCCTTAAAACAGAGCCTGGCACTGCTCATTTATTCAATGAATTTCACTTGAGTGTGTGATCATCATCATCATCATGATCACAGCTCATAGTCACTGAGCACTGAGCATATGCCAGATGGTTTTATCTGCATTCTCTTTCCAAATCTTCACAACAACCTATGAGGTGGACACGGTTACGTTGTCTCTTTTTGTAGATGAAGAAACACAGACAGACAGTAACTTGCCCAAGATCTCAAACCTAACAAAGGGAAGAGCCAGCAAATAATTCCAAGCCATCCAACTTGAGCTTTGCTTTAATCACTGCCATGACACAATGCTGTTCACTCTGGGCTCCTGTAGTGGTCCCCCCGACCCCCCAACCACGGTCATCTGCCCTCTCTACACCATCCTCAGGCACCGCTAGGACATCCTCCACACTAAAGCCAGAATGACACTGTCAAATAGCAAAACTGATCACCTCACTCAGCTTTAAATCTCTTCACTGTCTGTCCACTGGTAGAGCACACATTTTGGGGTCCCTCCAGCAAAGTGATCAATATTTATAATAACCACTCTGGAAGATGACATTGCCATTTCCAGAAAAATTAGAGACTATGAAGAACATGATGGACGTGGGAGAAATGCTCTACCTTTGAGATAAGAAATAATGAGAAAAGGCTTATTTGATTATAACAAACTGGAGTCTATCAGTAGTTCCAGAAATATTTATGCAATATCTAATCAGAACCGGTAAGGTAGATGTGTTAAAATGGATATTCCTGGGCCCCACCCCACCCCACCCCATCCATTCAGAATCTCTAGGGATAGGGTAAGGAAATCTACATTTTTTAACTAGTAATCTGGGTACTCCTTTGACATTTGGGGACCTAAATCTTTTCAATTCTAACTTACAGGCAAGTACTTACATGTTGGGCAATATTATATAAACCATCAATGTCAAGACTAAGACCTAACCAGCTTTCTTTAATGACCAATGAGAATTCTCTTGTTCAACAATAATATTATAGGACCCGTGGAGTCAAACCTGTCCTAACTCAAGTCACAGTTTTCAAAACTGTCCAATGCTTGAGTGGTTCATGCCACCTCACAGGAAGCCAAAACTACCACATCTGGTAAAATCAACTTACCTATGCCGGGTCAACAGTTTTATTATATGTTCATTCCAAACATTAGTGCATTTTTTCCCTTAAAATATAGCATCCTGCCAAGGCTACAAGATAGAGAAAAAAAAAACGAAACAAAACAAAACCCACAAACCATGTCCTGCCCCTAGCATGTCAGTTGACTTCTGAGCTCATGCTAGGTGGGATTCAAAAGAAAACAAATCTATTCAAGTCTTTTACATTCCAACAGACCCCTAAAAAGGTTAGAGATGAGCTTTGTTAATGGGGGAGTTCAATGCTCATTCAACCACCATCCCAAGACCCTGGTATTTTACCAGGCTTCCCTGACATTATCAGAAGTGGTCTGAACATTATCAGATGTTCATCTCTGGATATGGGGTGCCATTTGCTCCTGAAGATGAGCAAAGAAGAAGGTCTCACCAGGTGAGCTTCCCTGCCTCCAGCTGGGAAGGGTTCCCACTGCACAGATCAGCAACAGGATGGAGCACCAACATTAAATCTTTTGCTCAAGACTCCAACTGATTTTCCTTTCTTTTAACATATTTTCAAATGATTTAACTTGTGCAAATGACCCCCAAAATCTGTTTCCTCCACAAAATGTTAAAAACAAAACAAAACAAAAAAACCCTTGATCAAATAAAAGTCATACAGTCCTGAGAGCCGCTTGGAAAGACATGGTGTTTAACCGTGGTGCCATAGCAATTTTCTAACCTAAGCCATGGTATGTAGTTTAACGATTTCCTTTGAAATTTCAGAAATATAAGTACTGATTTTTAGCTCTGATGTTCAAGTGCTTCTATATAAAAGAAAATGCTCTACCCTATATAACATAAGACAGAAATTAATGGTGCTTTAGAAACAATGACTGTGTATTGCAATATCCAAAGAGGCCTACAGGCAAAACACATTTGTAGAAGAAAACAGCAGAGAAATATATTTTTCAACATATTTCATAGGTATGAAGACAATTTTTCATACCCATATTGAATTAGCAGTCCCATCACATATAAATAACCCTCTGCAGATGCTATGCAATCTAGGTAATAAATAGGATCTACCATTACATAAAATGAACAAAATAATCCCTGGTCAGATGCAATGCAACAGATTAAGGAGAAAGAAAAGTGAGATTATTCAAGGTCAGTAAAGATTACTTAGCACTCACTAGAGTGAAACAAATGAAAATAGGGAGAACAGTTCAAATTTTGAAGGTTTCCATCTTTCCAGACTGAATTTCGGTTTTCTAATTATAAATGAAAGCTTGGAAGTGTAAAATCACTAGGTTATTTATTTCCAATGGAAGTTTCTAATTTCCTTACAAGTTCTTAGGATTTCAACTCTATATCAAGCCAAAGGGAAGACTGTTTTCTCCACCCCACCCAGACTCCAAAACTCCCCTGTGGACCCTCTCAGCCATGAAGCACGCAATGACCCTCAACTCAAGACTCTCTTGAACATGCTGACAGAATCTGCCAATACACAGGGCAAGATCAGCAGGGGGAAGCAGCATTCCCTGGGATTTAGAGAGGCCCCACTGGTCAAATGAGAATAGCTAAAGCTGTTTAAGATACCAAAACCAGTACTCCACTTAGACTCTAAATTCTTAAGCAAATGTGAAAGACAAAGAAAACAGGTATTAATGCTAGCATAAAAATGTTTTTTAAATTTAGTGTTTATTTGTCAAATACCAACTCCTTTTTCTTTCATTCCTTTCTGTGTCTGATCTTTGAAAAAACCACATCAGTATCAAATGTCACTTAGTTCTTATTCAAACAGAGGAAAGCAGACACAGCGGCTGCACCCGTGACTTAGGTGACCTGGGCCCTCCGTAAAAACCAACCTCTATAAATCACCAGATGTAAGCAATTGGGTAGTGATCACTTTAATTAATTGAACAGCTTTCCTGAAATTTACTGTATAATTTTAACCCCCACGACACCTTTCCCAGAAGCAACCAACAATGGTGGGCTTTTCTTAACTTGTTTAAGGAAGGAAAACATTCTAACCTCGGTGGCTTAGATATATTTTTTAATTATTCAAGATTAAGGTGGCAAGCTACTTAAATTTTAGAAATCAAATACTGCACATTCTAAATGCTACCCTTAAGTGCCGAAAGTCAAAATTATTCCAAAACATCTTCAATGTGTGACGATAAACATGTTATCTGTCCTAAAAATACAGAAAATTTAGAATTTTAATTTTATTTGAAAACTCATCTTTGCAAAACAACATGCAATGGTATTTATAACTTCAATCACATACCTAATTTTAACTGTATAAAGTTGATATTTTTGATGTTTCTGAACCTCGGTTTTTACTACAGGTGCCACACTTAAAAGAGAATACTCCAGTGCCTTGTTACCAACTCCCACTTTCTCTCACAAAACAGCTCCAATCACCCTCCACTAGGAACTGTGTAATACCTAATCCACAGATCCCATGCCAGCCACTGAGTAATAAGCAGAATTAGTCCTAGTCTTCAGGACATAATCAAACACATGTCTCTATGAGGTGAAGGCAGTGTCTTGAACCTGGGATACCAGCTCAGCAATGACAGCAACGTGGAAAGTGTGTTGTTACAATGCTACTTAAAATTTAGGAAAGAAAGAGGCTGGGGAACAAGTCAACCAATTTAAAAAATGCTTCTCCATTCTTTACAGAAGGAAGTATTCATATTTTTGCTTGTAAGACCTTTACTCTAGCCCATATGGAACTGCTACCCACGGTCCCTGCAAACATACATGCAAAATCCTGCTAACATTCACTTACAAGGACAGAAGTGTAATATTTGCTGAGACTGGTCCTAGATTTGGAATGGTCTCCAATTCATTGTTGTTCAGTTTCCTTTAAGCGCCAAAAAAAAAAAAAAAAAAAAAGACAGAAAAAGGCTGATTAGGTCATCTGTAAATCACAGAGGTGAAAACTTTATAAAGTTATTTAAAAATACCTCCCAAGTTAAAAGTTTTTAAATAATTTACTATAATCCAAATGTTCTCTACGGTTAAGTAGCATATTTTATTCAAATCTCAAATAGAAAGTAAGACTCACACTTCTCGAAGGTTTTGAAGGTGGCTCATGGAATTTGCCTTGATGAAAGACAATCTGTTGTGACTCAAGTCCCTATGAGAAAACAAAAGTCAAGTTGTAAGTAGTTTCCAAAAATCACTAATAGTGCTTAATGATGTGTAAGACAGAATGGGTTTATGAAATTCCTCTACGACACTAGTGACAATGTAAGGAATAATTGGTTCATCCTATCCCCAAACTAGATGGCAACTAAACTGCCAAAATCAAAAATACAAATTCTGAGGACAAAATTACTTCAGGAGACTGGCAGATTCAAGGGCTTTGGGCCCACAGATTTTCAGGAGATGTGTTTTGGCACAGGGTGAACAGATCTCTTGTGAACGGGGCTGTTTTGCCTCACCCTCCCCATCCCCTACCATCTCCTCACTTCCAACCTGATATGATGAAGTCATGTCCTATGAAAAGTGGCTAATTAGGAAGGCTGCTGAAACTCAAACCTCTAAAGAAACCTTTTTATTATTATCATAAAATTAAGCATCAGTGTTCTTATTACAGGCAAACAAAATAGAAATTGCTCTTCACACATATTTGTTTCTCTGGGTTCAGGCACCAAATTACTTAAGGTATCATGGTGTGTGTATGTGTCGAGAGAGTCAAAAACAACAATTCTGCTTTCCTGAATTCCCCAAATCTCAGTATCAGATAATATAATGTATAATGTAAACCACATAAACCACCTACAAAGTAGGCTATCTAGGAACCTATGATCAGATTTCTTTGCAATCATTAAATAAATCTTCTTACTCAGAGACTTCATCTAACTTAGTAACAATTTCCCTAAGACATCGTAATTTTTTTTAAAAAAAAAGCAAAACAAAACTACATATACAATATCCTAGACTAGGCCATCATCTTGGCATTTAAGACTCCACAATATTAAAGAAAGCCTGGTAAATATTTGCTTACATTCCTTTCTGCGTGGACACACTGAGTGCGTGCCTGCCATGTGGTGAATTGAAAGTGAAATGACTAGAACAGCTACTGAAAAACAGACTTACAAACAGTATGGCTGAAAGCTCTCCCCCCCAAAGAGGTTCACCAACCCTTACCAAATGAATTCTCTCAGTGTTTAAAAATGAAGGCTTTTAACTAACCAGCGTTTTAGAGAACCAAACTGGATTGGCACAAAGCATGAACCAAAAATGAAAGGCAGAAAAATCACACCCAGAGAAACAGTGTAACTTCATCTAGTCTATGAAGTTAACAATTAGAAATCAGGGATCTTTCAGTCTTTGCATGTTTGTTTTGAGAATAAACCTGGATTTCTCTATTTCACCCCCCTCAAAAAAAAAAAAAATCTGCAAAGGTTTTATTTGAAACATGTTTGCCTAAAGACCTACCAGACAGTAACAGACATGAGTAGATTTGTTCTGGTAGAGTTATAACATGAAAAAAAATCTGGCACAGTCTTTAAACTATAAAAATCCTGCAATTACAACCACCGCTGTGCATGCTCACCACGCTGGAGCCAGACACTTTCCCTCACAGCCCAGCTCACGTCCGTCTGGAGTTCATCAAGGAACCCGTGAGCCCAACAGCTCGTTAGGATTCAAACAAAACCTGTGTGCTTTTAGCACCACAGACAGTCACAGATTTCCCACAGGGTTTCAAAAACAACCAGCGAAAAGAGTCCTTCACCTGGGAGGTTGCCTGAATCAACAGAAAGTCTCATTCGGATCCACTTAACTAAAGAACATTGAACAAGCAGAAAACTGCATCCCCTATTGTTTCAATGTTTAAAGGGAAAAGGGGAACCGATCTGGCATTTACATTTAATACAGGTGGTTTTCTTTTTAATTAGAAAAAAAACGAAAACCACACTTCATTTTGAGGATTATTTCGTAGGGCAATCCTATGAGAAAAGAGAGGGTTTAACTTTTTTTTTTTTCCCAACCAGTAATGGGATGAGATCTCCAACAAAAGACTTTTAAAATGAGAAACTGCCTTCTGAGAAATGTACACATGCTGGGGACCACTCATTTCTGATCCAGAAGTGGGAGCTGGCAACCTTAAATATTTTAGTTATTGCAACACACTTCCATTCCTGAGTTTTGTGTACTATTAAAACCACATTATATGTAGGAGAAAAAAAAAATCACCTAAGTGACTTTTACTGCTAAATACTTAAAGCCATGAAACTTTTAATGTGTCTAAATTTAGATTTAATACAGTTTATGTTTCAGAAATGATTACTTTCCAGTTAAAGGATGTCACACTTTCCTAAATCTTCCCTATATTGTTTTTATGGCTAGACCACATTAAAAACAAATACAAGTCGTACAATGTCGGTATTTTCTTAAACCCATGAGAACGTTCAGTAAGAAAAGCAGATTCTTCATTTTCAGAGTTCCATTAATGAACATCTTCCCCAGGAAACCTTTTCAAAAAACTTTGTGTAGTGAGGTTAATAAATGGGATAAGTGGTAAGGCGGGGAGGTGTTAACTATTTACCTAGAACTCAGCTGGCCAAATGCTGGAAAATCAAACTCTACAAGGTAGAAAAAAAAGTCTCTCCTCCTGCACATTAGCAAGTGAATAAATATATGTGAAAATAATTAATTTATAACATTTAGTTCCAGCCACCATTTTGTTCCTTTTCGCATTTGGAAATCTGACTTCCAAGTCAAATTTTAAAATGCAAATCCAGCACAGCTCCTTAATCAATCCCACTGGGGCCTGCAGAGCTGCTAATTCAGCAGAAATCTGGAAAGCTGAAAAACAAAAAGCCAGGCTGTAGCTGTTTTAAGACACTGATCCAAAGTGACTCATAAATCAGCCTGCTATGTTCAAGTTTTAGTCTGGAAAATATAGAAAAACAGCTGTGAAAACCATAAGGACCATGACCCCCCACCCCAGCCTCAATTCTGGTACCGACCACACGATTTATAACAGGCAAACGCTAAAGAAGGCTCAGCAGCAGAAAGTACCTTTCGGACTTTCGCCTCAGCCCAGCTCATGCAAACATTTCTACGTGATAAGATAAATAATTCTGAAATTCCAGTGAGGTTTTAATACATTAAGCTCTCACTGGCAATTGAGCAACTTTTCCCTCTTTTGGCTAAGTACCATATTCCAACAAGCAACTCCTCTTTGGGTTCAGAGCTCTTTGTAAGCACAAACTCTAGATGTAAACTCAAGTCTGCCTTTAACGGCAGTTGTAAGCAAAGCTTCAAATAGTTCCTGTTTTAAAAGCCACTTTCATCAAAGTATTACAAGTCACTTTTTGAAAAGAGGACCACATTATTATCTCACAGCTCAAACTATTCAATTTTTCACACATGAAATTAAGGCAATAAATTACAACTAAACAAGTGAAAAAAATACACACGTAGAGAAATTTTTTTTTTTTAAATTTGCAAATTCAACAAATGACACAAAAGATAAAGTTTTCTTGAATGGTGTTCTCATAAATTAGTCCTAAGGCAAATGTTTACTATCTTAATTACCCAAGAAAAAGTTAGGATATGGGAAAGAACAATATGTATTTTTCTACTTATTTCTGAACTCTGAACAGTCTACCTAAACACTTTTATAATTATGTAAACTTTAAGAAACAGCTATCTTATGCCTCTTGTTCCAAACACCGAGTAACAGAGAATTAAAGCCCAATTCCACGTGTTTTTCTGCTTCTTTCAAAGGTGGAGAGAGGAGACCTCTAGAGCTTTAGGCACAAACAAAAGAAACATTTACAATAAAGAATTTAGACCACATGGTTTGGTGACAACTACAAAGTTGGCTAAAAGTCACACAAGTACAAGAATGACAGAGCTGTCCAATGAGTGATCACAGTGGGGCTTCTGACAACAGACCTAGTGCTTATTTATACAAGTGGAACTTATTTTCACATATATTTAAGGAATGTGGACTTGTATTGAGACAATTTACTGCTGGCGGAAATGTAATTAAAGATTGTGCTAACCAAATAAACTGTAATTTGTTTTTAGTGTGCCACCAAATTATCTGCAAAACGAAATCCTAATTAGGTCAGCTACTTTTAAGACAATGTTTAAATAGGTATCAAAACCCTTTTGGTTTAACTCAACTTTTAATCAATACCAAGTTATTTTTTTTAAGACATCCAAATTCACACAAAAAATATATATTGTACACTGGCATGACCTAATAGGCTACTTGACAATGAGAAACTACTAATATAAGCTAAATTTGGTGAATCATTCAAGCATTTCTAAACACACTCCAGGAAGAGCTATTCATTTTCTTTTTCTCATCTCTCTATTATTTACACATGTTCACCTCCAGTCATTCAAATGTTCAGTTCCATATGTTGTCAATAGAACCATTCACATTTCATGAATAAGGCAGCATGACCTCCACAAGAGGCAATTGAACAGAATTAGCCACAACTAATTGAAAGTCTTCCTGCTTCAGGTTAAAGCCCTTATCTCCTTCTTCAATTATAAAACAAAACCAAAAAACTACTAAACGACATCCCATAAGAGATCAGAAAATCTAAAACTCTAATTCCACTTTTTTTATTAAACTAAGGTTTATTAACACAAAGAGTATGTTTTTGATGGCCAACCATCCCATAATTCACAAATAAAGATTTTGATTAGCACAATGATTTAAAAACACAATTTCTTAAAGTATGGAACCAAACTTCCTATTACTATTAGTAGGATGTTAGGACAGTCTAGTAGAATTGTTTTAAGAATGTAGAATTTCCATTGCAATTCTGCTAGGCCCAAATCTAAGGGTTAAGGATGGACCTCACTTTAATTTCTTTTAGACAAGATAACTTTTTTTTAAGAAACACAAGTTGTAATTGTTTACATTTTACAAAAGTCCGCCCATTTTAACAAAACTAGGGCTGGGAGAGAATAAGGAGACGACGTTTGGAAAGAATCAGCCTTTCTAACTAAACTACATTCTCTTCCTTGTTCTTCCACGCAGTTGGCAGTGATTCAGGTTTTCAGACTTCACAGCTAGCATCCAAAAACTTGCATAACAGCGCCCAGTCCTTCTAAACTGTTTGCTGAGAAGCTATAGAAATCACGCCCTTCGTTCTGAAACCTCTAGCTCCTTTCCTTCCACATCTACTGATTAGTTTCGCCAACTTCTTACTGGAACGAGGATGTGTTACAATTTGGTTGAGGCTTCATGGAACTTCCTATAGCGACATTAAGCACAGGGGAGAGAACAATAAAACGGTGTCTACTATAGCTTGGACAGTGACGGACCTTTGTTGAGGGGCCTTCTCAAATGAAAGGAGCTCATTCAGTTACTGGTTGGGAACAGGAAAGGGGGCCTGAACCAGTTAGAAACTGTAGTTGAGCCACAGGACCTTACACTCTGGGAGAACTGCGAACTCTGGTAACCCGCAGATTGCCACCTCTCCTGTCCCGCCCTCGCAGGGGCGCGCATTTGAATCCATTTGGCAGGCTCTGGGCTCAGGACTTTGACTCTACTCCTCCGAGTTGTCAGTGGCTCCCTTCCCTCGCCCACCTGCGGCCAGCGAGGGGCAAGTCCAGGGCCCACTGCGCGGCTCGCTAGGCACTAGGGTAGGGCGACTGAGGCCTCGACGTCTCCTTTTCCATCTCCACCGAGCGCCGCTTGAGGCCTGGGTCAGGAGTAACTGCCCCAGAAAAGGCAACCGCGCGCCCAGCGCCCCGGCCCCTCGCGAATCTCGAGCGGCTCCCCCTCCGCCCTCAAGGAGAATACTTACAGGCGAGCGACCCAGGGCGGGAGCGACTCGGGAAGGCGCGCCAGCCGCTGGCGGCTGCAGTCCAGGAGGTCCCCGAGGCAGCGGCAGGGAGCGGGACACAGGCGCTCGGCGGCGACCCCGGAAGGCTGCCCCAGCGCCCCCGGGCCGCCGCGACCGCTACCCTCAGCCGGGCCCAGGCGTCCCAGCACCGCACCCAGCAGCAGTCCCAGTGCCACCGACGGCACGCGGAGCCTCGGTGCGCCCATCGCGCTCTTGCGGCCTCTCGCTCTGCCCGGCGCTCCGCAGCCGGCGCGCGCTGGCGGCCCGGCACAAACTTGCAGCCGAGAGCGGCCGCCCGCGCTTGGAGCCGCGTGCGCGCGCCCTTCTCTTGCGCTTCCCGGCAAACTCCTTTCTTTTACGCCCAGCAGCTACGCCCTTTCATGCCCCGGAGCAGCGAGAGGGAAACCAGAGACGACGGCCAGCTGCGGCTGCCCTGCAGCCCGAGCGGCGTCGGCGCCCCGAAGTCCCTCTCGCCGGCAAAGAAACTTTTTCGCCTGCTCCCTGCGTTAGTGCGCAAAGTCCCCGGCGCGGTGGAGTCGGGAGGCGGGGCTTGCGGAGCTGCCGCGCGTCCATTGGCCGGCCGGGCCCCGTCGCCCCGAGTCCACGTGACAACAACAGGGCTCCAGACCGGGGCGGGAGCGCGGGAGAAAGTGGAGCTGAGATTGTAGGAAATTCGGAGTTATATTTTCCAGCCTCTCTGGCCAGCAGTCTCCACTACGTCCTGGGAAACATATATCAAATGCAGTTGAAGAGAAAAAGGGAATGTGCAAACAACTGAACAACTATTAGGCCAGCTTTCGGAGTTGGAGGTATTTTGGCGAACGTGAGGGGAGTAAAGTTAGTTCAGTTATCAGGAAAACTTTAAATTCCAAATTTTTTAAAAAATTAGAAATTATCCTACCATCCACAGATGAAACAGTGGTTTCAGTGAAAATACAGTTGTTCTAACATTAATATTGGTCGATTTTTCCCGTACATATCGGCTCAAAAAATAAAAACAGTAAAATGTAAAAGTTTTTGGAAATAGTATATTGCGTTACAAATAGCCAGCCTTAGTGCACTGGATAGAGCTGGGGGAAATTATGGGAAATGACCTTCTAATAAGTTGTGATGGCAATCATAGAGTGTATGCAATAGCTAGAAATAATAAAAATAGTCACAGTTATTTCAAGGCAAAATGAAAACTAGGACCTTTAAGGAAAAGATTAACATAGGCACCGTGGTCTACCTGGGCTTTGAGTGATGACAAATTCTGATTGAGAACGCTACCAGGCTAGAAGTACTTGTCTACCTGCGTGGGGTCGGGGTGGGGGATGGATTCAGACGTATGGGACTTCACCAGTGAAGTCTGTGTTCTAACTTAACTCTTAAACCCCAGAGTTCATCTGTGAACACCTTGCTCCTCTAGGTGAGGATATATACCCAGAGAAAGTAACTAACCTGTTGTGGTAAAAAGAGGAAGCTTATTTTAAAATTCAACTTCTGCAGTGATTGTTTCTTACGTTGTCTGCCAAAGCATTCCTTTTTTTTTTTTTTTTTTTTCCCTGCCAAAGCATTCCTTAGGGGCTGTTTAAACCTGTTCATTATTGAGGAGTGGAGATATTTTGTAGAGTGGAGACTTTAACTCCAATTCTAGTGTTTTTTAATTTCCACTGTAGCAAATCACGTGTAAAAGCCCACTCATTTTTGAGGGAGAGAAAAGATTCACTTTGAAGAAGAACATTTTAGATAGGATATCCTATCCTCTTCCTTCCAGCTACCGTTGGTGTCAACTCCACCACTTTTTTTTGATGATGTACAACTAGGAAATATTTATAATGATGGCACCTTGGTTTTGAATGATCATTCTGCCTACTTGGAGTGGTCAAGAAATACCACAGTCATGCTATGGATTTTCCAGCTCAGTCTTCTCCATCTGTTTCATGTAAGGAGAGTCAGGCTTAGTGCATTGGAGTTTTTAAAAAGTATGCCATTATACACATGCCTTTATGTATAAGTGTGGTGACTTGCTAATTGACATATCACCCATATGACAGAGATAGTCAGAAATGGGCTACCATTTTGAGGACGTTTGGCTCAGTTTCTTTCCCCATTTTCCACTTCCTTTATTTCATTTTCTGTGAGTTTTATTCACACCTATGTGCTGATATTTACCATATCCATATTTCTAGCCCACATCTTTCTCCTAAACTGTAGACTTATATATTCAACCACTCCCAAACTGGATATTCAAATATAACATGTCTAGAATTAAATTTCCTCACCCCTGAACCTTACTCCTTTTCCTCGTGAGTTTCTTATTTCGAGGAACGATACCTCCCTCTATCCAGATGTCAACTACTCCAGAAACCTCATTCACCCTTAATATTTCCTCATTGTCACCATCACCTCTACATTCAATCAATTAGCAAGTCCTAATGAAGCTAGCAACTAAATGTATATCTCCTCTCCATCTCCATAGATGCAATGCAAACTCAGACCACCATCAGCTCTTGCTTGGATTACTGCTACAGCCTCCTTCCTATCTGGCATTGCAGTCCTTTCTCCATAGTGCACTCAACGTGATAAGCCAAAAGCTCAAATCTGAGCCTGTGACTCAAAAGCGTAATTCCTACTGTTCTCAGAGCAAAGTTTAAATTCTCTAGCATAACATAGTCTTTGTATTTGGCTTCTACTCACCTCTTTAATTCATTTTATTTAATCATGTTCCTTTTATTCTAGGAACTACTGGCAATTCTTTTCCCATGCTGCCCTCATTGCCTTTGGCTCTCTTTCATCCCCAGGGGCCTCTGTCTCTCTTCTGTCTGGTTGGTTTGCGCTTCAACTTAAGCATTCCTCTTTTTGAAGAAGGCTTCCTTGAATCCTCTTTTAACTATCCCTCACACTTTCAGCACATCCACTATTCACTGGAACGTAATTGGCCATTTTACTCTGCTACTTCCTAGATAATGCTTAGAATTTCCATATAATCATGTTTCCTGTATATCCTTTAAGGATTTTAGCAGATTTGTGATATTCATTAAGTTACTTAAAATTTCAGTACCTCAGTTTCTCCATCTGTAAGTTGGGAATACAATAAAAAATTTAAATTTAAAAATCTGATTTCCATTATCAGTTCACTGGATTAGCTGTCACTCTCTATTCCTTCTGTAAGATTTATTGACTAATACCTACGAGTAGTTGAAATCTAGAGGCTATCAGCCCCTCCCCAGTACATCCTTCACATGTTTGCTCCTTCTAATAGGATGTTGATCCATAGTAGTTCCAGGCTTGTTTATATCTATAATTACACAAATGAATTAAATATTATGTTAACCAAATGAATCTGAGTGCAACCAGAAAGTAGCTTTATTCCTTGTAATGAATAATTAATTTGATAGCTTAATGAAAGCTAATGATGAATGTGAAACTTGGGAAAGATTCTTAAAAGGTAATTACTAAAACACAGTGCTATCAGATTAGATATGGGCAAGACAGTTGAATAACTGGGGAGAAATTATAGATTAGGAGACTTCTTCACACAGATTGCTCTGCAAGCATCTCAAAATTCTTATTTCACTTCAAAGTAATTGTAAGTGGGAATCAATCAGCAAAGGATGTTTTATGGATGTGGCTTATGCTTGCTCAGAACTTCACATGGTCATTGAGGGAGCAAACTATGAAGACATGAAATGGTTTTAGCACACATTAAATATGGCTATTCTCCATCTCAATATGACCTCAACCATTCAGTCAATAGAAGGAGGAACTAGTTCTACATGGGAACTTTAAATCACTTTACTATTTTCCCAGACTTCTCAAACCCTTTATGAACCATAGGACAGAACTTGCATGGAGTGGCTACTGAATGAGCAGGTTCCTCACACCCCTGTGCAGCTTCTTTTGTATGTGTGTAGACAGTAGGAATGGAGACAGAGTCCCAGGAATGATGGTCTGTAATAGAGGAGGAAAAGGAACATAAAAATCTTTTAATCTCCTCAAATTTATCAGTGAATAACAGTGGTCCAGGAACAGTTTTAATGTGTCATTGAATTCTCCGATCTTCTTATGAGGTAGTTTATCTGTGTACACACATACACACCCACACAAATATATTAGTATCAAATGTTGATTCTCTGTTCTTGTGGCTAATCTCTCATAAATAAGGATTTAGTGTGAAGGAGCCAGATTCATTTTGAGTGGAGGTCTTTTAACATTTGAATTAAAATGAGATCAAGTGCTGGATTTCTGTACTCCTTCAGAGGTTTACACTGGTTAACTGGGTAGTTGAAAATTGACTCTATTGGAAATGACCTAAATCACTCCAGACAGTTTCTCATTAATAACTTTGTCCTGGTGAATGGCAATTCCCATCCATTTTTAAAACAGCCTCCTATCGCCCATTTTGTGGTTAGTATAACGCAGCCCCAGTTCTCTTTTCAGTTTTCCTGTTTTTTTTTTTCTCCCTCTGGCAAGTGTGAGACTTTCTTATCTTGAGTGTTGGCAAGGGCAATGACTCACCGATAAAAAGTAATAGAGGTGCTAAGCTGTCAGTTTTAACATCCCAGGGCAAGAATGAAAGCTAAACACTCAGTACTTGCTTTATCATTACAATGAATGACACAGTTTGTGTAAGTGTGAACTGTGAAAAGGGAAAAGAGATAAGGCAAAGGAGGAAGAAAAGCACAAAAATCCCCAGATAATGGTGCCAAAAGCAAATGTTGCCATACTCTGTAACCTAACCATATCTTTTCACATTCATTAAGGCATTTTAGAAGAAATAGATAACCCGCCTTTCTCACAAAAAGTTCAATGCTTTACTTAGAGAACAGGAGACTAGAATCTTACTTTATAAACGCCCTGCTATGAATATGTCCTAACTCTTTAGAAAATAGTTAGAAAAATGAAGATAACCACCCATCTGTGTCTCTCAAGTTGGCCAACTGTGTGATATTACTGTAATTGAAAACAAACAATGTTATCTGAACATTCTATTCATTTAACCACAAATTACACATATGCTATCTTTTATTTTACCCATTTCTCAAGTCACCCACTAGGAATACGTGCTCTGAGGAGAATGCATATTGTGAACACAACTGGATACCCTAGAAATCACCTAGGTGTAGCTGGGAGCCACTGGGAGCTGGGAGCCCTGAGGTGGGGTGGGAAAAGGGTGAAGGCTCAGGGCTCTGACCTCCTCCAGATTCTCCTCAGTAGTGTATCCTTCCCCAGCAAAAGATCCTTTCAATGGTCTCCAGTTTCTCCGTTCCTTTAAAGACTTCAGGGCACATTCTCTTCCTTCAATGTCTGTTCCCTTCTTTTTCTGTAGCCAGCAGTATTACTAAGACCCTGCTGGCAATCTCAACACATAAAAAATAGCCCACCCTGTCAGAAATGCAGAAATCCAAATGATTGAGAGTTTGTTATGGAGGATGCAAGGTAGTTAGAAGTCTGACAGGGAGGTCATATGTTCCATAGCTTTGGCGCACATTACCTCATGGTGTTGGTCAGTAAAACAGGTGAAGACTGACACAATGCTGAACAGTAGTATTGCGTGACTGCAAAGTCCTGTGTAGATTTTAGTTCCTGTTACTTAACTCCCACGTTGCTGTTTTCTTTTCATGTTTCAGGGAGATAAAGTGAGTTCCCTACAGAAACATTCTGCTGCTGGGATTTTTGACCAATGGAATGTTGGAATTAAGGAAACCCTCAACTATTTGTCCTGAGAAAAATAATATTTAATCTTAAAATGGAAAACAAACAAACAAAAGCATTTTATAACCTTAATATAAGATCCTTAATCTTTGTGTTATGACACCATACTATACATATCCTGAGATTTTTAATAGGTCTTTTATTAGGCCATCTCAAAAAGTTACTGCATAACTCAATTTATTATGATTTATGCCATGAGGTCAAAAAGAATCATTAGGCATATTTACTAAAAAGACTCATATATTCCTCCTGGGAGCTCTTCTACAGAATATTTTTCTTCCACTTCTTGGATGAACAGTTGGCCTATACACCATTCCGAGATTTAATTTGCATTTCCAAACCGTGAGAGCCCTCATAAATGAGTTATTTATTGCTTTTATTTATGGATTCATCCTCTTACACTTTTGATGTTTACCCAAGTCTATCAAATTATCATGAATCAAATTGTCATGAATATTCTCAAAATCAAGTCCCTTGCGTTAGAAACTCTGCTTCTATTCCTAAATATAAGGATCTCTATCAAGCTACAGTTTTTACTATATCATTACGCATCATTCTCAGAGAATGAAGAAGAATTTTGGTTATATGGGGTCAGCTTCAACATGACGCTGTGCTCCTGTTGTAGCAAAGGCAGAATAAATACTTTCGTTCTAAAATCTTCAGTTTTTAGCCCAAAGCTTTACACATTTCTATTATGTTTATATAGACATACAGAAAGATTCCCTCAGAAATACTGACATAGAGCTTGAAGAAGCTTTCAAGGGCACCTTGCTTATCCATTGCCCCTGGCACAACCATGTGTGCAGCAGGCAACCTCCTCCGCTCCCACAATTCTTTCAGACTTGAACACCTTTTTCAGTCAGAGCATTCGTCCTTACAGCCCACATAAATAAAGTCCTCCTGCTCTCTTGCTGGTCATTTGAGCTTTTCTTCTTCTACTGGGCAAACTAGAAGCTGTTCCCAGAAATATTCCTTAGTTTTCTTCTTTGTGAATTAAATAAGTGCAATTCTTTCTTTCTCACAAGCACTACTGTTCCTCTATCTAACACCCTCATGAAGATCAAGAATGTCTCTTTTCTGGTTATTTGCCTTGTGTAGGTGAGTATGGCAAAGTGGAAGTAAGAGGGCTCGCAAGTGAGGATATTCAACCCCTGTCGAGCTTTCACTATTCTTACAATTTTCCAAACATTTGCTGTGTGTTCACTCGTTTATTACTTACCACCACCCTGTATGATATCATCCCCATGTTGCAGACAAGGAAACTGAGGTATGGAGATGCTAAGGAATTTGCCCATGTCAAAGCTGGGATTGCAACTCAAGTCAGTCTTACTCCACAGTGCACCCTCTCAACCACTATGATACACTGCTTTCCACTAGAGTCAGAAGAAGCAAGTTTCCAAAGCCTTTCAGAGAAGGGGTTTCTCCTTGGTAGATTGGGATCAATAGGGGAAGCCTGCATGGAATTTGCCTCGTAATTCTTGAAGGTGGCTGACTGCGGTCACTGCCTCTCCTTTCTTTTCCTCCTTCTCCCCTCCTTTCTTCATTGGTCCAAATTTAGGAAAAAATATTTGTCTTTATGTAGATGTATAAATCAGTCACCTTACTTTCTGATTCATAAAGGTTAATATCCCTGCCCAGTATCAGAGTGCTCCTTGAAATCTAACTATTAGAGATTAACTAACTATGTGCTCAGACATGATTGTCTCCCTAAAGTTCTCTTCTGCAATGTCAATACACCCTCACCTCCAGGAATATCACATAAGGTGTCGTTGGCGTTTTAGAATCAGTGTTCTATAAAAGTCCAAATGGCTTGCAGGAGAACCTACGTGGTTGCTAGTCAGAAGAGGGCAAAGACACAGAAAAGGAGACAGACTTGGCTTTCTTTACAATTTTGTCTAGGGCTGTACCTAATTAGGAACCATGAATGGGATACATTTGTCCAAGAAGCCCAGAGAAATGAAATATGAATACTAGAGATTATATTTCAGCTGTTGAGATGCTTTACATGTGATAGCAGAATTTTCTTTTAGCTCTTGGTTTATTAGGTAATGCTAATTTTAATGCTTTTCTAACTCTTGTACAGTGTACGGAGAACTTTTCTTAAAGTGTCCCAAATTGGCTAGTTTGGTTTCCCAAACAAACTTTTTTTTTAAAGGGTGCCCTTCAAGACCTTTGCCCTAGGAACATCTCAGAAGCTTCCTTTCTTTAGGGGACTCTGCAAGTCCTCCCAGTGATGCTTGAGTTAAGAGTCTTTCTTACATTCAAAGACCCATCGTGGAAAAAAACTTACTGGAGTTCTGATAAAAATTTATATTTTCTAATATTATAAGAGAAAGTGCTAGAGACACAGGCTTCCCTGTATTAAAAGTTGTGAATTCATTTTTGAATTTTTATTATCATCCAATATTAAGAGCTCTCATCTATGATTTTATGAGTCTGTACACAAAAATAATTCATATAAAGTATATTGATTTTTTCCAGGTATTTCTTAAGTAAGTTATTAAAAATAAAGTTCATTTGAACAGTTTTTCCTAGAACATTAAATTATTTAATGCAGTGGTAAAATTTTTAAAAGCCAAGACCTATCTTAAGAACAGGAATTTGGACACAATCTTTATTTCCCCTAATGAGAATATACTATAGGAAGTTAATGAAAACACGAATAATTAATTATAACAAATGCCGATGGGCCTGTCCCAAAAGGATTCTATGGCATTAGAAGTTGATGAGCATTTTCCTGAAGTTTGTGATTATTCATTGAAATTGATATGCCTGTAAAGGGAACAATAAAATGTACTATATTTTTTTCTTGTAACTTTGGATTTTTTCCTATAGTTTTAATGAGAGTACATGCTAAATGTCTCAAGGTGAGGGTAGAATTCTCCATCTTGTTAGTAATTATACTTGACTTCTTGTGATCCAAGACAAGAATGTTGGAAACAAAATTATGCATAATTTGAACATACTGATTGCAGTCACAAAAACTCTTTCTAAAATTTTTGCCCTAGGCAAAAAAAAATTAAATCAGCTTTTATAAAATCACTCAAATGTAGCATGCTTGCCTCCATTAAAAATAACTAAAATATCCTAAGGCAATCCATATTTGGTAACTATAGTTACTTCTTTAAGATGTATTTTATGTGTGACTAGATCTGAAATTAAGAGCAATCTGTTTCTTAAAACTCTGATATTTTAAAAAATAAAAGGTTTAGGTCAGAGAATCTTTAAAACATCTCTCATCTTTTGTCATCCTTAGTTCTAAAACTTTATACTGGATATGATTCATCTTTGTACTATTTAGAAGGCACAGGATAAAACAAGAGTACTTATAGATGATAGATAGTGTTTCTCCAAGGGTGATCAGTATAACTTTAGCATCAGACCCAGGGGAGGCTTAATAAACAAAAAGACTATTTGGCCCCTTTCTCAATGTACTGAATCGGAAATTCTATAGATGGTTTCTGGGGATCTGCATTTTAACACACCCTCCAATGTTTGGGAATCTGCAAGTTGCTACTCTGGAATTGTGGGGGATTAATTCTCCTATTACCATGTGGCCTTTCTTATAGTTTCTTTCCATGGGTGATGAAACCCTTACCATGAGTACATGAAGCTCCTCTCTCTTCCTACCCTGCTCTGTGGAATATAGATGAATCTTATGGAGTATAGAAAAGGATGCTATGATTCTGTCTTGGGTAATCATGGTTGCCTAGGGCCAGTATGGAAATTTGGCAAAAAAGAAGCGTAGTTTCCCATATATTTACGTGGACAAGGAGGATATGTTCTGTGGTGCCAAGCAATAGATATTTATATGATATGTAACTATAAATAATATGCTACTGTACAAACCAATTATACAATCAGCCAATACTAAAATACCACATATCTCAACAGGCCACACTATTCAGTGACCTATTTATACTAAAGGCAAAAGAAGAAGCACTTAAAGTTATAGAAAATCCAGAGATCAGGAATTTCCTGAGTATATTTCTGTTGCAACACTTGTCAGGTATGAGTGTGTTGGTTTCTTCCCTATGATGTGAGTTCCTTGAGTCTTTGAGCCCAGGAACTGTCTCGAATCCCCATCTCCCCTGGTGGCACCACCTCTCACCTGATCACTGGGGCTTCCCTTCCACTCTTCTCTTTCTCTCACAATTTGCAACTCGCCTCCCACATTAGCAAGTCCTGTCAGTTCTATTTTTGAAATACATGCTGATTCTCACCAGTTTCCACCCCTCTGTTCCCACAACCCTATTCCAGCTATCTTCGTCTTTCTCCTAGATTAATAGACAAACCTCTTACCTAATCTTGATGCCACTCTTGAAGTCCTATTATCAGTTCTCCACAAAGCAGCCCGAATCTTTTTAAACATAAGCCAGACTCCTCTACTCTTCTGCTCAAAATCTATCTGCAGATTCTCCCACACTTAATATTAAATCCAGAGTTTTCACCGTGATGTGGTCTGCAAGGCCCCACAGGAGTTGCTTCCTTCCCCGACCTTATCTCCCACCCCTCTGCTCTGATTTGTGTCACTCTCCCTCTGGCAGCACCACGCTTGGTCTCTTTCCTCTTGTTTCTGGAACATACCAAGTTTATTCTCACCTGAGTTTAGTTTTAGTTGTTGTTCATTCAGCCAGGCCTGGACTGTGCTTTCTTGATCACCCCCTAGCTCATTCTCACCTCGGTAAGGTCTCTGCTCAAATTTCACCTCCCAGAGAAACTTCCCTTCCACAGCTTCAAAATAACCTCCCTCTCCTCCCTCCCTGCCCCTAGATAAGCTCTAGTTCTTGCCTTATTTTACTTCTTTGTATTATCACTACCTGAAATTACATCCTCTCTATTTCTTTCCTTTTATTTCCTTTCCTTTCCTTTCTTTTCCTTCTCTTCTTTTCTCTTTTCTTTTCCCTCCTTTTCTCTTCTTCTTTCTCCCTTTCTTTCTCTCTCTTTCTTTCTTCTTTTCTCTTTCTTTCTTTCTTTCTTTCTTTCTTTCTTTCTTTCTTTCTTTCTTTCTTCCTTCCTTCCTTCCTTCCTTCCTTCCTTCCTTCCTTCCTTCCTTCCTTCCTT